>NC_090776.1:2288163-2615663 GCF_040054535.1 Antennarius striatus | reverse complement strand
GTTTCTGAAATTTTTCTCAGTTTTCTTATTTGGATTTAAAAAAAAAAAAAGTAAGCAGGTGATTTAAAAATGAACCCCTAAAAGTTCTGACTGTACTTTTGAAGTCTCATGTTGTCCATGAAGTGAAGCTACTAATTTGGGCGTTGATATTAACACAAATGTTTGAACACAGTGTGTACAGATGTGTGTGTGTGTGAGGGTCCAGTGCTGCTGTAAAGTGGTCCGCTTGTTCTTTGGTTCTGTTTTCTAGCCTGGGTTGATCAGGGTGTAACGAACCCCCCCACTGTTTCACGCTAACATACGTTTCTACCAGTGGTCTTGTTTCATATATTTTTAAATAAAGGATTTAACAGACTGGATGCCTGTTTGGTTTTCATTTCCACAGTGGACGACGCTCCATCATGATGCTGAAGATAACTATGAATGATGACAGTCTGAAATATCCCTCGCTCCTCTGGTGGAAGGAGAATAGTTTTGTTTGCAGTAGTACCACAGTGTAAAAAAACTGTTAAAATTAACTTATAACCATAATCCACATGTAATTATTTCTATTTTGTATTAATAATAATGTATTAATAATCTAATAATAAAATAAAAAATTAAAGTTGCACTGCAGCAAAACGTTCAGTGTTTACAGAGAATCTAGTAAAAGTTAACATTTAAAAGTTAAAATTAATAAAGTACTGTATATTAAAATGAACTTTTTGTAGTTCTCAGGTTTGACCACCAGATGGCAGCACGGTTTCTACTTGATAGAAACCTGTTTGCTTGTGCTTCTAAAGCAAATAAATAAACAAAGAGCTACTTTCATGCTGAGCTTCTTCTTCTTCTTCTTCTTCTTACATTTTATTTCTGGAGAGGCAAAACTCGCAATTTACGTGACCAGGAAGAGGAGAATTGAAAACAATACTGTTCCAGAAGCAGCTACTGTTTTTTGCTGTAACATCAGATGTCACTTAAAACTGGAATTTAGTTTCTATAAAATGACAAAAGACCTGAATAACTTTAGGAACATATGGTGTCACAAAGATGTCCTATGCACTTTAGTTGATGATCAACTCACTCTTGCAAATTTCCTGATATAATGCACTGATTTTTAAATTGTATTTCTTTTTATTGGTTTTTAGAATTTTTGAAACACTTTCATCTAATGTAAAATTGTAAAATGTTTTAGTGTGATTAAAGTGTTTTTTGCAAAAATCAAAATCAAAAATCTCCTCTCTGTCCAGGTGTTCCTCAGGGAGTGATCACCAGGTAGTGAGGTGTTCAGGCTCTATTTTAGCATCGGACAACAGAGTTTTCTGGAGTAGGGGCCTGTTGGTCAGGATGCCTGGTGACCTGGGGTTTATTCATTTTTAGTTCTTTTTTTAACCCACTTCTCATTTTCTGATCTTTCATGAGTAAATCCTGTGGTTTTTGTCTTTTGAAAGTTATTTTCTGATATTAATTCAGGTCAGATCCATCACGACTGAGCCCCTCGTGCTCACGGCCCCCAGCGTCATCTGTTCTGCACGTATTGAACGGTTTACCCAATGTCTCATTTCAGACGCCATCGTTTGTCACCTGCTGCCCCCCTCCATCCATCACGCTCCCCAATCCTCCTCCTCCTGCTGACCCCCCCTCCAATCCGTCACTCCTGAGGCCTCCATCAAACTAACACTTGTGAGTCGATTGGCTGATTTGCTGCAGGTCTGAAGTGTTTCCACGCAGACAATCTGAGTCGCAATCAATCGATTTCCTGAAGAATCAATAGCAAATTCCGGCTGTCTGGAGGAAACATTGCTGCTCAGGAAATCCAATCGACGATGGTTAAATTTTGACCGAGCCGCCCTGAACACCTCATATGTTTGGGTGGACATCCAGACCTGCAGGGGGCGCTGCAGAAAACCCCATCAAGGTGTTGTAATTGTCACGGTTTGATGTTGGGGTCCTAATCCTGCTCATAGTGTCTTAAAATCACTTCTAAATATTTCCACTTTGAAAACCCGGTGGTCGAAGCAGAGTTTTAATTTTTAATTTAATTTAATTATTCATTTTTAAGCCTTTAATTGTGATTTATGACGTCACAGCCGGTTTGAAAGACGATCACTGCTTCAAGATAATCTGGATCTGGGAAATTAAAATCTATATTTGAAAGTTGTCTTTTAAAAAAAAAAATTGATTGTTTTCTCTTTTTTTTGGTTTATTAGCACATTTACCAATAAATCGTACAGATCTTGGTCATGATGATGATCAATCACTGTTTTCATCAGAAACACATCAGAATCTGGTTTCAGATTATATATTCACGTCATGTGATGGTAATTCAGACTGACTCCAGATCAGATCGTATCTGAACTCGTGTGGATTCACTTCGGTGTCAAATTTGGATCAAACTTCTATCAAGGAATGAGATGCTGGAGCGTCGCCGTGGCAACAGATGTGACTGGTTCCCTCCTCTGCAGCTGGATTAAGTTTTAGAACACCCCTCACACACACACACACACACACACACACACACACACACACACACACACACACACACACACACACACACACACACACGCACACGCACACGCACACGCGCACACGCACGCGCACGCGCGCGCACGTCACGAGATTGACTCCACCTCTTTACAAAACAAGATGATGCACAGTTTATTATCATCCATCTGAAACATCTCAGGCTCAAAACACACATTTGGGATTCGAACAAAGTTCTTTTTTTTCTTTTTTTTTACATGACAACAGTGATCAGACATAACGTGTATTTACAGGGAGCTAATATTCTCTCTCCAGTCCATCATCGTGTCGTTACAGAGTTTTCCTGTGATAAAATAAAACATATTCACATTAAACTGCTATGGCTCCTGTGCGTAAAAGGATTGGCACTAACCGCACCCTCCGCCGCGTCTTTAGAAATAACTACAAAAGAACCGAGTGACAGCTTCGGAATACATTCACCCCCACCCCCCCCCCCTCACACACACACACACCCACCCCCGCAGAGACTCATAAGCACTTCAGCAGGAAAAAGTTGCAGAAAGCTCCCCGGGGACAGTCGCACATCTTCCCTATCCGAGCTCCTTTCCTCACGGCGCACTGCTCCCCGACGTCACACTGAGATGGAAGCAACAAGAACACACGACTGAGTCTCTTCTTCCGCCCACGACACGCACCAATCTGCACATTTATAATATGATTTGACACAATTATTTAATCGGGCCTATCGGTACCGTACCATGGGGACTTGGCCGAATTTCTTCTCCCAGGAAGGCAGACGTTTCGCCTGCAGCTTCTCCAGAACTTCTTGGAGAGCTCCAAGCTGTCAGGAAATATAGAAATAGTGCAAAAATAATACTTGGATGTTGGAGAAGAAAAGCATCATATGCAAAAAAATTTTTTTACGCACAAGTAAATAGATTTATAGCCAAAATACGCACAGCGATTAATGGATCAAACAAATGCGCACAGGAAAAATCTTTCATTTTAAAGTTGAATTAATTAATTAATTAATCACACAACATAACTAATTTCAAAAGTAAAGTTCACATCCACAACATCATGTCATAAAAATCACCGATTAAACTTCTGTTATTGGTTTAAAAACAATCTTTGCGTCTTTACGCACGGATCGGACGCGTCCGTCTTACCAGCTGCTTCTCGCTGGTCAGGTTCGGACCTTTGGGGTAGAAATCCCGCAGAGCTCTGGGGCTCAGCTCCTCTTCGGACTCCAACACTTCTCCTTCAGCCGCGCCGGTGTTGAGTAGCAGCAGCGCGCAGAGGAGCGCGCTGCGGAGCATCGCGGAGCTCTGCCTGGTCCCGGTGCGCCGCATCGTGTGGCCCTGTCCCCGGCTCAAATACCCGCTCCTCCGCTCCTCCACCTTTTTATCTGACTCCCGCCATCTGCTCGCTCCACCTTATCCTTTGATTTTTTATTTTTTTCCCCCCTCTCCTCTCTCCAAGCCACGCGTAAAAAGCTGACTGGGGTGAGTCATCGCGTAAAAGTTGCTGGGCAAAAAAAAAAAGTCAACAACAACAACAACAACAACAACAACAGGAACAACTGTGAGGGGTTGAAAGCTTGTGACGTCATTTCTGTTCAGTTTGACTGACTGACAGCAGAATTGTGTGATTGAACATTTAGTCATGACGTCATGGATTACGTAACAGTAGAGATATCTTCTAATCTCTCACCACTGATGTTCACTTTTTATTCTTTCAGCAGCTTTATATTTACAGGATTTTTATTTTTAGAGCAGTTTTAACTCTCAGAATTCACCTTTGATCGGATGCTAAAAGGGATGAAGTAATTTAAGTGGGTTGTAATCAAACTATTTGCTGGGGGAAATTGTGTTTCATTAAATCGTTGTTTAAAAGATGATCATGTTTTTTTACAAAAAGAAGAAAAAGAAGGAGGAGAACACTCCATAAAACTGTTGCCTTCATTGTGAAAATTTGTTTATAAGGAAAAAAGAAAAAGTTAGGAATGAATTTGGGTTCTAGAAAGGAACAGAGACGTTTTGGGTGTTGATCCGGATCAACATCTGGATCCAGACTGTTTTTACAGGTGTGTGAACCAGATACACTTCCTGAGATTTCCTCGTCTAACTTCTTGGATCATGCTTCAAAATGACGTCACTGTAAAATCTAACACACATCAGGGTCTGACGTGGATCCACGTGTTCTGGATCAAATTCAAAATATGAGTTTAAAATAATAATAAAACATGTTCTGAAGCCCACAGCTGGAATAAACCAACAGGAGGAGAAGCAGGAGGAGGAGGACTGTGACTCATGTTTCTCTCCCTCCTTCTGATGACGGCGTTGGATCTCATTCATAACCACCAGGCGATCTCATCCACACACACACCTGTTCATTAAGTCCTGGTGGCTCAGCTGGAACCGCTCCCTGGTCTGATTTTATTATCTCAGGCCGCCGTCCGATCGATTGATCCGTGGAGTAAACATGTTCAGAGTCGGCTGACCCAACAATCCTCAATCCCCTTTTTTTGTTGAAACAGCTGCTTGTGTGAGATTCACCTTCATGACATCACGAATAATTTATAAGTCAGTGCATGAAATGGAAAAAAAAAATCTATCATGTATTTACCAGAATAATAAGTCAAATTGGTATAATTCTTGCACAAAATGCAAGAAAAATGTCATTTAAAACACTTGAGTGGGCGGACCCAGACATGTGAGCCCCGCCCACCATGCCCCGCCCACCAGCAGAGGTAATAACCGTGGCATAGGGGGTGGGGGCCATGTTTCCGTCAGCGGTAATTTGCTCGGGTGGCAGTGATGTAATTAGTGTAGGGGCTTTTCGGGGATTACAGTTTGAGCGATTCTGTAATCCAGAATATGAACATCTGACCTTCAGGAATAAAACCATGAAGCAAAGATCGTCTGTTTGGTTCGAGAGTTTGATTTGGTAGTTTTACATTAAGGGAAGAGCAGAAAGTGAGGGATTGATGAAAAACAGACGGATTGATAGAAATAAACCAGCCTTAATTACCCCGGCCCCCCCACCCCCCCATGAAGACGGAGCGTCTGATGAACAAAGAGCGACTTGTTGGATGAAGATGTCGTCAGAGCTGCTCTGTCTCCATCCTCCCTTCGGTTGGAGATCAGACGGCTCCCCAGCTGAGTCGGGTGTCGGTTCCACTAGTGACTCATCACTAATTGCTTTATCTGGAGTCTCACAAGTCGATGACATAAGAGTGATTAATGAGCCTCATTACTGTACTGGTGTCAGGCGGATTTAAACTTTAAATCATGGATGGAGCCGTCATCTGCGTGGACGTTTCACAGCCTCTTCCTCCCTCTCAGCCTGAAACGGCGTGAAGCTTTAGTCGACTGAAATCACAGAAGTCGTCAGGGAGCGTTTAGCGCGGAATCGGCATCCTGTGGGTTCCTTCAGTGCTTTTTAGTGTTTTAGCTTTTTAGTGCTAAAACATTTACAAGTTTAAATGTAATAATCCCACAAACGTGACAGGGTTAGGGTTAAATTAGGGCTAGGGTCAAAGTTAAATTCAGGTTAAATTAGGTTGAGAGCAAGGGTTTAGGGTTAGGGTTATGTTAGGGTTATGTTAGGGTTAGGGCTAGGGTGAAGTGTTAGGGTTAGGGGTTACAATTTGGATTAGGGTTAGATTAGGACTAGGTTAGAGTTAGGGTTAGAGTCAGGGTTAGGATTACAGTTGGGGATAGGTTTAGGGTTAAGTTTAGGTTATGGCGAGGGTTACGGTTAGGGGTTAAGGTTAGGGTTCTGGGTTAGGGTTTGTGTTAAGGTATGAGTTAGGGTTAAATTAGGGTTAGGGCCAAGGTTTAGGGTCAGGATTAGGGGTTAAGGTTAGAGGTCAAAGTTGGTGTTGGGGTCAGGTTAGAGTTAGGGTTAGAGTCAGGGTTAGGGTTAAGTTTGGGTTAGGGCTGTGGTTAAGTTAGGGCTATGGTTAGGGGTTAAGGTTAGGGGTCAAAGTTTGGGTTAGGGTTAGGTTAGGGTTAGGTCAGGTTAGAGTTAGGGTTAGAGTCAGGGTTAGGGTTAAATTTGGGTTATGGCTAGGGTTAAGTTAGGGTTAGGGGTTAAGGTTAAAGGTCAAAGTTTGGGTTAGGGTTAGGTTAGGGTTAGGTTAGGGTTAGGTCAGGTTAGAGTTAGGGTTAGAGTCAGGGTTAGGATTACCATTGGGGTTAGGGTTAGGTTAGGGTAGGAAATGAGGAAAATTGGGAAATTAGGTATTTGTGGCATTATTACATTTAAAGCTGCAAATTTTTATTACATTTTTGGGATTAACACACCCCTTTAGTTAAATTTAAGTCAAATCAACAAAGTTTTCTTAAATGTCCTCTCTGAGCCGCGGAGGTCATCCAAAAAAGATCTCTTAAATTTAGATCCCAAAACACGCCCCGACATTTATTGTCCTCATACTAAACCGACTTCGCGGAGCCCCCTCCGGCCCAATCGGAGCGCTCGAGCAGCTGCTGACGGCCTCCTGTCACAAAGAATCCCCTCACCCGGCCCGTCTTTATTCCACACAATCTGCATCATTAATAAACACCTAGAGGGAAAAGCATCTGTTTTAAACCTGCGTGGGTGGAGAAGATGATTAATGCAAAAAAAAAAACCTCTGACAGCTCCTGCTTTTAAATCGTAACCATAAGACCCTTAATGGCCGTCCGGAACGCCGAAGACAACAGGACGTCTCAGGCGTGGGCTGCAGAAGTCCGCTTTAACCCGTCTGTCATGTTCCTGAACATCTGAAGTGTATTTTGGGGATGTTGAACACACTTTGATCCTCCCACGCTGGGATTAAGATTTCAACTTTTATGTAGGCTTCACCGAAAGAAATAGAACGCCTAATGAAAACCAGAATATCAAAGACGAGATGTAATGATAAACTATTCATGAGGAAAAACCTGCCGTTTGTCATTTCCTTTTGAACCCTAAAGACAAAGCGCCGCTCTGAGCTCGCTCGCTCGGGAAATAGCCCCCGCTGGACGAGTCGCTTCTGTCAGCCCGGCATCCTTCGGAGGTGCTCTTGTGCGTCACTGTGAGGTAATTAAGGGTTGTGGGTTCACGACCTTTTCTGCCTCTGTCTGCCTACACGGCTTACGTTTGTCCTTAAATAATGAACACTGTTCTCCGTCGTGTAATTGCAGAGCAGAGAAACAGTATGGTGACAGTTCTGCTTCCTTTGTTTTTGCGGCAGATACATGAGGTTTTGTGCACGACTACACAACGACACAAAAACACAGACGGAACAGAATTAGATTCTTAGATAACTTTATTTGGGTTCTATTGTTACTTCTGTGCAGATTGAAACTGCTCAACAATATTTATTGTTTAATTTAAAGGAACAGTTCAACCAAATATTCTAATTCGCTCATAATCCACGCTTTTTGCACACTGATGGAAAGTCGGATGAAGTTTCTAGACTGCAAAATATCTCTGGAGGTTGATGGTGAACTGATGCTGCAGCATCTTCATTAGCTGAGGTGGTCTTTGTCCCATCCAAGAGCAGATGAACACGTAGTCCTCTACCTACAAACACCTAGCGGTTCCTAGAGGTTGTTCATAAGTTGAATTGTTCGTAAGTCGTTATTTAGGAACAATTCAATGAAGAGGCTGTAGCATCTTCATTAGCTGAGGTGGATCTTCGTCCCATCCAAGAGCAGATGAACACGTAGTCCTCAACCTACAAACACCTAGCGGTTCCTAGAGGTTGTTCATAAGTTGAATTGTTCGTAAGTCATTATTTACGAACAATTCAATGAAGAGGCTGTAGCGTCTTCATTAGCTGAGGTGGATCTTCGTCCCATCCAAGAGCAGATGAACACGTAGTCCTCAACCTACAAACACCTAGCGGTTCCTAGAGGTTGTTCATAAGTTGAATTGTTCGTAAGTCGTTATTTACGAACAATTCAATGAAGAGGCTGTAGCATCTTCATTAGCTGAGGTGGATCTTCGTCCCATCCAAGAGCAGATGAACACGTAGTCCTCAACCTACAAACACCTAGCGGTTCCTAGAGGTTGTTCATAAGTTGAATTGTTCGTAAGTCGTTATTTACGAACAATTCAATGAAGAGGCTGTAGCATCTTCATTAGCTGAGGCGGATCTTCGTCCCATCCAAGAGCAGATGAACACGTAGTCCTCAATTTACAAACACCTAGAGGTTCCTAGAGGTTGTTCATAAATTGAATTGTTCGTAAGTCGCTGTGTGTTAAATTTCAATTTATAATCTCCATTTGAGGTCATTTAAATGTCATTACTATGATGATATGTCATATCCGCCGTATCTGTTCACTTTGCCATACTCATACTTAACTGGCTTTGTCTTTCTTTCTTTTTTGGTTTTCATCTCATGTACATTTCTGGTTTTCTGTTACTGCCATATTCTGGATTCATTGCACCCGGTCTTGTTATCCTTGATCGTCTCGTTTGGCATTCAGCTGATCATTTGTTCCACCTGAACCTCAACCTAATTTAACCTGTGACTTCCTGTTCTGGGTACTTAAACGTCTTCACTGCAGTGGAGCCCCGTCACAGTGTTGATCAGTATTCGTTTGTGCAGAGAACCGCGTATGCCAATCGTTATTGTTACTTCCTTGACTTTTTCCGTACAACCACGAGATTGCCCAGCCTTGTTTCGGAATAAAGGTATTTGATTTTGACTTTGACTCTCCCAACTGGTTCCTTCAGAGGCCGTTTCAATTACTACTCTATTAAAGTTCTGTTCCCTAAGACTGCCCAGAAACAATTACAGGACATAGAAATAACACATAATGAAATAAAATACTGTTGTATTGTAATGTAACTTACCTTTAGACTCCAACCTCCGGGTTGTGGACCGGTCACTCTTGACGCTTGCCTCGGTCACATGACTACCCTATTAAAGGGGCTGCTAACACAGAGTACATTACCGCTAAACTGAAAGTCCCGAGCTAGCAGAACCAACAGAACCACCTGGTTTTTTTTTTCTTTCTGCTGGTCGTATTATTTTATTTGTTGTATTTATCCACCACACCTTAAAGGACGGTCCGTGAAAATGTTGTCTAACGTTAAACCAGTCTGTGGCAGGAAAAAATGGTTGGGATCTATTGTTTTAGAGTGAGGGAAGAGGAGGAGGAGGGAGGAGTTATTGGGGTCAGAGTCAGAGTTGTCATCAGAGAGTTGGTCAATACTACCAGTATCTTCATGACCCTTTGCTTTATCATCAATGATAAACAGTAAAGTATCCAAGGTAGAAAGCCTGACGCTCTGGGACAACAACAACAAGGCGAGACAAGTGTTGGAGCTGCACAAAAGCAGAGGTGCTGCCCCCGCGGGGGTTGTGGCAGAAAGGGGAACTGCAGTAGTGGGATTTGACGGCGGATTTGATTATTCGAATCCACAAATGTTCGTAAGTTGGATGTCCATATCTTGAGGACTAGCTGTACTAACAGAAAATCATTCCCAACCGGGTCTCTAAATTACTTTTGAGCACCTGAGTCATGATTTCTGATGAGTCCCATTTTCCAACGACGCCAAACCAGCAGCGCGTTTTAAAACCGTCGAGACGGGGTCATGTTTACCATCACCTCGTCTTTGAACAACATTCTGTGAGCGTTTGGGAACTGAAGAGACCAAATCCTTTGGTTTTAAAGTGAATCGTTCAGCCATTCTCACTCCGGTTCACCTCAGGCTCTCCTTTGTTGTGTTTTCTGTTTCATAAAGCTTCAAACATCTTCAGTGGGAGAAAAGTCAGACCTTCATTTCTTTACAGTCTCAGATTTTTTCTTTCAGCTGCGAGGTCACGCAGGAGCAGATAAAAATGAAACTATAAATGTAACTCAAAGCAATACTTTCAAATTGTGTGTTTTAAAGACATAATGGTTCACGTAGGATTCACCCTCCGAGCTCCGGGGAATATGACAACTGACGAACATCTAAAGAATCCACTGGTCCTCGAACGATGGGCTTTTTAGTGTATTAAATAAAAGTTTACGATAAGCATGATTTTAACCACGCCAGGTGGCGCTAGCGGCCTTGTTGCGCTACATTTTCGCCCGCTTTTAAAAAAGTTGTTGGAGTCTTTCAAGCAATGTGAATGTCGTTACACAACAGATCTTTATAGCGTCCTGAACGTCTCCTTGGAGTCCTGATCTGAGGTTCTTGTCGCTGTTGGGGTGGGGGGTGGTGGTGGGGGGGGACAAAGTCCCGAGTGAAGAGAAAATCAATGAAGTCAGAACTATTTTCAGACGTTTCAGCCACGAGGTTGGAAGTCAAAGTGACAAGAGAAGCCTTCTGGAAGAACAGAGTCAAAGTACAGACAGAACGTTTTCATCATTTAACACCAGGAGGGGAGGGGGGGCATTTTACATCTGGACCCGAGTGGAAGGTCGTTTACGGGTTCGCAGAAAAATGTTAGAAAAATGTTGAAAGAAAGAAATGTTCAGTAATGACCTGTCATATAATAATAGTAATAGTACATCAAATTAAAAACACCAATAAATAAAAAATAATTACATATACACAAAAATTATATTTTTATATAAATAATATAAATATATATTATTTTTATTATGTATATATATATATATATAATAAAAATGTATAATAAAAACAAAAACAATATTTTCTGAATAATTCAATGAGAAAGAAAGAACCAGAGGATCTGAAGAGTGTCACTAGACCATAAATCAGTAGATATTTATTCATTTACCGTCCAGTCAGATGTATTTATATACATACTGACAGTCTGAGGTCATGTGCTGACTTGTAGGTTAATAATTTATCCAGCTGCTCAGAGTCGTCCTCAGAAAGAGGGTCAACAACATGAATGAATCCACTTTTTTTTTAAATGGAGTCTTCCTCTTCTTCTTTCTTTTGTCGAGACAATTTCATTTCCGTTGAGCCGTGAAGCTCCTGGATTGTTGTGTTCGTGACTAAACTTTGTCCACAGGAGTCTCTGGAGCCCACTTCCACAGGAGACCCATGTGAAGACAGGAGGACGAGGAGGAGGAGGTGAGAGATGTGTCACCAGGAGGAAAAGATCACGTCGAGCCTCCAAATAACGCTGGCGACGAACTTTCAAGACATTTTCTAGAGAGACAAAGGAAAGATCTGTTGTGGTGAATTTGCGTCATCTTGCAGCACGAAGAGACAAGTAATCAGCCTGAAAACACTGTCTGTGGATCAATGGAGGCAATCAGTGGACCAATAATGAGGAAGAGGGGCGAATAAAATAGGGCTCCGGCGCTGAAAATGATTGTGATTGTGATGAAATTTACCAGGAAAACAAAAGAAAATATGCTTCCAAATGATAAAATTGACAGTTTATTGATCAGTGTGTGTCAGGAATGAATCGACTCTTTCGGCATCAATTCCAGGGAAAGTTTAGATCAATAAGGAAGCTTGTAAATCATGAACCGATGAAGGAGAGGGGGCCAAACCTCCCAGTAAACACCGTCCAGGTCAGAATCTTAGGTTCCTCTTTTAGAATATTCTAGTCAGCTGTTTTTTTCCCCAACTTGGTGGTGTCTAGGTGGGTGGGGAGGTGGTGGTGGTGGTGATGGTGGGGGTCACGGTTCTTCACATTTCTTCCTCCCACGTACCTGAAATGTGTGGCAGGCTGGACAAAAACGAAGACGCCAGGTTCAGATGATGATGTGGAGGTGGAGGGGGTCAGTATGAGGGGGGTGGGGGGTGGAGACATGCATCTGTGAAAGACGAGAATAATTCATCTAAAAATCATTGGGGGGGGATGGGGGGTCACAGAGTTCCAGAATTCCGCAGCTGCAGATGGAAAACCCTGGTCGTCCAAATACTTTTGGCCATGTAATGTAAGTACATACAGGATGTTGTATCTGTCTGTCCAATCAAAATCCTCCATTTCCTGCTGATGTGGTCATGTGACCAGTCACTGAACATCTTTTTTTTTTGTTCTCCACACGTCTTTCGCACTTCCTCACGAAAGCAGCTGCCGTCCAATAAGAGTCTAAAACTAATTATGGGCTGTAAATAATTCATCCTGCTGTCAGAGGCGTCGTAACGACTCGCATTAGTCACCCAGGATTTTCTGTTTGCTTTCTGTTTTCAGTCAAACTAGAGTAATGTCCTGGTGGAGAAACGACCTCAGGCCTAAAGGTCAGCAGTGACCAGCCTGAATATCACCATTAATGAAGGAAATAAAACATTTAAATCAGCTGATGCTGATATTCAGTGACATTTCATCATTCAGTCATGACCGCCGATGCATTCACATGTGAAATGTTTTATAAAATGTCAAAGTGGAGACTGGGCTGCCTTTATTTACTGAGCTGTCACTTCTCTTTTGCATACTGGCTGCTCACCGATAGATCATGTGACGTAAACAGAGGAGCGTCATCTATCTGACAAGTCGGGTTTTTCATTTTAAAAGCCTTTTTGTCATCTATTACACTCCACAATAATATTTTTTTTAATGTGTAACAGTCCACAATTTAAATACAGGGCTTCTAAATTGAATTAAATATATTTAAAATTTAAAATTTAAAATTTAAAATTTAAAATTTAAAATTTAAAATTTAAAATTTAAAATTTAAAATTTAAAATTTAAAATTTAAAATTTAAAATTCAAAGTTCAAAATTTAAAATTCAAGATTCAAAACTTAAAATTAAAAATTAAAAATTAAAAATTAAAAATTAAAAATTAAAAATTAAAAATTAAAAATTAAAAATTAAAAATTAAAAATTAAAAATTAAAAATTAGATTTTAAAATTTAAAATAAATTTTTGTTTTGTTTTGTTTTAATGTGTTTTAATGTGTTGGATAAAAAATTTTTACATTCACATTTTTTTAATTGAAAATTTTAAATTTTATTCGTGAATGATGTTTTTCATCAATGAGAAAATGTTAAAAACTACCTCTAGTTATTGAGGAAAATCAGTTTTCTTTTACAGAATCATGCAGACAAATCAACAACCTGAACACAACTGAAAACTTTAGAAGAAGTTATGATTAACTTAACCTGATAAAGATAACCACATCATAATCAGTCATAGCTGCTGTAATATCAACCCAGCAACATAACAGACAGGCAAAAAAAAACAACAATAAAAAAACCCAAAAAACCCAAACAGAATTACCATGATGAAAGTAAAAGTGGGATATGAATGAAAATTAGAAAATGATTTTAATAAAACAAACGTGACATCTATAGAACAGGTGAACTTTTGGTAAATTTAAAATTGTTGATAATCGTAGTCATAAGTATGAATAACTTCTATGAAACAGAAGTTATTGGAAATAAAAAAATATATGACAAAATAATTCGAGGGCGGTAACCCTCGAACACCGCGGTGGACCCCGGTGGTCAGGGAAGCCGTCCGACTGAAGAAGGAGGCCTTCAGGGGCATGTTGCCCCTGGGGACTCCTGAGGCAGTTGCAGGGTACCGACGGGCCAAGAGGACTGCAGCCTCGGCTGTGATGGAGGCAAAACAGAGGGTGTGGGAGGAGTTCGGAGAGGCCATGGAGAAGGACTATCGCACGGCACCAAAGTTGTTCTGGAGGACTGTTGGCCTTCGCCAGGGCTGCACTTTATCACCAATCCTGTTCCTGATTTTCATGGACAGGATATCGAGGCGTAGTCGTGGTGAGGAGGGGTTACAGTTTGGTGGCCTGAGGATTGCATCGCTGCTTTTTGCAGATGATGTGGTCCTGTTTGCGTCATCAGCCTGTGACCTGCAGCGCTCACTGGTCCGGTTTGCAGCCGAGTGTGAAGCGGCGGGGATGAGGATTAGCACCTCCAAATCTGAGGCCATGGTCCTCAGCAGGAAACCGGTGGACTGCCTTCTCCAGGTGGGGAATGAGGTCCTTCCACAAGTGAAGTATCTTGGGGTCCTGTTCACGAGTGAGGGAACAATGGAGCGTGAGATTGGACGGAGAATTGGGGCAGCAGGAGCGGTATTGCAGTCGCTTTACCGCCCTGTTGTCACAAACAGGGAGCTAAGCCGAGAGGCAAAGCTCTCCATCTACCGTTCAATCTTCGTTCCTACCCTCACCTATGGTCATGAACGATGGGTCACCACCGAAAGAACGAGATCGCGGATACAAGCGGCTGAAATGGGCTTTCTCGGACGTATAGCTGGTGTCTCCCTTAGAGATAAGGTGAGAAACACTGCTGTTCGCGAGGGGCTCAGAGTAGAGCCGCTGCTCCTTCGCGTGGAAACGAGTCAGTTGAGGTGGTTTGGGCATCTGATGCGGATGCCTCCGGGACGCCTCCCTAGGGAGGTGTTTCTGGCACGTCCAGCTGGGAGGAGACCTCGGGGCAGACCCAGGACCAGGTGGAGGTGTTATATCTCAACACTGGCCTGGGAACGCCTTAGGATCCCCCAGTCAGAGCTGGTGGATGTCGGGGGGAAAGGGAAATTTGGGGCTTCCTGTTGAAGATGCTGCCCCCGCGACCCGACTACAGATAAGCGGTGGAAGATGGATGGATGGATGGATCAATTAATTATCAATTAATCTAAATATCAATATAAAGCGCTTTTAAAAGTCTTATTCAGCTATAAATACAACGAAAATCAATTTGAGTTTTGATTTCTCTCCATCACGGCTTCCGTAGAAAGGCCCTGTGGTTCAAACGGTAAACCGAGCCTTCACGCGGCAGGAGCGCCATCCTCTGGTAGGAGCCGGTATTGCAGCGAGGAGTTAACACAAATTCTTAATTCAACCCATTTTTCAACAACACGTGTTGCAGTTAAATATCATTAATATTTGATTTTTATTCCTTTTTTTGTCTGCTAATTCTAAAGGGATGACGTCAGCCTACACTGGGGATTACTGCATTAAATTCATTAAACACATTAATTTAGAAGATTAAGTAAATTGGCAGGCAACAGAAAAGAGCAATCACATTATTCTGGAGGATTAATTCAAAGAGGAAACGAGGAGAATTCTGATTAGCAGAAAATAAAAGGAGAAGGAGAAAAACAGTCACCCAAGAATTAAAATATATTTATTATCTACTGAAAAAAAAACAAACACGCTGATTGTGATTTCCTAACTGGCAACACATTAAATTAAAGTCATTTTGGAATCCGGTTCACTCGCGGCCTTGGAAGATTTTAATCTCCATTCTTATTCGCAGCTCTGATTTGGAGCGTGTTCATCGATAAACACACACACACACACACATAAAGATGAAGCCATGAGTCATATCAGAATCATAAAGTAATGGATCTCCGCTCACGCTACGGCGTTAGCTCAATCGGACCATTCATATTGAAAACACGGGACTCATTTTCACACGTTGCCCAAAGATATGCATGATGGATCCTTTTCATTTTAAAGTTAACAGGATATGAATGGATCAGGCTTTTTATTTATTTATTTTTTGCAGGATGTCTGGAGCATTAATGTGATTTATAAACTGGGGAAATTTTCTTCTGAAGTTCAGGGACATTTTTCTCGTGTTCAGCCAGAAGAAACAATAAGAACATTGTATTCCGTATTTAAATCAACATAAAATGATGCTGCAGAGGTCGTCCCCACACTTTAAGTCATTATAGATAAAAGGACGTCCAATAGCTGAGAATAAAATAAAATAAAATAAGCAGCATTAATGATTAGATTTCTCCTTTATAATAGGAGTTGATGAATAATTTATGAAATATATAGAAAAGTATTAAATGACTGGTTTGTGCCTGCGGTGTTGGGGTATCATTAATCCCTATATGACATTATCAGAAGCAGAACGTTATCACAGAGCGAGGCCTCAGTGTAATGAAGTCCTTCCATTTCTAAATGGGATTCGGCAGAGTTGTTTAACTGGTAAAACAGAACACACAGATGTCCACCATCAGTTTATTTCCCAAAGAATCCTCTAAAGTTTTAACTAAAATCAATTTAAATAAATTAACACTCTGTAAAACATCTTTTTTTAGCCGGACATGTCTTTTCTTTTTTTAAAAACAATACATTTTTTTATCCCTCACCTTCAGATAAAATGATGCTTTAGCATTTAATTTAATTTAATTTAATTTAAATTTAATTTAATATACTGTTTTGATCCCCGAAGGGAAATTAAGAATGCACACTCTAGCTAATGATTCAAACGCATGCATATATATATATATATATATATATATATATATATATATATATATATATATATATATATATATATATATATATATATATATATATATATATATATATATATATATATATATTAGTATGTACAGGCATCTTTAAGGACTTCACAACACGACTAATCAATAAACAGATTAAAGTAATCCAGTCAGACTGGACGCATCCGTCATAATATATGTTTCATAAGGGGTCAAAGGTTAACGGCTGACCCTCTGGGGTGTCGCTAAATGATCTTCTGTAAAGGTTCCTCACATTAAAGAGAGGAACAAAGCCACGAGCTGATTGCTACACGCGTCTCCAGGGAAATAAAAGAAAAGCTGCCCGCCTGAAACTGCGTCGACGTTCCCGTGATCGATAATCACCTGGACGCCAGGAGGAATTCTGCTGAGTCACTGAGTGTTAGCACACGACATGAACACAAAGTCCAGGAAATATATTATTCACATGTGGTCTAGAGTTTGACCAGGAGGCACCAAAGTTACCAAAGTGTGACGTTTAACCCTGAAAACGGTCGTCTGTAGCTCAAAACACGGCTAAAGATGAAGAATGTCAACGTAGACGGAACAATAAAGTTTTATTCAAGCATGACGCGGCACAAACATGTGGAAAAAATAACTTATATTCTTTAAAAAGTGCTGACATACATTAATCTAACGGTAAACTCGTAAGTTAGATATTGATTTGAAGAGAACTTCACTCGTTTTACGTCTTTAAGTACGTTTAAAGTTGGAGTTAGCGAAACAGAAGCTAACAACACGACTAACACACAAAAACATGTCAAAAGAAAGAAAATTATATGAAAATGTACTGGATTTAGTCTCCGACATTCGCTTTTAATTTTAACGAATTTTAATTTAAAAAAAATCTAATTAACTTAAATCCATAGCAGCAAAAAAAAAAAGCTGCATCATTGTTAGCTAATCCGCAGGCGTTAGCCACTCGCTGCTAACCTGTTGAGACCTGAATTTAAAACATTGTGATCAAAAGAGTAAATAGATATGAATAGTAAATACAGTAAATAGAATAAATTTAATTTTATGTATATTATCATGTGTAAAATCATTTAGGATTTCTGAACGCTATTTTAAGCCGGCTATGCTAACCTATGCTAAACCTAAACCTCTATACGTTTGCTTGTACTACAGTTATAGACTAATATACACGCAAACCTTGGTTTCCGAACGCTTTAGACATCGAACAAATCGGAATTCGACCAAAGAATTTGTAATTTTTTTTGTCTTAGAAGTCAAACAAAATTTGGAAGTCGAACACGAAACAAACATCTTTTTCTCACCGGCAAGTGCGATAAAGGCGAGGAAAGTCTGGAGAAAACGTGACGGTAACGTGCTTTTTATTTTAGTTTACTGTATTCAATAATTTCTCATTTAATTTTTGTTCCATTGCCTATGGTACGAGTTACGGTACCGTAAACTTCTGTCCAAAAGACGACGGTAACTCGTACCTCAGGCTAACCTGATTACGTCGTTTTTTTTCTTTCTTTCTCGTGTTTCCTTCTTTCTTTTACATTTCTTTGATATGTTTCATTGCTATACAATTTGATATATAAATGATATTGTAAAATAACATATTATGTTGAAAAAAGGTCGTTTTCTAGCGTCTTGGAACGGATTAAGACCATTTACGTTATTTGTAATGTGAAACATGTATTTGGAATTTGAACAAATCGCTATTCGAACGAATTGTGGTCGGAAACTGAGGTTTGCCTGTACTCCAATACAAGTTCAATGGGAGAGTAATATCCCACATTGGTGCAGTGATATTATGATTTAATGAATATAATAAAGCAGGAAAAAACGTTAACCAAGCAGGATTGAGCATCGCCGCCACATTTCATTCACTATTGACTCGTTTTTATTGCAGGTCAAATTGTTTCAGGTATCATAAAGGAAAACACAATGGAGTTATTCGTCCCCGTTGTTCCCTTAGAGCCTGAAAACGGTTGTTTGGTGTTTTCTAATGACTGTGGATTAAGACTCTCAGGACCGAACAGAAGCGTGTATCTGCTGCCAGCAGTATCGGCTCTGCTTTTTTTTTAGAATTCTTTAATTATTTGAAGCTTAACTTTTTCCTTGAGGCTTTTCTTTCATTTGTCTCAGAAACTGAATTAGCTTTACTTGTTGCGAGCTGTGGTTAAATATAAACAGCAGTGGGGACAAAAAGAGGCTTTAAATGACTCAAACACTTAAACACTCATTAAAATCATTAAAATATGTTCTGTTTGTTCCAGCTGCTTGTTTCCATTAAAAAATTAAAAATGGATGCTTTAATGCTTTTTTTTTTTTTAATCATCATTTCCTTCACTTTAGGTTTTCACAGTGTGGAGAATAAAAGTGACGTCTGCTAAATAAATACAAGCAACACTAAAAAAACCCAAAACCATGCATTTTATGATAAAACCAGATTCTGGGATTAATTCTTTAGAAATAAAGATCATTACTGAAATGAAATAGGTGATAATAATTATCATTCTCAGTCCTGAACCCACAGTGGACTGGTTCTGTCTCTGCAGCCTTTTAGCCCTTTTTAGACAGTTGTTTTGGTTCTATATGGAAACAGGAGTGACAGGAAGCTTTTTTTTTTTTCTCAAAGAATTCAATGTAAAAATGTTTTTAAACAATTTTCCAGATTTCAAATTCAAAAATAAGTCCTCAATAAATCAATTATCCATTAATAGATAACAGATGTTGTTATTTCTTACTATAATTATCACATAATCGCCAGACTTATTATTAAAATGAGGTATAATTATCATATAAAACCCTTTTATAATCTTTTCAATAATGCACTGTGGAAAAACAGAAACTTTTTTAATGAACATTTATTGATATTAACGTCATGGATCATTCAGCATAAAAAAAAAAAAGTCTGACAACGTTGATGACAGTTTATTGTTTTTCCTCCTGTTATAATGAATTTCCACAGATGACAGCTGGGAAACAATTTGCATAAAACTCTAGCAAACGGCAAAAATGTGATGAAACACATGAATTTATTTGAATCAAACTTCTACATCTAACAAAAGCGCTGAACATTTAACATCAACATGCTCTGTCAGCGAAAAACAAGAATCCATGCTCAGGCAACGACGGTGTGTGTGTGTGTGTGTGACGGTCAGACGGTACGACACTGGTTTGGTTGGGGTTTGTAAAGGGCGTTCAGTCCTGGGGGGGGGGGTTTCTTTGTGCAGAGGGGGCCTCAGATACACTTGAGCAGGTAGGCGTTGCAGTTTGCTCCTCGGCTGCAGTCGCACAACTTCCCGATGCGAGGCCCGAACTTCATGGCGCATCGATCGCCCATCCCGCACTGATGGAGGAAGAAGGTCAGCAAAGGTCAAGATGATGGAGGAAGTCCCACCACAGGCACTTCCTGTTATCTCTAATGGTGTTCCTGTTGTATTAATCCTTCTGATTGAATTTCAACTAAAACGTTAATCTTTCCAGCACCCCCCCCCCCCACCAGAGATTTAATTAAATAAATTTCTTCGGCTGATTCCGTCTCTGTCGTCGGAGCGTCGGCTCCACCGGGGGGGACGGCAGGATGGAACGCTTTTGGGAGGCTTTCAGCACAAAACCTTAATTAGTTCGTAATTGCATTGAGTGAAAGACTGTTGTTGGCATTTTCTTGTTATCTTTTAATTACTGGGGGGGGGGGGGGTTTCCTTTGCTAACTGGTTTAATTAAATAGAGGATGAGGAATGCAAAGACTGTAGAAGGAAGACGAACAACCGTCAAACTAATCTCTAAATGACACGTTTCTCTTGCTTGTGTAATTGATCTAACTTTTATTTATTTATTTATTTATTTATTTATTACATATATTAGAACTCTAGTAACTAGTTACAGCTAATAACTAGTTACTGCTCCTCATTGATTCCACCCTGACAGGTTTTCCATGTGAAAAAGGCATCATGTTTAAATCAGATTTTAAGCTGAAAGGACGCTAAAACCAAACTGATCAGCCGTTAAATTGATTATATCATCAGGAAGGACGTGCTAGTCGTGCACTTAGAAAACCAGTATTTATTTAATTTAATATTTTATTCCTTTTTCTTCCTTTTCTTCCAGTTTTTTATATATATATTTTTCTCGTTGTTGGTTTCTTTGTTTCATCTGAATTCTTGCACAAGTAAGGTCGATCGTGTCAAGGGAAAACATTTTTTTTTGTTTCCCCTTTCAACAACATTTCTTTTCAAACATTTTTGTCTCTTATTCAGAAAAGACTTTTGAGACTTTTTAGAAGAAGAAACCATTAAATTCTGTTGTTGTTTAAAGACTGAAAATTTATATTTTTATTATGCTTTTTGTTTGTAAATCTATCATTCAATAAATTATTTTTTTAAAACTTTTTTTTATTAAAGTGGATGCTGTAGAGCTTATAGTAAAATAAACTGGCGTTACCACTGGGATGTTGCCTCTCTTCTCAGTGGAGATGCGACTGGGCATCCTGCCGAGAACAGCCTCCAGCGCCTCGATCTAAAGAACGGATCACAAAAAAAAAAGAAGAGAAATTTACAGATTCTGAGTTAACGTGTACATCATTCTACACGCGTGCTCTCAAAGTTCAGTTTGAAATATTTATTCATGATGTAGAATCTAACAACAAGTTTGAAAGTAAAAGGGATTAAATCTGTATGTTTATCTCTTAAATATAAAATAAGATTTAATTTTTAAATTATGGAATTAGATTTTTAAAATACAAATTAAATTAAATTAAAAAAATGTAAAAAAAAATTAAGATTTGCTTAGAAAGCTGTACATTTTTTACTTCTGATGCACAGCAAGAGTTAAAATCCTTAAAATGTTTTTTTTTTTTTTAATTCTGCAGGATGTTTCTCGAGTTTAGAAAGCGAGAAAATGCTGCAGCAAAGGGAAATAATTTATAAGGCAGACTTAGAAAACACCTCAGGGCTGCAGCAAAACATCCAAAGACAAAGGAATTAAAACAAATCAATAAACTTAAATGAAATCAAAAAAGGCGTAAAACAAAGAGACAGATTGTAATGTTTATCAAATAAGAGAAGTTTTGTGAGAAGGTTTAAAGGAGTTGTGATAAATACTGTACAAAAGAAGACTAAATCTGTGTCTGAAGAGGAGACGCCGGTGACAAATGAGCATTTTCATCCAGATTATCTCGCTGTCGGAGTCTGAATCGTCTCCTCTCTCCTGTGTGAACCCACGTGAAGCTACTGACCAGGTCTCTGTCTGCCGCCGGCTCCGGGTCGTCCACGCCAAAGTCCTCTGCAGAGACTTCATGGGACGTCTGGCCGTGACACAAGACGGACAGCAGCCCCACAAAGAGCAGCCAGAGGAGCATCCCGGAGCGATCCATGGTCCCGGAGGAGGAAGAGGAGGAGGAGGAGGAGGAGGAAGAGGAGGAGGCGTCAGATGAAGACTGGAGCAGAAGGTTGCGGTACGTCCACAGGAGCTTCTCCCTCCACCCACCGGACCTTCTCCTCCCTTATATTGACTCCTGTGGCCCCGCCTGGAAGACCGGCTGCAGAATTAACATGCATGAGTTTGGGTCTGTCAGGAAGGGGGTGGGGTTCAGGGCTGGGGAAACGGTTTCCCCTTATTTCAGTTAGAATGGAGGGGAAGAAAAATCCAGACCATAAAGAAAAGTTTGGGTCACGACCTCCAGAAGTCTGCATGAGATGCTGAAGCTGAACGGTCACATGATCAACTAAAGGATGCCTTCAGTGCTGTTTTGTTACCTAGGAGACAGGGATTTCACCCGTGTTCATTGGTTGGTTGGTTTGCAGTGTTAAAGGATTCCGCGCAAAACTATTGGATGGACGTCCACAGAACCGAGGACACGGATACCAAATCTGATAAATCAGAATTAGCGAATCAGAAAGGATAGAACGACTGATGATCCGATCAAAGTCACGTAAAAATTCCTACATTATCCCGAGTCACGAAACTACATCAAACAAACACGATTCAAAGGAGTCGTGAAACCAACGCGATTAAATCAGGGGGGTCAAACTCATTTTCACTGAGGGCCACATCAGCATAATGTTTAACTAATAAAATGTAACTAAATGTAACTCGATGTAATGTAAAATAAATGTAACTAGTTCTTAATGTTAAATAACTCTGGATTTATTAATCAAGTTGCAAACATTACAGTCGCACAGGAAAAATGTTTGTTTCTGTTATAACATAATTTTTTTAACAATAACATACAGTAAATAAATAACATATAACATGAATAACCTAAAAAAAGTTTTTTTTAATTTAAAAATAATTTTAATTTAAAAAAATCATTTCATTTGTCAGGTTATAAAATCCACAAAACTCCACCAATCAAGGATCAAACTGAACAAGAGAATAAAGAAAAATGACATCAAACACAAGTTAGGACATTAACTTCGTTTAAAATGGGCCTAATTGCGGCATTGTGGGAAATGTAGTTTTTGTTCTATTTATTTTTAGACACTGAACTTTTTTGCTCTTGCGGGCCAAATAAAATGATATGGCGGGCCACATTTGGCCCCCGGGCCTTGAGTTTGACACATGTGGATTAAATATTCAAGAGGTGGACTAAAAATAAATAGATGGATTAAAATAAGAGGCCGTGAGCTCCTGGTTGACTCCTGTGTGTCTCCACAGGCCTGCGCGTAACGACCAGCAGGGGGCGCTGCGCCCGCACTTCGTGCGCCCGAAGGCGGTTTGAGCTCCGTTTCCTGAAACGCATACTTCAGGATTAGGAAGAACACACCCAGTGACATCAGTGTGGTTTGAAGAAGAGGAGAAGTCTCAGGCCGAGCCGTGCAGAGGAGGAACAAGAGGGCCGGGGGGGTCCTTCTCGGGTTTTCTCTCGCTTTTTGAAGCTCTGCTGCTTCTGTGGAAACGACGCGTCCGGACTGTGCGTCAAACTTTTTTTTTTTTTTCTTGAGCGAATCGTGGAGCTCAGAGGGGAGGATGTCAACTTCAGACGACGCAGAAGGCTTCCGACCGAGATATGGCTGTAAGTTTGTGACTTTTTCTGCCCACCTTGAGATGCCCCAGCCGGGCAGGAAGAGGGGGAAACTCCAGACAAAGTCTGGATCCGGCGCTCAGAGCGCACCGAGTCCGGCCTGATTAATGTCTAATTGTGACTTCCGCGTTTTTATTAAAATGTATAACAAAGCTGAGAGGGGTGGGGGTGGGGGGAGAGGCCTACTTTTAGAGTTCAAACTGGAAAATGAATGGTTAGAGCTCCCAAAATGTGATGTTTGAATCCAAAGCTTCCAGTAGTTGCTCAGATGTTCCATCTGGTTGCATAATGGAGCTTTTATCCAGCACACATGGAAAACAAGAAGTGTTTCAGTCAACTGATATAAATCCATGTGTTTGGTGGTAAAAACACTCAGAAACTGGTGCAAAAAAAAACAAAAAAGAGGTGGTGGTGGTGGGGGGTTCTCCTCTTTTCATGTCAGTTTTTCAGGATTTACCAGTTGTTAATGCAGGAAAGACTGTCCCACCTCAGATGTGACAGGAGGTTAAAAAATGGGCCTCTTTGTATTGCGCGCCCTCCTGTCCCCCCCATCCCCCTCTCTCTCCATAATTTGGGGAAAGAAAAAAAAAATCTGCCCATAAACTCCCCCCTGTATTGTGTTTTGTTTCCAGCGTATGAATAAGCGGGGTCTTTCCCCGACAAAGGCACGCCTGACAGAACCGAGCCTCTTCGGGGGCTCTTGGGTTAATGAGTCAAATAAATAAAGAGAGGAAAAGACTTGTTTTGGTCCATTTGGTGCAAATCCCTGTTTAGTTTTTTGCTCTTCTGGTTTCCAGCTGTCCTGGATGGCGTGGAGCGGCTCACGGCGGAGGAGATGGATGAGCGGCGGCAGCAGAACATGGCCTACGAGTACCTGTGTCACCTGGAGGAGGCCAAAAGGTTAGCATGAAGGTTCACTCAACCTGCGAGCTGGCTCCGCCTCCCTCGGGCTGCCAATCAGGGAGGCGGATTCTGATTGGCTGTGGAGCGTGGCGATCGTTCAGCGGATGTTGGCGGATAATCCGGTTGAAGGATGGAAAGAAATCGTCATATTCTGGTTGGAGATCCTGATGCAGGAGGGTTTTTTTTTTTTTTTTGTACCTGCTGTTTTTAGCATTGGTTGAACATCACTGGCACCGAAGGGGTTAACTGGCGTGACTTTTCTCGCGTTTGAAGTTCAGTTTAGAACAAATAAACGAAATTGCAATTAAAAAATTCTAGTTTTTTTTTTTCTGGAACTGGTAGTTCTGGGGGAAATTTTACGATTTGGTTCATCTTATGTTTTTAAAGGTGTCTATGATGGTCGTTAAATTAGCGCTACCCTTTTGTATTTTTAGAGTGTAGTTTTAAATAGAGGGTGCGTTCTCTCGTCAACGATTTTTACAGATCGTAACCTCAGCTTGTAAACGGCCCAGGTGTGTGTGTGTGTGTGTGTGTGTGTGTGAATGAGGCCTGTTTAAAATGATAGATTTCAGATTTCACACTTGAAAACTCCTGGTGTCCAGAGGCCCTGAGCTCCAGAACCGATGGTGTGACGTGACTTTTTTATCAGCTGAAGTCGTCCCTTTAGCTTCTATGCTAAACGCTTTAGCACGCCCCAGAGTTTTGGGAGTACTCGTTGAGCTCGTCTGGCGGCTCGTGAAGAAGCCCGAGAACCTTCGTCTCTCAGCTTCGAGGCTCCCGTAAAGATTTCAGAATGTCTTTAGAAGTTGATGAGGAATCTACTAGAGACTGATTGTAACGCCTGAGCAGCCTGGAGACATTCTGTGTGTGTGTGTGTGTGTGTGTGTGTGTGTGTGTGTGTGTGTGTGTGTGTGGTTGAGTTCTGTTTTGCACACACCCATTATGCATAAAAAAGAGGATCATGTTGGGCAGGAAATGACTCAGGTTGTTGCTCATTTTGTTGCCTAAGAAAACCATGGGTGTCATAGCAACGGGTTCCGGTATATTGTGAGGTCGAGCTCTCTGGGTTGGTCATGTGACTGCCGTACGTGTCGGTGGGTCGTCACCGTTTCTGCTTTTGCCACCTGTCTGTCCATCCAGTGAAGACGTCTGGTGGTCATTGGTCTATCCAGTGAAGACGTCTGGTGGTCATTGGTCTATCCAGTGAAGACGTCTGGTGGTCATTGGTCTATCCAGTGAAGACGTCTGGTGGTCGTCTGTTTGTTCATCCAGTGAAGACATCTGGTGGTCATTGGTCTATCCAGTGAAGACGTCTTGTATTCGTTTGTTTGTTCATCCAGTGAAGACGTCTGGTGGTCTTTTGTTTGTTCATCCAGTGAAGACGTCTGGTGGTCTTTTGTTTGTTCATCCAGTGAAGACGTCTGGTGGTCGTCTGTTTATACTGACTGATTGCATTCCTGTTTGTCGTCTGGAGAATATCTGGAGAACTGTTTTCACCTTCCCTACACGTTAACCACAACAGGGAGGCGTTTCTCTCCCCTCGTCTCCTCCGTTTTGAGGTCACACCAGTGAATTTCCCCCAATGGAATCGTGGCTCTGGTTTCGAACCAGATGTTCTTTTCCTGAGGTGTTCCTGTGGGTTTTTTTTTGTGGGGGTGTGTTTATGTCGGGGGGCTCTGATTGGCCAAATAAAATAGAAATACTCTTGACCTTCTCCGTGGAGTTGAGAAGTCTCTGAATAAACTGATGTGTCTGTGAAGGTTAGGAGTTAGAATTAAATGAGAATAAAATCTGCTCTCAAGGTTTTCGACGAGAAATAATGAGTCAAACGTTTGGAGCAGGGTTACAGGCTCAGACGGTGAGGTCATGCAGTGATGTCATCACAGGTCGCCCTGGCCTGGGGAAGAACCAGTTCAGTTTGGTCCAGATCAACGGGTTTATCCAGCGTTCTGTTAATTATTTAATTATCGTTATTAAAACTATTCCAGCTGTTTCCATGGAGCTATGTATTGGGGGCGGGGCTTCGGTCTCTACTGAGCTCAGATCAGCTAGACCAGGACCCATGTGGGCAACACCTGAGCCTGCAGGACGAGGAATGCCTTACGCCTCATGGCCGTGACCCTAGGAATGCATTGTGGCTCTGTCGCCATGGTGACGTCATCACTACTGCCTGCAATGGAATTTACTGAAATCCGTCCTTCGTGTTCTGTTCTCGTGTTCCTACCAGATGCAGCCTGGAGAATTTAGACATTTTCTTCACTTGCGTGTGCAAGAACCAAACTGACATATTGACACGTTGGAATAGCCACATTTTTTATCCATGACTTGTTGTTATAATCAGTTTTGTTCACGGCTTTCTTTTTGTTCATTCTCTGCATTACTTTCCACAAATTAGAATTGTCTTTGTCTACCTGCCTTCCTCCGCTTTCACTCGCTGAGTCGTCCTGGGAATGCGGTTGGACACGTTCTCCGTAGGATAATTCTGCGTTGGCATTCGTCGCCGGGTTGCACGTTTCCTCTTCACGTTGTCCGGCCTAGAATTCTCCGCTAACCGTTGCGGTTCTGCCTGTCTTTGTTCTACTTGTAGCCGTAAACGTGATCTCAGAGGTTTCCCCTGCGCTGACGTCTCTGGTCCTGGGTGTGGCTGCATAATTGTAGTTTACAGGTGATCCAGATTGAACCCAGACCAGAAATCTGAGAGTCTTAGAGGGAACCTGCACAAACCTGCATAGGTCTTTGCGACTTGAACCCTACGATTGGGTGGTTTTTAACAATTAAAGTCTTTCTTTATAAATGGACCGGACTGGTTTTTCCATTTCTGTCGAGGGAAACAAAAGAGTTAAGAGTACAAGTGGAAGTTAATTACATCCCGCTTCAAAGCGGTGATGTATTGTAATCGTCAGTGTTCGTGTGTCCATCGATCCACTCGTTACTATGGCCACAAATATCTTCGCAACCGTTGCAGATAGAAAGATGGAACAAAAAGCTCATTACTCGGGCAGCAAAGGGGATGAAAATGAGATGATGACCATGACCTTGGGAAAGCTAGATCAAAGTCAAATTTCAACTTTGCTATGCTCAGGAACTGGATCAGATAGAAAGACGAGGGAGAAGGCCGGTGTCAGTAAGATCGTTTGATAGGTCAAAGCACTAGCTTTGATCTTTGACCTATGCAAGTAGGTCAGGGTAAAATTTTGAATTCAGCGGTGTCGCGGGATGTTGCAGTCTGTGGACTGCCTTGTTGTCTCTTGCAGCGTTTAGACAGTGACTTCCTGGTTGATTCCAGTGCTGGTATTGAGCGCAGTAAAGCAGTGGTCTCCAACCCCCGGCTTGCGACCGGTACCAGTCCCTGGGTCATTTGGTACTGGGCCGCACAGAAAGAAAAAATAATTCACATTACTTCCGTTTTATTTATTTCATAGTCTGAAAGACCTTTTAGCATCCGTCCATCCTCTCCAGTTCCCACGTCTGTGCTGCTCATCCTCCCATCAGTGTGGTTGGATAAAAGCAGCGTCTTCTTCTTCTTCTTCTTCTTCTTCTTCCCCTTCTATTCGCAGTACAGACGGATGTTGTGGCGTTGGATCGGTGTCTAATTAGTGTTTTGGGTAAGTTTTACGAAATGACAGGGTTCCATTCAACCAGAGGTGGGGGTTTAAAGGCCTGAGAAAAACCCCATTTCTAACCAAATAATCCAAATATACTGTGACAGAGTGTGAGGGTTCTGAAGCGTCACAGAGAACATGCTGAATCAAGCGTTTGTTGGTTCCTCCTGCAGCTTTTTGGACGTTTGCCTGTAATTTCCTGTTTTTTTTTTACAGTTTCCAAACAGTCTTGTGTACCGACTGCCGCTGAGACGATTACCTCACCTCCGATCCTGATGCGAGAACAATACGTGGCGTTACATAGAGATGGCGAGCTATTGATGATAGATGGCGGCACCGACCCGCCCTCAAACACGCCGGGTCTAATTTAAGCATCTTCCTTCGTTTCTTTTTTCATGCTTTGTTTTTCTTGGAGCTAAATCAGTAAATAATTGACTAATCTGTTCACCGATTGGTGGGAAATGAATCAATTCTGCTTGTTAAAAAAAAATGGAACTCGAAAATAAAAGGTCGGTCTGGATTAGCACTAAGAGGAATCGGTGCTTGTCGATATTTTGCTCGGGTAAAACTATTGATTGTTATCGATTTAACTAGATTATTATCCATTAATCGATGACTATTGATTAACTAGAAATAGCAAACCAATCCTAAAAAGCAAATGTGATCTAAAAACTGGAAAATTGAGCAGTTGCTGGTGCTGGAAGTTCAAAGAACTTTAAGAACTTTATCAGTGTGGTCAGCAGCTTCCACTATGGAACACAATGGGCAAATGTCGTTGCTATGACAACCTGCAGCCAGCTTACATCACTTTGGTATTATAAGTGCAAACAATACAGTCCTCAGAAGGTATTTACGCCCCAGTGGGCATTTCCTGGCAGTAATTCACCCACAGATGGGGTTTTTCCCATCAGCCACTGCGTTACCGTGGTAAATGCGTTGTTCGGTAGATCCAGGAAGCTGGTTGGAGCGACTTAACCGGGTTGACAGAATGAGAAGAGAGAGGGATCAGTTCTCCGTCATAAAAGCCCTGCAGGCCCCGCCCCTCCTGCCCGTGGCCCCGCCCTCTCACCTGCCCGTCTGCGCAACCTGAGACGACGAGTAGCTCTTCTAGTTTGGGTGTCCGTCGCGGTCCGGGCACGATGATAAAACCTGTTCCACGGAGAGTGGCGTGCTACGGTTCGAGATCCCCGCTTCCAGCTGATCGCCTCTGGCCCCGCCCCCCCCTCAGCTGATGGTTGACCCCAGATGAGTCTTCCATGCTGATGGAAAGTTGGGTGACATTTCTTTGGAAGCCCAACTGTGGCGGACTGCTTTTAAATTACCGTCGAAAAGTTTAACTCTTCGCTGCCCTCTTGTGACCCAACTGGCGGTAGAGCGTCGCGATCTCGTTCCGAGTTCCTCTCCAGGTTTTGGGGAGACGTTCTACTTCCTCTCAAACAAAGACGTCAGTGTCAGCTGTGGGTTTTCTCGCAGGTGGAGTGGAAAAGAGGACACGGTTGTTTGTTTTCCCTGCTGAACTTGGATTGTACAGCGAGTACAGTGTCAGTTCCGTTGCGCTCAGGTTGGGGTGGGGGTGGGGGGGTGTTGACAGGACGGGGGTCAGCTGGTGCACAGATTCCAGCGTTGCACCAAAGCATGTAATGAACAGCTTGGCTCCGACGCCTCGATTCCCGGTTCCCTCCTGTCGTTCCCTCCGTTCTTCATCCTCGTGAAACGGAACACTTTGGACTGAGGTTGTATGAAAGCCGTGATGTCACAGCTAATTTTTGACGAGGGGCGGGCCCACGCACTGGCCATCCGGTGGATGCGTAGAAAGTTTATAGATCTACTTTCCATCCCTGTGTGAAACTTAACATTTAAAAATAGAATTTCCAGGGTTTCCTGATGCTTAAGCCCCCCCAACTGGTGACCGTGACCTTACAGCCAACTTCAGTAGGAGTGTCTATAGTGTTTTGGGGATTAAATAAAGGTTTATATCCCATCAGGGAAAGAATTTGTCAAATTTCATTTCAGGATCTATGATTTCTTTTCTAGTTACCGCTCATCCGCGCTGTCTAAATATATTAAAATGCTCTTTCTAGGTCTTTCCTCTGGACACAAGCTGTCATTGTCTCCTTATAGCTCTGACCCAGCTTCCACACAATGAGCCAATGAGACCTATTAGGCCTCTCCCTGAGAGACACAAAAGAACAACAGCTTAGTGTTACAACTGCTAGACTTTTGCTCTGTTAGTGGAATATCTCGCTAGATGTTATCCCACATTAACTCCAGGGTGAGCCGTCCACCTGTTGGAAAGGGAAGTCACTTTTAAAGGAAGAGCTGCAGGAGAACGAAGGACGAACCTCGACCTCCTCACCGGTTACGCATCAGCAGCACTTCCTGTAGAGATAGCGGTCGGTAGCGCAGCTCTTCCTATGAGACCGACCTCTGAACCCAGCGGCGACTCCAGCTTCCTGTCGGCTGCTTGATCTCAGGAAGGAGGCGGGGAGGACGTGTTTTCCTGTGATCTTTGACTTAGTAGTGAAGATGTGATACAGATCCAGAGCCAAGATCTAAAGAACTAAACCTATCACCTATTCTTTATCAATATCAGTTGATTCTTGTCATGAATGTCACATACTGTCGTCCTCAGTAGCTGCGGATCTTGGTACGATAGTCTTTGCAGAACATTAATAAGACACAAGAGTCCATTGTCTGCAAAGTTGTTTAAATCAAGATTTTTTTACCTCGCATCCAAGAGGCTTCTTCAGTTCAAGAACTGAATAGAACTGACTAGAAGCCTCTTGGCTTCTAGAGCTGAAGAAACCTCTTGGATGAGAAGTGAAACATCTTCAGGAAACTTTTTTTCAAGTCCAGTGGATTGATTTAAACGGCTTTGGAGAACCTTGACAACCAAGAACCCACAGATTCAATCCATCATTTATATCTCTTCCAGTGCTAACAGTAACTTTTCTGTATTTGTTTTGAGGTTTTTTTATAGATTCTGGACAGTCTTTAGATTCTGGACAGTCTTTGGTCTGAATCTGTTGGTGTTGATGAACTTTTTGTTGACTCCGCTCCACTGCTGCTGTTCACGTTCTGAATTCCCATTCATAGCTGATGTTCTTACTGGCTAAGTGGAGGGTGTGTCCGTGTTTGTTCTACCCTAGGAAGGGTGTGTATCCGTGATAAAACAGCCATTAGTTCGCCATCTTTATGGGGGCCTTTCACTGCTCCGGCGTGGAGTCAAAGGAGGGGCTTGTTCTCGGCTGGCAGACCCAGGCCTTTACACCCGGGGGGGCCGGTCACCTCGACCTCAATAGCAAGCCTGTCTGGTGACCTCATGTCACGACTTCCTGGGAGGGAAGTTGTTTCAGCTGCTGGTCTTCTGGCCATGTGTGGGTGTGTTTGTGCGAAGGCCGAGTGTCTGAACGACCCATAAGAACGAGGCTCCGATCCGATTGAGTATTCCATGGTGGGGGGGTGGGGGTGGGTCTATTAATCCCAACCCAGGATGTACTTGACCTTTTCGTGGCATCACAAAGACGGAAGAGTGGGAGTGTTTTCTTAGCTGATGATCAAAAGAGAGACTGTTTGACCTCCATCTTCCCCCAAGCGGTGAAATTCCTCCCAGTCAATGATTAAACTTTTCATAGTCAAATCTTTGGTATTTGGAGGCCTAAATAAAGCAGGTCTGCTACTGTACTTGTCTGGGGGATGAAATAAAGATGGCAAGAACAGCTTGACCCAAAGATAACCAGGAATCAAATAGAGGTCAGAGTTCACTTCTGAAGCAAACGGACCATTTAAAGTTGATCAATAAACATATTGGATGTAGATTTTTATGAATTAACATCGTATGATCTCTACTTATTGATATCAACGTGGTAAACATACAGTATGTGGGTTTATTTATGTGATTTATTGATGACTTTTTCAGAAAATGCACAAAATGTTCCACCTCTCTGTCTCTTTCTCTCTCCCTCTCTGGATCCACAACACTATGTTATGGCGTCTTGCCTGAACCAAGATCCATCCTTCAAAAGAAGTCTGATGGAATCCGGTCCAGGACTTTATTTTGTGTACAGTACTTAAAAGAAAATGTTTAAAAAAAAAAAAAATCAATGTCAAAATATGTTCCTGAAAGAGAAACCGAGTGGAAATAAAAGTCATGAAGGTCGTAAATAGAAGAATCGATGACAAGAACTATCAAGGCACCGCTGGGATCCATTTGAGAGCGACTAGTCGGTACAAGGATGAACAGAGTGGATTTTATTGGACTTTTCTTCTCAAGCCTCTTGGGTACTTCTCACATCCTGTGCATCAACCAGAGCCGATGCTGATTTACACTGTGAGGTACAAACATCTGGATGGGACCAGTTGTTCAGATCTATTACACAACGACGGAAAAAAAAATAGAGTCTGGGAGAATACTTGACAGCTGAGACAAATCTGTCGCCACAGATTAGATCCGCTTTGGTTGACGACTTTTACCTCTTGCTCTTTGCTTATCGAAGAAAGAAGCCGATTGAATCAAAGCGCATTCACTGAAGAGGAAAACTGGAATGGGTCCCCGAGAGCGTTCTTCGGACGGATTGATATCTAACCGAGTGAAAAGAGACACCTGGGTAATTCATCCGGACCCCCTTTGGCTCGTGGCGACTGGACGGTGATGACATGGAGGTGTTGGAATCCAGTCGGCCGGGGCTCGTCCCTGTGTTCCGTGGCCCATAGCTGAGAACGGGCACGTAGCAGGAATGCCGCTCCACAATATGACCTAAAAGAAATGAAATGTCACACCTGAGGAATGCTGGGAACTTTGGAGGAGGTTACCACAGGGCAGGCGGTTGTTGTCCAAAGCTGCACAGCCTCCAGAATTACTTTTAGTGGTTCTAAACAGTCGTTATCACTGCAGGCGAGCGTAGCTGTGTATTTACATATAAATGTATGGTTCTCCTTTGTTTTTACTGATGGGGGGGGTTCTCTGTTCAGGTGGATGGAGGCGTGTCTGGACGAGGAGTTGCCTCCCACCACGGAGCTGGAAGAAGGGCTGAGAAACGGCGTCTATCTGGCCAAGCTGGGCAACTTCTTCGCCCCTCGGACCGTCTCGCTGAAGAAAATCTACGACCGCGAGCAGACACGCTATCGGGTGAAGAAGCACAACCTAGACACACAGAACAGTTTCATGTTTGATTGTGTGCATTTTCCAACAAGAACAGGTCTAAACTGTTACCTTCATTCTAAAGACTCCCATAAGGCCACAATGGATGGCAGGATCTGCCTTTGACAGGCAGAAACCTTGGGTAGATCCCAAGCCAAAAATTTCTGCCTGTTAAAGGCATGAACCGTGAGTAGGTCAGGAAAGATCTATCTTTAACAGGCAGAAACATTGAGTAGCTCCAGAGCCAGACAAGATCTGCCTTTAACAGGCAGAAACCTTGAGTAGATTCCAGGCCAGGAATGTTCTCTAAATTTCCATAATACCAGGAATATTTTTCAACATTTTCCCTAATTTTTCTAAAAATCGAGCCCAGTTCAATCCTGAAAGGGGGCTTGTCCTTGACTGATGCCATCCTGGTCCTGTTGTGTCATTCAGGTGCAGCTTCCACCCACAGTGGGTGAGGTGCCTCGTCGTCCCAATATGACCTAGATTCAGTTTTTAACTCATGTTAAGCATTAGCAGAAAAAGACCATCCATGTTGTCGCTTTTTGAATTCTCATTCGTGCATAATTAGCACATTAGTTCCGATGAATACTTCAGGTCAACACGCCTTTAGTTAACACCTTTAAGCCCAAGAATTGAACAGATCGGAGTGTGAACTTTACTTTTATTGTTGCTCTCTTCCAGGCAACGGGTCTCCATTTCCGACATACAGACAATGGGATCCAGTGGCTCAACGCCATGTCGGAAAAAGGACTACCAAAGGTACGAAAATGATATGTTGAAACACAACTCCATAATTTAAATTAGTTCTATTAGTTTGAGATCATAAGGGAAACTCCAGTGTAACACATAAAACAAACTGTTTCAGTATTAGAAAGGGTCACTTCCTGTCCTGTTGGCTCACCAGCTGTAAAATATTTCAAGCTGGAGTTTTGTTCTGAGAATAAAACGTCTTCAGTTTTAATAAAACAGGTCATGCTTTGCAGGCATGGCGTGACGTGGAACCAGTCCTTTTATTAAAGCAGAAGAGGTCTTCTAATTTTCCAGGATGTCAGATGTGGCGAAACTTTGAACACTTGTTGTTGGGAAATTATTGAATTTCAGCTCAGAATATCTCCTCCTGGCAGCTGCGTCAGAAAATACACGGAGCTTCCCTCAGTGGCTCCATTTCAGTTGGAGCGCAAAGACAATGCCGGGCTGGATGAATGGATATTTATTCAACCTAACCCCCCCTCATTTACTGTCATATCCCGATTCGTTCCTGCTTACATGCTCCGACATGCTGTGCTGTCAGGAACCTGTTGCTCCGACTCATCACTCCTGTCTGTTTCAGATCTTCTACCCTGAAACGACAGACATATATGACAGAAAGAACATGCCACGCTGCATCTACTGCATTCACGCTCTCAGGTAGGCCGTCAGGTTCAAGCAGTGTGCAGGAATTCTGGAATGTTTCGACGTCTTTCACACATTCTGATTAAATTTTACCCTAAAATCTGTGAAATGTTTCTGATATTTAAGCACATTTTTTGTCCTTTTGTTCACAAAATACAGTTTGAACAAGGTTATATCTACATTTGATCGATAGCAATAAATCTGAAACACATTGAAAAAACAAAAAATCTAACCAGTTAATTAATGACTCCATGATGACTCATCATGAATCAAACGGTTAAAATGTTAGCTGAGAGGTGCTAATGCTAGCTGCAAGTTTGGTATAAGTATAAATAACCTTTGTGTTTAAATACTTTGGTAATCCCTGTAAATGACTGTTGAGGCTAAAGCTAAGCTAACGCCAGCAGAAACACATCCAACTAGCTAATAACTCCATGATGACTCATCATGAATTAAACGGTTGGAATGTTAGCAGAAGTGCTAATACAAGCTGCTCATAAAATTGCTAAGCTAACACTAACAGCAACATATCCAACTAGCTAATTAATTAAAACTATGATGACTCATCATGCATGTTAGCAGAGGAGCTAATAGTAGCTGCAGATTTGTTTTCCGGAATAGATTTGAGTCTGTGTTGAATTTTAAAACGTGTGACGAGATGACATCATCCCAGGTTTTGAAATTTGGCACCAAACAATTCAGGAGCCGTGATGGAATTCCGCCAGGATTCTTGAAAATGCTAGCTGGGGTGTTGGCGTCGACAGACAGACGTGTTTTGAATTTTCCGTTGCTGGACTGCGTTTCATGGCTCGGAATTTTATTTTACGAGGCGAACGGTGTAGTTTTTTGCGGCAAGGAGAGCAAATTTTTCTCATTTTGAGGGGAAAATAAATCACGTTTTTTTTCTGTAGCACATTTAAAAAAAATTTTTTTGCACAAGTAGCATGTTTTGCTTTGTATAAATTCACAATTTGCGTTTTTTTTTTGCACAAGGAAGGAAAATTAAGGTATAACTTTGAACTAACTTGAAATAGATGATTTAACCCTAGCTTGTATGACTTTTAATTTTTCAGTTTTAATGCAATAATTTGCTATAATTTTCCAGACCTGCAGGTTTAATTTGCGAGTGTTTTATTCTACTGCAGAACGACTGCGTAGTTTATCTTGGACCGCACGGAAGAATATCATGAAAGTGTAATAAGAAAAACATATTTCATGTGATTTACGAGATGCGAGTTGAGACACGACGCTCTGCAGACGGAGCTTCTTCCTGTCGTCCATCTTGGCTTTACCGCCTGTTTTCTACATCCGCATACACAACAGATAAGATTTAATGAATGAAATACGTCGCTTTTGCTCCCTTAAAACAGTTGTTTTTAATCCCATAATGCACCAGTAAGACGATAAACTAGATTTAATCAAGTTCCTTAATTAAAAACACTAAACTGTATTCCATCTTGACATTCTTGCCATCAAAATGTCGTTAAAGTAGATATATTACAGGAAATGGAATAAATAAAAGTCGACTCTAGAAAGAGAAGCACAATATTTTATTTATTCTTCTTCATGTCATCTGTTTCCTCCCTCTTTTCCAGCCTCTACCTGTTCAAGCTGGGCCTGGCGCCTCAGATCCAGGATCTGTACGGAAAAGTGGACTTCACCGGTAAGCGTGTGGCTCCGCCCCCCCCTCCCGTGACATCATCGCATTAACGTGAAGTCTGACTCCGCGTGTGGAACTCATTATAGCGGCAGCCAGAGCCGTTTTCCCGCCAGTTCCTGCCGGCTGACAGAGTCGCAAATCTGATTACGGCACACGAGCCAGGAACAGTGTCTCCGCCCCCTTCCCACCCTCCCCCACCCCCCGCCGCTCTATCTCCACCTCCACCCCCCCCCCAGCTTTGATGCGTTCCTCCCGTTCTGTCTCCCCACAGAGGAGGAGATCAACAACATGAAGAGCGAGCTGGAGAAGTACGGCATCCAGATGCCCGCCTTCAGCAAGATCGGCGGGATCCTGGCCAATGAGCTGTCAGTGGACGAAGCCGCACGTAAGAGCAGCTGTGATGTCATCGGCCGAGGGCGGGGCCAGGCCATTATAAACTTTTTTGTTTTTTTTCCCCCACTGGATCATATTTTTAAGTCTTCGCCGTACAATTTGTTAATGGATCAGAAAACGATCGTTTTTATCTTCCAAAAGAGTGAAGAGTTAGCGACAGTTTGACCTTCATCACGTGACTCGATGATGATGAAGGTCATTAATTGGATTCTTATTCAAGGAAATATATTTAATCTGGTTTACATCCGGATCCATATTAACTATTAATCCCCTAATCGCTGCCACCTGAGCTAACCGCAGTTATTTCCTGTAATCCCTGGGTTTACAGGAGCCAGTCGTCTGCACAGAGCAGATTTTTTCCTCTTAACCACATGACATGTGTTTTGGCGGTTAATGATGATGTCACCGGTTTTTAATCTCATGATCTTTGAAGTGATCTTTGGCGCCGCTCATTTTTTTAATCTCTCCAGGCGCTAAATATTTTAATCAAAAAATATATTTTTGTGCCGATAGGATAAAATGTACAGTATTGATTTATTGATTTTTAACATCAAGTATTAATAAGACGTTAGAGTGCTGATGTTGTGTTCAGGGACATTAATCCGAGTCCCACGCCATCATTTCCATGACATCGTTTTTTTGTTTGTTTGTTTGTTTGTTTTCACCGCCCGTCACGACAGGAAACAACACGACTCTTTCAAATTAAAAGCCTTAAAAAAAATAAATTAAAAAAAACGCTCATAAATTTCACATCCTCCACCTGTAGTCCACGCCGCCGTGATCGCCATCAACGAGGCCATCGATCACGGCGTTCCCGACGGAACGCTGGCCGCCATGCAGAACCCCAACGCCATGCTGGTCAACCTGGACGGGGGCAGCGCGCGTCAGTACCACGACACGCTGTACCGGGCCAAAGGCGAGAAGGTGGCCAGCTCACGCAAACGGGTACGGAATCCAACGCCTGGGGGGGGCTGGGAGGGGGGGGGGGCGTTATCCTCTGGAGAGACCATAAAGGGGCCACCAAACTGCCCACTCTTCTCTTTTTGATTAAAGAATAATTGAACCTGCAGCCTGGGGGGGAATAACATTTTGGGATCACGCTGAGGCCACAGACATTAAAAAGACGACTCTAAATTCTGGCGGCTGGGGGGGGGGGGGTAGCCGATCAATGACTCCTTCGCTCTGCCCCCGCAGCAACAGGAGAGCTTCGACGTGGAGAGAGACGTTTACGACGAGCTCCTCACCCAGGCTGAAATCCAGGGCAACGTCAACAAGGTCAACGGTAGGTCGCAGATACCCCCCCCCCCGCCCCGTCCCCCCCTTGGTGATCGTTTCCATGGCGTTGACGTGTCTGTCCTGCAGTGATCAACGCCCTGAGGGCGGCGGAAGAGGCTCTGCTGAGCGGTGATGAGGAGAAGTTGTACGAGGCCCTGAAGGCCATGGGGGTCCAGAACCTGCTGCCCCAGAACAAAGGCTGGTACCTGAAGCAGCTGCAGGCCGACCGGGAGAATAAAGAGCAGGTGGGGGGGTGGGGTGGGAATGGGACGGGGGGAAGGGCGGCTTCTTCATCTTCATCTTCTTCTTCTTCATCCTCTCATACTGGTTTGTTTCCCCGTCAGGCGTCTCCAGGAGACGCGCTGACGAAAGACGAGCTGCAGGCCGGCGTGGACGTGGCCAATGAGATCGCAGAAGGATACGCCAAGAGTACGTGAAGTAAAAAACATTTAAAGCACATGTGGCCCCCCCACATGTGCCAGATATAACTAATAAATGTAACTCAATATAATGTAACCACTCCTTAATATTAAACAACTCGGAATTTATTACTTATTCAAGTTACAAACATTATTCAAGTTACAAACATTACAGTCACACTGAAAAAACACGTTTGTTGGTTTGTTTCTCTGTAGTGTTGAAAGCGGTGGAACGCATCAACGCCGCCATCAGGGCGGGCGTTCCGGAGAAAACGGTGGTGGAGCTGATGAACCCCGACGCCCAGCTGCCCGAGGTCTACCCCAGCGCCGCCAACCTCTACCAGCGGGAGCTGGCCAGCCTGCAGCAGCAGAGCCCAGAGGTACCCGCCCGTGACATCACTTCCTGTTTGCGCTCGTGTGGCGTTTGTGGCCACGGCGTTGAAGCAGAAAAGGGCAGAAGAGGAAAGAAACGCAGCTGTTTCTGCTATTTATGTCAATCTGCCGCAGCCGTTGTGGTTCGGAGATCAACAGGAAATGAATTCTGATTATTTGATTATCAGCCGGTTGTTTTTAATCAAGCGCCTGGAAATGTGGGGATTTTTTATTTCTTTTCGACTTTTGATTAATGGGATAAAACAAACAATTTGAAGAAATCGTCTGCAGCTCTAACGTCGATTGTCGGTTGTTAGCGTTGGATTATTTTGAGGCGTTATGTACGATCAATCAAATGAGTCAATAATGGAAAGAAGTTGTGAGTCAGAAAGTTTTATTTCCTAGATGAGACGTATAAATCGGTGTCTTGCGTCCCACAGGGCTCCCTGTCCCACCCTGAGCTGCTGGTTGCCGTGGAGATGCTGTCGTCAGTGGTGCTGATGAACCAGGCGATGGACGTCGGAGACCGAGCCGCCCTCTGGAAGCAGCTCTCCAGCGCCGTGGCCGGACTCAGTAACGTGGAGGACGAGTACGCTCAGAGGTCAGAGGGCGGGAGCGGCGGCACGTTGCCGCGGTAACGCCGGAGGGGTTTCGCGTTATGCTGATGACGTTGTACTTCACCCTCACAGGTACATGGATGAATTGATGCGCCTGAAGGCAGCAGCCAGGGAGGAGGGCTGCGACTACCTGACCTGGAACGACATCCAGGCGTGCATCGACCAGGTCAACCTGACGGTGCAGGAGGAGCACGAACGTAAGGGGGCGGAGCTAAGCTCACATCAAACGGATGCAGAGAACGGCCGGGTTTTTAAACCCTTTGACGTTGTCTACAGGCATCGCCGCCATCGGACTCATCAACGAGGCGCTGGACGAGGGCGACCCCAGGAAGACGCTGGCCATGCTGCAGAACTCCTCCGCCAAGCTGACGGACGTGGACCCGTCGGTGGCCCAGCACTACCACGACAAGCTGCTGGAGGCCCGCAGGGAGAAGGCTCACGTAAGACGCTCGGAACGCCACGGCCGGTTATCCTCACGCTAGCAACGCAATGAAACCGCCTTAGCAACGAGCAATTTAAAAAAAACAAATGGAGGGTTTTCGCAGGCTGGCAGGACGCCTCCAGGGCTCCGCCTTCCTGATTTGGTTGTTCATTATGCAAACACACAATGCAAACAGCATCAGGGTACAGTTATGGTTTTACGTTATGAGCAAAGACGGGATGCTAACAGTTTAAAGGAATAAAAAGGAGGTTTTTTTGACGTATAAAAAGGCAGCAACAATATTTTTTTGCGGGGAATTTTCATTTTTGAGCATCTAACCTTCCGTTGTAGGGTTAATTTTTGTATATTGTGGTCTCCATCTGACTCACACCTCTCACTAACTCATGACACCGCCGCGCTGATGATGATGATGTCACAGTGGTCCCGCCCACTTCTCTTCCCTCCATAAGTGTCCGTACCGGACCCGACTCATTTGCATGTGTTATCATCTGTGGAGCTCATTTGCATATCATGTCAGAGGATGGCGACCATATTTGGAGGGGGTGACTTCCTGTTGAGGGGGGGGCTGCCGGTGATGTCGAGGAGCTGGGTTTTTACCCAGCTGAAGAGGAGGTGACAGGAGATAAATAAAGTTTTATTCTGCTGAACTTTAATTCAGATTATTCCACTAAGGGCCTGTTTTTATTTTAAGTGTAGATAAAGTTATTTTCTTATCAAGGCTGGACGACCTTTAACCTCTTCTCAAACTATTTCAAACGCATCACAATCTAAACCCTAAAAGGACAACATGTGGGAACTTGTCACACTTTTGAAACGAGACCCAAAAACAACCAGGAGCTAAAAAAAAAAAAAAATTTTCCTGTCGATTTCACAGACGTAGGAAACAACAAGGCGGGCCTCCCTTTGGTCATTTGTTTCCATAAAAGGGCTGAAAGCAGGTCGCCACAGCGACCCAGACCCGGAGTCTGAATGGCACAATGTGTGAGCCCTGAATGGGTGTGGGGGTGCCCCCCCACCCCACTTAAAGCCAAAAAAATCTCAACTCATATGAAACAGAACCATTTTTCTAACATTTGTACACCTCCCCCCTCAGCTCTCACTTCCTCTATTTCTATGATGTGTTCGACACCTCCTCTGGGCGCTTACCCACGCCACACCCCGTCTAGCCCCTCCCACCGGGCGCAGTGACTCATCATCGACAAACACCCATTTGAGCGCCAAGCGCAAACGTATAAACACTAATCAGCGCCCGCCCAGCTCTGTTGGCTGTCATTAGGAGCCTGCCCCCACCCCCCTACCTCATTGCTACATGCTGTTGCAGATCCCCCCCCCCCTCGTTTTGAGAAATCCTCCAGATCAGGTATCAGCTTTACCCGCCCTCCGCTTTCTCACACACCTCCCCTCGACTGCCCTGAGGGTGGGAGCGTGGATGGGGGGGGGGGAGGCCGCAACCGGCTGCTGCTAACTTTAATCTCAGGCGGAGGGCTCCATCTGGATGTAGTTAGGGAGAACTACACTCCGTGATGGGCACCGTGGATTCAATAAGAGGTCTTTGGTGAGCAAATGGAAGGAACCGTTCGGGGGGGTGGGGGGTCCAAACTGGGACAGTGGTTAAAAATAAACTGTTATATTTTTTTTAGTTTTCTTTCATTCTCACTTGTGAATCCATGAGTGGTCGCCAACCCCCTAGTCGTGGAACGGTACCGGTTGGGTCAGACGGTACCGGTCTGTGGGTCAGTTGGTACCAGGTCATACAGAAAGAAACCAGAACTTCCGTGAAACAGAACAGTCCTTGAAAATATCGTCTGACGTTAAACCGGTCTGCGGAGCGAAAACAGTTGGGTCCATTGGTCTAGAGAGACCAAACTAATGGAGACTGCCCAACGATATTGATCAGCCGATCATGGCCGTTGTTGAACACATTTCCCCGTCTCCTTCCAGGAGACCCAAGACCCGTCTGCTGTGCTGTGGTTGGATGAGATTCAGGAGGCTATTCTGAAGGCCAATCAGGAGTCGCAGGAGGCCTTACAGTGTAAGCACACACTTTCAAAGCTAGTGAACATGTGCTACCTGACTCCACGGTGCTGATTTGTGCTCGTGTCCGCAGTCTCGCGCTCCATCCAGGCCATCAACGAGGCGGTGGACGTCGGCGAACCGGCTCAGACTTTGGCCGCTCTTCGTAATCCCGGGGCGGGGCTGTATGGCGTCACGTCGGAGTGTGGCCAGACCTACCAGGACGACCTGACCAAGGTCAAGAATGGGAAGAAGGCAGAAGGTGAGGGCGAAATTTCGGAATGAATCCTGGCTGCTGCGCTACGCTTGTCGACCGATGTGTTCGCTCAATGACTCGTTGGGTCGTTGGAGGGGACACCTTTGGCGGACAGTCTTTCTACCTTCATCTTGCCTACGTGGCTTCTCTCATCCATCCAGGTGACAATAACAGTGACTGGGTGAGGCACTGGGTGAAAGGAGGACACAACTACTACTACAATCTGAATTCCAAGGAGGGTACCTGGGTGGAGCCAGAGGGCTTCGTTCAGAACAACACCCAACTCAACAAGGAGGACATCCAGGTCAGGCCCGTGGTGGTCCAGCTCTGTGTGACCAGGTTTTTTGGTTTTCACCAGTTTTCAGTAAACTGGTTTTCTTCCCCTACACAGTCGGTGGTGTCTGGTGTAACCACAGCCTACAACCGAGAGCAGCTGTGGTTGGCCAATGAGGTGCTGATTACCAAGCTGCAAGCTCGTTGTCGTGGCTACTTGGTCAGGAAGAGCCTTGCGGACCGGATGGACTTCCTGAAATCTCAAGATCCTGCTGTTACATGCATTCAGGTCAGAGTTGCGGGAGTGTCGTCCGTCTGAGTCCGACAAACGCTGATCATCGTCTTCATTCAATTTTCATTTTTATTTCTCAGGCCCACTGGAAAGGCTACCAACAGAGGAAGAAGTTCAAGGAGCGTCAGGAGTTTCTGAAAGAACACGATAAAGAAGCCGTCAAGGTTCGGAGTGTTTGCATTTGAATTGATGGCGAGACGTCCCCAAAAACCCCAAAACCTGACATCTTGGGATGTGTGTGTGTGTGTGTGTGTGTGTGTGTGTGTGTGTGTCCTCCTCAGATCCAGTCTATGGTTCGGATGCACCAAGCTCGTAAGAAGTACAGGGATCGTCTAAAGTACTTCAGAGATCACGTGAGTCTCCACAGCCTGAAGCCTCGTCACGCTGCAAATCAAATTTCGGATAATTTGAAAGACTCGCTATAAGGCATCGTAAATTTCCTGTCGGTAAAATTAGCATTTAGCTAAAACAAATGTCTCTGTTGTCTGATGGAAGCTTTAAATCACGCAACATTAATTTCCCCCTGATGCATCTGGTTGACATTTTGTCCGTGTCCTGCGGGGTTTGAACAACACAGATGCCTCGTTTAGATGTGTGTGAAGTCATTTCCAATCGTAGCGGATTCCTGCGCTGTCGTTTCTAATGAAACCTCATTGATCATCCGGGTTGATTGCTGTTTTACCGCAGATCAAGGATGTGATCAAGATCCAGGCTTTCATTCGAGCTAACAAGGCCAGAGACGACTACAAGACTCTGAGTGAGTAGCGTCCGGATTAGCATCCCGATTAGCCTTCGCCCGCTCTTCTAGTTGATCTCCGGTAGATTTGATGGTTTTACTTTAAACCGCCCTTCCTCCACAGTCAGCGCCGACGATCCCCCGATGGCCGTGGTGAGGAAGTTCGTCCACCTGCTGGACCACAGCGACCAGGACTTCCAGGAGGAACTGGAGCTGATGCGTCTCCGTGAGGAGGTGGTGACCAACATCCGCTCCAACCAGCAACTGGAGAACGACCTGAACCTGATGGACATCAAGATCGGCCTGCTGGTGAAGAACAAGATCACCTTGCAGGAGGTGGTGTCCCACAGCAAGAAGCTGACCAAGAAGAACAAGGGCCAGCTGTCCAACATGATGATGATGAACAAGCAAAGGGGGGGGCTGAAGGCTCTCAGCAAGGAGAAGAGGCTCAAGCTGGAGGCCTACCAGTACCTCTTCTACCTGTTACAGGTGACGCCTGGACAGCACAGCCCTGCAGGATCCAGAAGCTGAAGATGTTGAATGTTAAAACCACAATTCTGCTTCCCTTTTAGACAAACCCAACATATCTGGCCAAGCTGATCTTCCAGATGCCCCAGAATAAATCTACCAAGTTCATGGACTCCGTCATCTTCACCCTGTACAACTACGCCTCCAACCAGAGAGAGGAGTACCTGCTGCTGAAGCTCTTCAAGACCGCCCTGCAGGAGGAGATCAAGTGAGGAACCGACACGATACACCATGAGTGACCGCAGTTTGGAGGTTTAGTTTGTTAGCATGAGGTAAAATGTCGCCACCTACAGGTCAAAGGTGGACCAGATGAAGGAGATCATCACGGGAAACCCTACCGTCATCAAGATGGTGGTGAGTTTCCATCGAGGAACGCGGGGACAGAACGCGCTTCGGCAGATCCTGGCTCCGGTCGTCAAGGAGATAATGGACGACAAGACGCTAAACATCAAGACTGATCCCGTGGACATCTACAAGAGCTGGGTCAACCAGATGGAGACGCAGACGGGAGAAGCTAGGTGAGCAGGAGCTTCCTGGACGTCCATCCAAGCAGCTTCCTGGAGGTTTTCCTGATCCTTCTCCTTCTGCTTCACCAGTAAGCTACCTTACGACGTGACTCCTGAGCAGGCCATGGCCCACGAGGAGGTGAGGACCAGATTGGAGGCCTCCATCAAGAACATGAAGACCATCACTGACAAATTCCTGTCGGCCATCATCGTCTCCGTGGATAAAATTCCGTACGTTCCTTTACGACCTCGCATCGCTGTCGACTCGATTCGCCGGGTCTCACCTGGTCCGTCTCCCTCTCAGGTACGGGATGCGTTTCATCTCCAAGGTGCTGAAGGATACCCTCCATGAGAAGTTCCCAGATGATACAGAAGAGGAGCTGCTCAAGGTGCGTGGCTTTAGTTTGTAGGCTTTCTAGCTTCATCCTTCCTCTTTTCTGGCTTCTTCTGGTTGGTTCTCACGTGTCTTTCTTCTTCTGTTCCTGCTTTTTCTGTCTTCCTGTCCAGCGCGGCCTCTCTTTGGGAATGTGGGCCTCCTCTTCCTCCTCCTCCTCCTCCTCTCTGTCTGCTAACAGTAAGGCGGTCCGAGCCTCTATTCTCCATCTCCTCCTCTTTTGACCTGTTCAGGAGTATTTCTTCATTTTGCAGCATAACATTAATAAACAAATAGTCCTCAATTTACAAACAATCGATACAAACACGCACGCCACCATATCTGACTAATGTCCTGCAGTTCTGCTCTCTGCCACAACCACCGCAGGGGCAGCACCGCTATTATTGTCGGATGCGCTTAAAAAACTAGTGGAGAGTTCCTTGAAGTGTTTTCTTCTTCTCCTCAAGGATTAGTTTACGCTAAACTTGATAATTTAATCTGGATTAAAACGATCACGTGAATCAAGAGTGACGTTTAACAGTAGATATTGGAACTATATGCATGTATTTTAATATGATTACATGTTTTTATTCTGATTTATTGTACAGTAACATGATATTATAAGCTTTTAACAGTTTTCTAGTGATTTTTAGAGTCCAGTATTTGTGGATTTTTGATTTTTTTGTGGATGTTTTTTTCAACCGACATCTGGTCAGTCTTAGAGTAATAGTACTTTAGTATTTAGAGTAATAATGACATTTAAATGACCTCAAAAGGCGAGTATAGATTGAAATTTAATAAATAACAATTAACGAACAATTCAACTTACAAACAACCTCTAGGTCACAGTTGTGTTCGTATGTTGAGGACTACTTGTAAGTATTAATAACTGGAATGACTCAGTTGTTGGCATTTATTGCTCTAGATTGTGGGGAACCTCTTGTATTACCGCTATATGAACCCGGCCATCGTGGCGCCCGACGCCTTTGACATCATCGAGGTGTCGGCCGGGGGTCAGCTGACCACGGAGCAGCGGCGAAACCTCGGCTCCATCGCCAAGATGCTGCAGCACGCCGCCTCCAACAAGATGTTTCTGGGAGACAACGCCCACCTCAACCCCATCAACGAGTATCTCAGCGCCTCCTACCAGAAGTTCAGGAGGTTCTTCCTGGCGGCGTGCGACGTTCCCTCGCTGGAGGACAAGTTCAACGTGGATCAGTACTCTGACCTGGTCACCGTCACCAAACCCGTCATCTACATCTCCATCGGAGAGATCATCAACACTCACACAGTGAGTGTGGACTGGAGTGTTTTTCAGGGGGGTTCTCTTCTACTCTAACCTTCTTCTTCTTCTGTGGTAGCTGCTGCTGGACCACCAGGACGCCATCACCCCAGAGCACAACGACCCCATCCATGAACTGCTGGAGGACCTGGGCGAGGTTCCCACTGTGGAGTCTCTCATCGGTGAGCAGAGTCGGGTCACAGTGGGAACACACAAGAATTACAAAAACTGAGATCTGCGACTTCACCACTTCACCACTAGATGGCGATAAATCTCTCTCACACACAGATTAGAGCTTTTATTAAAGGAAAACCTCTTAACGTGATTATGTGAGGATGGTGTTTTTCCACCTCAACCCCTCCTTCTCCTTCAGGTGAGAATCCTCTTCCTCCAAACGACCCCAACAAAGAGCTGATGGGTAAAACCGAAGTGTCCCTCACCCTCACCAACAAATTCGATGTCCCCGGCGAGGCCAATGCTGAGGTGGACGCCAAGACTCTGCTGCTCAAGTACGATCGCGCTGCAGATTCCAGGCTCGTAAAATACGTTAACGTAGCTGTGGAAGAAAAATCAGTGATTTATTTCTTGTCTTCTCAGCACCAAGAGGCTCATCGTGGACGTGATCAGGTTCCAGCCTGGAGAGACTCTCACGGAGATCCTGGACTCCACAGCAGGACCGGAGCAGGTGAGAATGTCACTGAACATCAATCATGTATTCATGGAAATATGAATTAACTTGTTGAGTCTGCTAATTTCTACTGTTTCTAAGAGTCAAGATTGTTTTAGCAACAATTTTTCTGCAAAATCAAGCAAACGTCTTCTTGCGAGAAGCTTGAAAGACCTACAAGTGTTTGTGGAGTGCGTGTTGCACAAATTCCAGGCAATTTAAGCTAACACCAAAAACCTGAAGATGCTACCTCGAGATGGAGTCTCTAAAATGCACCTTGTTCCCATGGCAACAGGAGACCGAGTACCAGCGAGCCATGCAGAGGAGGGCCATCAGAGACGCCAAGACTCCAGAGAAGATGAAGCAGGTGAAGCCGGTGGTGGACGACAGCCTGACGCTTCAGGGCAAGAAGGACAAAATCGAGAGCAACCTGCAGAGGCTGGCCGAGCTGGGGAAGGTGGACCCCCAGAACCGCTACCAGGACCTCATCAACGACATCGCAAAGGTAAGAAAGACTTATTCTTTAGGAACCCAATGGTCTCTCTGGTGTTTAATCTGCATGCGATGCATTTGATTTGTGTGTTTGTGTGTCGCAGGACATCAGAAATCAGAGACGGTATCGTCAGCGTCGGAAAGCCGAGCTGGTGAGGCTCCAGCAGACCAACGCCGCTCTCAATTCAAAGACCAAGTTCTTCAATGTGCAGATCGATTCATACAATCAGTACATCAAGACGTGCATGGACAACCTGTCCAGCAAGGGCAAGTGAGTGGCCTTCAGCTTCATTTATGTCGTAAATGAATGACACGATTGCTTTTAAACCCTAAATGAAAGCTGCTTTTTTAGCTTTCGTTCTGTGGTGCAGTAATAATAGTGGGCGGTAGGAGGCGCTGTTGTTTCATCTTTGGAAGCATGAACTGGATTGAGCCACACCTACAGAAAAACAGAAGCTCATTTCTTTTTAATTAGTTTTTTTAATTGTCAAATTTTTATCACATTTTCTCAGATTTTTTTTTTTTTAATAAACTGAGATTGTCTGGATAGAATGGCTTGATTGTAATCACAAGTTTCAGTTGATATTTTTGCATTATTCTAACGTTTATTCGCCATGTTCGTCTTATTCTCCTGATTTCTCACCAAATTTATTCGATCGTTTATGTAAAAAATCTTGTCACCCTCTGACGCACAGACAAAACGTTCTGGTTGCCTCCATCCTGACATCCCGACACGTCCAACATGTGACATTTATGTTCTGTCGCTGAATCACACGCGTTTGAAACCAATTAGCATCCAGCTGGCAGGACGTTGTGTGGAATAAACGCTCCAAACGTCCTCCGTTCTCATCATCCCACACATCGACGACTGATCGAACGTTGAAGAGGTGACGTTTGATCTTTCTTTTCTTTCAGGTTGTCTAAAAAGCCGGGCGACAACAAGACCAAGAAGAGCAAGCAGGTTTCTCAGAAGTACACCGCCTCTCGCCTCCACGAGAAGGGCGTTCTGATCGCGATAGAAGATCTGCAGCCCAACCAGTAGGTTCTGCTTCCTTTAAAGCAGATTTCACTGTTTGTTTCAGGTTGTTTTGGGGTTTTACATTTTAAAATAAGCCCCCATTCTACTCCTATAATGATCGATTGCAGTATTGCAGTTATAAGGCGCAACTGAAAGCCTTTAATTTTCTCAAAAACTGACAGTGCACCTTGTAATCCGGCGCACCTTATCGTTCCACCACATTAATAAGTCTTCCTGTATTATTTCTTTTTTCTTTTTGCAGGTTCAAGAATGTTATTTTTGAAATTTCCCCATCGGAGGCCGTTGGCGTTTTCGACGTGAAGGCCAAGTTTATGGGCGTGCACTTGGAGACATTACAGATAGAATATCAGGTTTATTTCTTTTTTTATATATATATTTTTTTTTTTTTTTTCTTTCCTTTTTTCAGAATTTCTTCCAAGCCGTTTGACCTTCTCTCCGTTTTCCTTCTCAGGATCTCCTCCAGCTGCAGTATGAAGGCGTCGCAGTGATGAAGATCTTCGATCGGGCCACCATCAACGTCAACCTGCTCATTTTCCTGCTCAACAAGAAATTTTATGGGAAGTAAAAATAAAAGAAACGTTAAAAGGGCTTACAGACACTGATTTAAACCACAAAACCCACTTGGAGGGTTGCAGAACGCCCTGACCTGAACCGGCCCGGCTTTTCCTTCACATTCCCTGCTGCACTTCTCTCATGTGCCTTTGCAAACCTATGTGCATTATTTTTACGATGTGGATCACCATGTGCTTTATCCTAAATGGAACGCTCCCCTGTGACCCACAGCTGGAGTTTCCTTCGTGTCTTTGTCTGTTACTGCACCGAGGTCAGAGGTTTAAGATTTGTATGTTTTGCTTTAAATATTTTGAATATCTTGTGCATGGGCTTCAGTTAATTATAAAAATGTATGTTTTATGTAAAGATATTGAGTTGTGTGTCTTTCTTCTCTGTGGGTTGTCTGATAAAAGTTCTAATCATCTCCCCCCGTCTGAGAACTTTGCTGCTTGAGGCAAACAAAATCAAAGAGAAAAATAGCTCTTTCTCTGATTTTGTGTGATTGAAAAGAAATGTGGATAAACACAACTCAGTGTTAAAGATAGTAGGGAATAAATCTCTACTAATGCAATTTTCATATAAGGAATTTAACTCAAAGTGCTCTATAATGAATCATCTGGTTCTTAAAATAACAAAATAAATGATGATAATAATGTATAAATGCATCACAAATGTGGATGATGACACAGGATTGAAGTTAAATGAGAATACGTACACACATGAAAAAACTTTTGACATTGATGCAAATTAGATTCAGTGAAGCAGCATCTATAATTTGATCCGCTCTCAATCAGCCGATGCCTTAAAATATCACCAAAATGCTAATCATAAATCCACAATTAAAAATGATATTCATCTCCTTTGATATCTGAGCAAGCAGTTTTGCATAAATTAAGGAGAGGAATTGTGTTCCTCATTAATTTTTAATAGTTTAATCAGTAATAAACCAATCAGGAAGAACAAACAGCAAGGAAAGTACATTTATATGATGCAACAGTGTGGTTAAATATAGATGTTACACCCGTGCATTTTTAATTTTTTTCGTTTTTATTTGCTAGCTTTAAGTTGAGGGGTTTAAAGTCCTGTTTAGGGTACGAATAATTAATTTAACCTGTCAAATCTCATAGACCCTGGGAATGGTTAGTTGAACAGGAAGTGGTCGCTCTTCCTCTATAAATAAGGATTTTTGTGTGTGGCCAGATTCTCCAAATTGAGGATAATCACATAGCCGGTCCTATATATAGCTGCACAGTCACAATTTTAAAATAGCACTAATGTTATTTTAACTGGGTCAAAAAATGTTTTTGATGTGTCTGTTTACTTGTTTACTTGTGTAAATCATCAGAAAACTTCATCAGTCACTGCTTGGATTCTTCCATTAAAGATTATCTGCTTGCTGATATGAGGAATGGTTTATATAAGACGGACATCTGTTCTGATAATCTTTCCATCGTAAAATGAGTTCGAGAATAATTTTGCAGCTTACAAATAAAACCATATCAAATCCTCTCATAAATAACATTAATTTCACATTAAGTTCTTTTCTCTTTAACCTTAAAAAAGTTCGTTTTGCGCATTTTATAGCGCCATCCTTACTTGTAGTGTGAGGTAAATTCTTACAACCAGCCGTCACGTGGGGTTTCATCTCACCTGTGTGTTTATTTACGTCATGACGTCACCATCTGTTGTGGCGCAAACGTAAACTCGTGAATCTGTCGCCGCCCTGTGGACGCCTCTGGTATCACCACCGCTTAACGAGGTAATGTTTTCGCGCAGGAGTGTGAGGATAACAAACCAGCAGGACCGAGTTACGGTCACAAACCCGGCCAGCCGGCGGATTTTAATCTGAAAACATTTTCAACACTTTCTCGGAAGACTCCAGATTGAACAGCGACGAAGGGAGCGAGCTGGGTTGTTCTTTTTGTCGGCGGTGTTTGTTTATCTTCATGGAGTCCGTCGGGTTGGAGTTGCTTTGAAATCTCCCTGATGTCCGTGGATTAACAACAAGACGCCGCTCAGAAGCGCTGCGATATTTTAACTTTTAAGTGTGAGTTTGTGGATTATGCTGCTTGTGCAACATCGGAATTATTAACATTTTCAACATTCCCCCGTTTGTTTGTCACGTAAACTCGAAGTGAAGCCCGGACAAGACCCAGCGGACACTTGTTGAAACACAAACCTTTGCCCGAGCTTTGCTAATGTTACTAGCTTGATTTTTTTTTTTTTTTAGCTAACGAAGCTAGCCACCCCTCCACCCCCCCAGCTCAAAAAACGCAGCTCATAAAAACTCCTCAAATTTTCTTTCCAAGACGAGTCTGGACAAGTTGGTAAAGTATGTTTATCAAAATCGTTGAGATGACACTGACAGCAGCTTAGCTAACTCGGCTAGCTTCGGCTATTCACCTCTAATGTAATGTTAGCATCGGCGGCTAACGAGCTACATTCAAACAAGTGGTTCGCTGGAGTCAATATGAAGTTACGTTCCTGCAAAGACTCAGTTTAATCCACACGCAGGTGTTTTTGTTTATTTTTAAGTGTTGGAATCAATTTAAACACCCAAATACTTTCTAAAGACTTTAATTCATCTACCCCTTCAAAACACCAGAAGCCAACTTTTATTATTACGTTAGCTTTAGCCGCGTTAGCCCGCAGATTGGTGTTTTAATATTGCGTGTGTGACACTGATGGCTTCACCGCAACGATTATTAAGAGACTTTAAAAAATAGAGATTTTTTTATTTTTAATTTTTTTTAGAATCGTCATCTTTTTTTTTTTTTTTTTTTTAAATTTTACACCAAGTAGCTGAAAGTTTTTGCAGAACAAGCGGCCCGCACGATGTCCGGCTCCCCGGGCACAGGTGGCTCCAACCCCCGGAAGTTCAGCGAGAAGATCGCGCTGCACAACCAGAAGCAGGCAGAGGAGACCCGGGCCTTCGAGCAGCTGATGACGGACCTGACTGTCTCAAGGGTAAACACACACTTTTCTCCCCTTTTTTATGCTGATTTTTATATATATTTTTATTCCCAATTGAGGTTCTGATCTGCCTCTTTTCACACAAACCTCGCCCGGAATGATCTGTGTGTGTCTGAATCATCTGCTGACTGAGATTTCTGGTTTCCAGCAAGTACTTCTTGTTTCTCTTCATGTTTCATGGAGTCGTGGCAAACCCCTGTGTGCTGCAATCCATCAGTGAGTTGGTAACAAACGTACTCAAGAAATCAAGATGTGAGATAATCAGTGATGCAACCCCCCCCCCCCAAAAGAAAGAAAAAAAAACCAGATTACAAAACCAGAAAGTTGTGGGGAAATCTTCCAGCTGTGAAGCAGGAAATGGGACACAGGCGTATGCATCTGCACCAATCCCCCCACCCCCTCCAAAAGGAGGCAGCGAGACCTGTTCAGATGTCTTCAGATGCACCTTGTTTTTCTGTCATATTTAATGACCCCCCTCCGGGGTTGGAACCCCATGGAGACATGGAGCAGAAAAGGGAAGCGACTCAGGAGGATGATTTGTAAACCAGCTCCTGTTTATCTCCCCGTCCTGGATTACATTTTAATTTTACTGATTCCTCCAGTTGCATTAAAATTTGAAAGCGTGAAGAACTAGGTTTTGTTTCCATAATTAAAAACATTTCACCATGTGCCAAAAAAAAAAAAATCAAAGAAAACCAATCGAAATGTTAAACAAATACAAGACGATTAAGTTTTTGTTTGACTAATCCAGATAACATTAACAGAAAATCCGATCAGTGATGGTATAATACAATATTTTTCATTCTTGATCTGGAGAAGATAGCAGATGGTGTCAAATTTTGTGTTTTTAAAACCTCTTAACTTGTACTTGGTTCACACCTCTCGCCTTCGCTGCACGACTGATCCAGGTACCTTTAGTTTGACGTCACGAGCGCGACACCGGCGTGCCGCACTTCTCCTTCTTTTCTTTGTTTATTACTGTTATTACGACCCCCGACGGCATCGCAGTGCGTAAATGCTGAACTTGTTAAAGCAATTGGAGCGTTTTGAGTGTAATTCAGCTCTCATTTTATTAGCTGTCCATTGCTGATAGCATAAATGTGTTAGTCGGATAAATATTGTGCGTTCTTGATTTTGTATTTAGTTTTCCTTTAACACAACAGATCATCATCAGAATAATATAGGTTTTTTTTTTCCTGACTGCAGAATTTTTTTATTTTAAGTCATATTTCAAAATTAAAACCTAAAAATTCCGCCGCTTCATGTATATAAAAAGTCTAAACAGTATACTACACATTCCATGAAATAAAATTAGTAAACTACGCAGGAATTAAAAGCCCTTTTCAGCTAATTCTCAGTGTTCGGTCTCTATACAGTGATGGGGGGGCTCCTGAAGGTCCACTTTGAGAATGTGGTTTCGAAGCGACTCCTGGTGAAGTTTAGGAGAAGGCGTGACCTGCCGGTGACCCATGACCCGCACCGGCAGCACAGAGCTGGAATTAGAAGGAAGGAACGCGAACCTACAACCCTCTGAGGCAGACGCTTCGTTCTGTCGCTCATCGGGCAGAAATTAGGCATATTATGGGATGTACGGTTGGATGTTTTCACCTTCCATCACATCTCCAAACCAAAATTTAGAAGATTAAGTGCTGGTGTGACGTCCCTACAAGTTTGTCTCCTACTTCTCAGAGAGGGTGTAATCTGACATCCGGGGGTTAAACCGACATCTGGGGTCTGGTTTTATGGGTCGATCGACGTTCCAACCCTCAGCTGTGGTCTGGAGCTGAAATAATGAGGTGGCTGGAATACTGGATCAGGAACCAATTTCAAGGATTTTCCCCAAATTGCAGATGGCTGTGTGGGAAAATTTCTACCAGCGTTTGGTCTTTTGCACCAGGATCGGAGTCGTGTTTGAGATCCGCGTCCATCCTCCCTCGTTCTATTGATTGAATAGAATAAAGTCAGTCTTTGAGATTCAAATTTTGCCCTTTTAAGAAATGCCCAGCTGATTTGCTTATTCCCGATCGCAGGTGATGATCGGATCTGTTTACCGTCCCTCGGTAGAACAAGCTGCCTTCTGTTTCCTACAAAGTGATCATTGTGTCGCCTCCCGGTCAGATTTGTTTCCAAGAATGTCCTGTTGGCCTGTGTCGAAAAAAATTGACAAACACCTCTGAGCCTTTACTGCATTCTGGATGCATTAGTGAAGCAATTTAGTGCTCCGCTATATAATTAGCATTAGATTCATTAAAGAGAAACAGTTGTAATGTTCAACGGGATGTTTGAGAACCTGCTTGTGTCATAATATGCCCTGAATTTAGCCTGCCAGGATCAGGAGTCACCAAATGGGAATATTTGAAGCTACACGGATCAACCAGAGTGACGATCTCCCAGCGTTGGTGTTGTTATACGTTCACAATCCAAACCCTGACGGCTCTGCTTTCGTTTTCTGACTCACAGGTTCAGTTCCAGAAGATCCAGCAGCTGCGTTTGTCCCAGTCGCGGGCGCCGTACTACGGAGGCTCGCTGCCCAACGTCAATCAGATCGGCAATGTCAACACCGACTTCCAGGTAGGACCTCCGAAAGGTGTCTGGAGACGAAGCGGTGATAGTCGGCTGTAGTAGAGGTTAAAGGTTATCATCACACCCCAGGTGGTGGTGGTGGGGGCGCTGCGTGTAAAAACTCCCAACGTGGATGTTTTCTTTAAACCCAGCCTACCTTGGGATCGCGATGTGCTGACATCAAGGTCTTTTTCACGGCCCGACCGTGACAACTTCCCCGTACTTATGTTGTCTGGTCCTAAATAACGCCGCTGTAACGTTTCACCAGACGTGAGCACACACCCTCTGTCCCAGGCCGCGAAAACATTCCTGCATCCAACCCAGGATTCATCTGCGACCCCTCCTGGACCCAAATTTTAGCCGAATTTTTTGAGTAGCTTTAAGTTAAATCACGTGAATATCACTTTGAATCGTCGTTCCCGAGCGATCGATGCCCCGAAACGAGGGATGAGACGCTAGGGGTTAGCCACGTAGCATCTGGTCTGATCCCGGTTTGAGAGCCGAGTTGTGTTTCTGTCAAAACTCTCTTTACTGCTTTAGTTTTCGCCGTAATGCGACTGTTGATGAGCTCCACTTGAAAGTCTGCGGCGTTGCCATGACAGCCAGCAGCCGTGCTGCAGAAAATGTTTGAATAGAGTCGAGGGAAGTTGAGTTATTCTAATTTTGGGGGCATTTCTTTCAAATTTTCTGGTTTCTTTTGTCAAGATATGCCAAAAAAAAACAGAATTTATAACATTTGTGGTGAAAGTAGGACTCCGGGAAGTTACAAATGTCTAAAAGAAAAATAAAATCCAAATTTACTGATCCGCTTTGGGTCGACACCAACGCAACCCCTCAAGGTCAGCAGGAGCAGCAGGAAGTAGGAACGAGAAACGATAGAAAACATGAAGAGAAAGTGTGATGGGAAGATAAATAAAGCAACACGCATTGTTTGATGGTCACAGTCAACGCATCACAAGTGTGCAGTGTTCAGGAATAGACACTGAATACGTGTGTGTGTGTGTGTGTGTGTGTGTGTGTGCAGACACACCTTAGTAGACATAGCTGCAACAATGCATTTGTATTCTAATTTTAATATACTTCTATTTTTAACCTGAGAAGGACTATTATATTATAACTGTGTTATAACTATGTTATGACTGTGTTATAACCGTGTTATAACTATCGCAGTGATGTAAAGATGGACGTTAGTTAAATGTTTGATCCTAAACGTTTGGAGGCGTTAACGCCACTAAAGTGTTGTCTGGTGTCTCTTCCTCAGGGGCCGTTTCCGTCGGGACTGGACTCGACCAGAGGGACCCGCCACCACGGGCTGGTCGAGAGGGTCCACCGGGATCGCAACCGCATCAACTCCCCCCACCGCCGACCCGTCGACAAGCACGGACGGCAGATATCCTTTCAGGGCCTGAGTCGGTGACGTGGAATTGTTAACTTCCTGCCGAGGTCACGTTTTCTTTTTTTTGTGTTTTTTTTTTAAACGCACACAAGGCTTTATTCTTCTGGTGCGTTCAGGTCGCCGCGGCGGGCGTTCATCATTTTTCTTGACAAGTAGCAATTAGCCGAAACGGCTTTTGTGACGGCGCGTTTCAGGACGGGTCATTATGACGGCGCTGCTATGTGAGCAATGTCTGTCATTTAGACGCTGCCTTCAGGAACATCCAGTCCACCGCGTGATCGGTCCATTCCCATGATGCATCAGCGACATTAGCGTCACCGTAAACGGTCATGGAATCCCATTTGAGCGGCTTTGGGATGCCCTGATCGCCATGTGTGTGTGTGTCTGTGTGACAATCCCGTTCCAGTTCCATCACGAGACGGCGACCAAAACCATTTTCGGATGACGCGTTGCCGTTTCTACGCTCTTTTTTTTTTTTTTGCGTCACATGTTCCATGACTTGACGTCGGCGGGATGTCATCTTACGCGACTTTGCGTCCCGCGTGTTTCCCTTAACGTCCCGGTTTGCTTTTCCATTTGAAAAAATGCGCCTCCACTGGCTGCAGATCTCGCGATTGACGGTCGGTTGACTTCGCCGCTAACACTGCTTCTTTTATTAGACGATGCTCGTGGCTAAATTGGGAAAACCTGGGTTGACTTATCGAGCTGCTAACCGGTTTCATGTGACTGCTTAGCGTGATTGCGGTTGTTTGAAAGATCGCCGGGATGTGTTAAACACGCTCCGCGACAAAGGGCCTCTGGTCTTCCGACAACTTTAACTTCTCAATCTGGTCTTATCAATACTGTGAATGCTTCACCATACTTCAGGGCTGCGCGGTTAGCACAATGCGTGTCTTTAAAGATAATCGCTTCTAAATGCATTTTTGATTCCCGTTTCTGACGGTTTTCAATCTAGTTCTGGTCAAAGAAGTAAAAAAAAAAAAAAAAAGGTTATTCCTCGTTCTTTGTGTCGTAGCTTTCGCCTCTCCGCTCGCTTTTCATTCTTATATTGTGCGAACACACAGCTGAAGCGTGCCGCATCCACACCTGCATTACGCTTGGTGAAAAAAAAAAGGCGCGATGAAAGCGAACGCCAACCGGGGCCGATAACCAGTTTGACGAGGTGTCTCCCCCCCCCCGTCGCGGGTTCTGGAGGGAGCCGCGGTTTACGGCGTCCGCGCTCAAGACGCGTTTTGTTTTTACGCGCCCGAAAACGTTTTTTTATCGTGTTTTCTGTGCAGAAAGCGGCGCTCCGGTTTTGTGTGAATCTGTGTCAGCTCCGATAAACGTTCATCCAGATGGAGCACAGAGCAAGAACCTGACCTTGTTCGACACCCAGTTTGCCGTTTTATTTGCCGCCCCCCCCCCTCCAAAACAGCAGCTGTCTCTTTCAAGAACGACTCAAATCGGCCTCTGTCTACCAGACGAATCACCGCCCTTCTCCAGTCCTGCCCTTTGACAGACAATTCCAGGAACTCTGCCTCGCATTGACGACTAAAATCAAATAAAGCCGCCATTGTTTCAGTGCCTTTTTTGAAAAGAAAGAAGAAGAAAAAAAAGCCGCCTTTATCGCTCTTGTTCTGCAGCCGTGGAAGTTTGAGAATGTGTGAACAGGATAAACTGTATTTCACAGCCTTTGCTCTGCTGCTTTCCACGCTTGTTTCTTAACTCAAGCCCACATAGAGAGCTCTCCGTACGGAGCCGTCTACCTGTCCCCGCCTCTGGACAACAACTGGAGGAGGTGAGTGGCGCGTCCTGCGGATGTTTGCTGTCCTCTCCTCTAACCGGACTATCTTACTTTTTGCCTCTTTACCCTATGAGTATCGTCTTCCTCTATTAGGGCGCCGTCCATCCAAATCAAACACACAAATCATGAACGAAAGCTTGACGGCTTTGGTTTCACACGTTTGGATGCTGCAGCATCACCTTAAAGGTAGTTAGGGTTTTTTTGCCTTAAAGGTCGGGCGTGATGGCCGTCGTCTCTACCGTGGAGACGTTTCACGCTTTGCATCTCTTGACTTACATCGACTGCAAGCTGCAGCTTTTTTTTTTTCCCAGCTCTGCTCGCGCCCACGCCGAGCAGCCAGTGCATTGGTCGACAGCTTCTCCTCAGTGTTTACAAGGGGGGAGAATTATGGCCCTGTGATAAAAAGCCAAGCTCCTCCTTTCACTCGGTCTCTTGTTTTCTGGCCTGGCCCGCAGCCCAGTCGCCCTGCCTCGTCAGAATCGGCCCCGCTGGAACGTCTCGCACTGCGGAATCGGAAGGCGGCACACACACACACACACACACACACACACACACATACACACACACACAGACACACACGCCCTCCTGTCATTGTTGACAGCAGCAGAAAGAAAAAAAAAAAGCTTGGCGGAGAACATCCTCGCAGAACGAACTGGACGCCAACGTTCTCCGAGTGGGTGTGTTTTGTGGGAGGGGCCTTGTGTCATAAAGAACCAAGCAGAGGCTTTTAATTTACACGGCGCTGCTTTGTCTCACACTGTTCTGTCACCGCAGAGCCTAAACATTCATACAGAGTCGTGGAAACGTGACAATTAAACTGGATTTAGACGTTTCTCCTCCTGCAGGCTCTGCTATCGGACCTACTGTTGATGCGTAACAGTGGTGAACCTGTGAATAAACACTGTTTCTGTTGCGTGAATCTGTTTCGTGACCCTGGTAGTCCACTAAGATGTTAATGAGTCAGTAATAAGTCAGTTATAAAATCAGGCCAAGTATCAGGACACGGACCGTTCCTCTACGCTAACTGCTGCCGTCTTTGCATCCTGCTTCAAAAGCGGTGATGTATTTGTCAGTGTTCGTCCATCCGTTAGTCCGTCCGTTAGTCCATCCGTTAGTCCGTCCGTTAGTTCATCCGTTAGTCCGTCCGTTAGTTCATCCGTTAGTCCGTCCGTTCGTTCATCCGTTAGTCTATCTGTTTGTCTGTTTGTTAGCCCACCAAATGTCTTTGCAACCGTTGCAGATAGAAAGATGAACAAAAAGCTCATTACTCAGGCAGCGATGGGGATAAAAATGAGATGATGACCTTGACCTGGAGAAAACTAGGTCAACTAGGCCAGTGTGAATAAGACCATAGATCAAAGCTTTGATCATTGACAGTAGGTCAGAGCACTAGCTTTGATCTTTGACCTAAGCAAGTAGGTCAGTGTAAAATTTTCAATTCAGGGGTGTTGCTGGATGTTGCAGTCTCTGACTGCCTTGGTTCTAGTTAGGTGTTTCTTTTTACCCTTTTCCTATACGTTAGCCATCCTGCTAGGTGTTGCTGCTAACACCTTTGGCACAGGAGCTTTCTTCTTGTTAGTAAAGAACTCTGGATGAGCTGATGAGGCCAGGCTCAGCTGCCCAGAACGTGTTTGGATACCAGTTAGAGGTGTTACTGGGCTCATTTATGGCATCTCCTACAGGGACTTTGACTCCAAGCCATTCATGACTCAGTTCAGCCGGGACAGGAAGGAGAAATGACCAAGTAAACTATTCAAAATTGGTGAATTAGTTTGTATAAATCATACATCGGATTGATAATTCACAGTACAGTAGTGCCTCGAGATATGAGCCGTCACTCTGTCCATATTTTGGTTCGACATATGAGCAAAATTCGAGATATGGTGGATGGATACAACATCACTGAGACTGTACCTCGTTCTCGTTGGTGCATTAAAGACGTAGCTCTTGTGTTCTTGTGACTTTTGAGTTTCTTGTCATTTTTTATCATTGTTTATGTAACTTTTATGTAATTAATAGAACACTGCGTGTCTATTGGTTAATAAAATAATATGTTCTTTTTACATATTTGAGGTTTGGGGCCATTTTTGCCAAGCTGGAACAAATTAAAATAGTTTTTGTTATTTCTAAGGTTTGACTAAAGTGTTCAGTCATGGAACAGATTAAACTCCTATCTCGAGGTTCGACTGTTTTGTGTTTGTCAATCTGGAGGTTACTCATTCCTGACTGTTGAACAGCAAGACTCAAGGAACTCTAAACGTAGCTAATAATAAAAGTTACAGTTCTTTTGCACCGTTCCGTATGGGTAGCGCTCGCTACGCGTTTAGCATCAGCTCTCCAGCCTCTGCAGGCCGACCTCGGCCTTCTGCTTCAACCTGCACCAGATTGCGGTCACAGTGTGTGACAACGAACAGCTTTCCCCACGGTAGGTGATTCTGGCCCACTTCTACGGCACAGACAGGGATACAAAAGTTACCCCCAGAGCGCTAACCATCCCCAAACAGCCAAGAGAGCCAAACCCTGGGATGTGTCCATATGTCCAGTGTTAGTGTAGCTTTAGCTTACATGTCCTTTGTTTTGCTGGTCACGTAGAAAAACAACACAGTTCTGAAGAGAACTCGGTTTTCTGTTGATGAAAAGAAAAAGGGAGTGAGCGTCACAGTTATTCAACACTCGGGAGACGAAACGATTGAAGGATTTATCGTGAAAATCATCACTAACTGCAGTGTTAATTTCCCTCAAAATTTCCCTCGGCATCCGTGTTTGATGTACTGTCTGGAACGCTCAATTCCAGCAGAACGTTCTTCACACTGATTTGGAAAAGGTTGACTAACAGACGCGCTGAAGACACGACGGGGCGTCAGATTGTTCCAACCTCCTGCGATGCCTGCGGAGGTAGAACCGGCGCCAGACTGACGTCGTGTGAACGCGGCGTAACGGGTGCGATGCGGGGTGCGACCCACCGTGGGCGAGTCGAGCACGCCTTGGACAGGTCGTGCATTCTTCGTAGAACGAGCGCAGGAATCGACCGCCACCTGGGGGAGTCGGTCCAGTTTGAAGAACTCCAAAGCGGATCACGGAGAGGTGGAATTACTCGTTGTGTAACACCTGTTTGAAAGAAGCTTTTGACGACAGACTCTCACAAAAGTTTCTTTGTCCGGGGAGCTTCGAATGTGGCCAAAAACCAAATGAAGAATGCATGAGTTTGCTTTAGGATAATCTGTGTTGTGTTAAAAATGAAGACATTGCACAAGGTTGGAGAATCGATGGTAAACAAGAGTCTGGGCTGAAGTCTGGCCTGCGCTGGGAGGATCTCGTGTTGCATGTTGGAGGGAAATCCCATCGAAGGGAACTCTGTTTGCAACGCCTGAAGCCTCTCGGCCAAACAGGACATCGTTTCCTCGACCGTCCGTTCATTCCGACGGTCTCAGGCTGACTTTCTCAGTCAGACTCTGTCCTCGTTGATCTCAGGGGAGAGTTGGGGTCGTAAAGCGTTTCCATCGCCAACCACATCTGCACCACATTACCTCTAGTTAGTTATGGAGAACAGCCACGGCGGCCTTTTAACTGTTTCGGCGCCTGAACGACCGGAGTCGTTCATCTGCTGTACCCCCTGAACGCCTCAAACACCGCGGTCGAAGACTCGTGTTTGTCTCACTGTGTTTGTGTTGGCCAGAGTCTGGCCAACATAGAGTCTGACCAGAGTCTGTGTTGGCCAGACTCTTTCAGATCAACAAGTTGAAGCAAAAAGCCGGCGGTGAGTCCAGTACGACAGAAATGCGAGGGAAAGAAGCTGCTCGCAGTCTGGCCAGCAGATATTTCATTTCAAAAGGGGGGTTTCCCAACTTTGTCCAGTTCTGCACGGAGATGGACTTCAGAAGGGTTCTTTGTAGTTCTTGAAGGATTCTGCTGAATCCATAGCCTCCTGTAAAGGGGATTGACTCCCGAGGCATCGGACCTGAGTACAGCATTGGACATGTCTGTTTTAGACCATCTGTTCTAGGGTCAGATCTCTGAATCCGTCCCACGCCCTCCTCCCCTTCCATTCACTCATCTTTGGCCTTGTATTCATACAACCCCCTTCTCTGGGGAGGGACATCTCAGAACTCCCAGTGGATCTCTGGTGGAGGAGAGATGGTAAAATATCCTCCCTGGGAGACGTTGGATTCTCCAGGGGGATCGATCTCATTCGTCTAGGTAGCCCGAGGGCTGTGCCATGGAAACGGGCCATGAGTTACTCCAGACCATTGATAATTAAGTCGTAAGTGATCAGATTTGGCGTCGATGGTTGACGCTTCCTTCATGTAACATGAGTAACGTAAAGTAATCCAGCAGGACACGAGACCGGCAGTCAAAGACGAGCAGAACTCGATCCACGGAAGGCCTCAAGATTGGTTCAATCAGAGCCAGAATGTTTACTTCAGCTTTTAACTTCGAACTTCTTCTGGCTCTGCAGTTAAAATGTCGACTGACATGTATTTAGGAAACGACTGACATGATCAATAACGGTTTAATCCATTTCCTCGGGTCATACCAAAACGTGACGCGGCGTTTCCGTCAGCGCTCGAAAATCTCTCACGACCGCATTTGAAACGGATTACGTTTGAATTACATTCAAACGTGTTTGCTAAATCAACCATAAATCTCCAAGTGGCCCAATGAATGCTGGGAAAAAACAGTCACAGTCACATGGCGTCGTCTCGTTGGAACGGCTTTCTGCTCTTTTTTTTTTGTTTTTATTCTTTAAATAGCAACAGATTTTAGCCAAAAACACACTGGGGGGAAAAAACAAAAAACAGGCCAAGACCCCGGAGGGTTGAAAAAAGTTTCATACTTAATTTGTTTCGGAGAGTTTTCGCTCCTCGCTGCTCCCTTGTGGAACAACAACAACAAGAACAACAACAACAAGAACAAGAACAACAAGAACAACAACAACATGCAAATTCAATCGCTGTTTTCTGAAACTCAAGACTTCCTTAACCGTCGTTTTCCTTTCGTCTGATTTGAATTAATGTCGTCTCTCCGTTCCCCTCCAGCGTTTAACGGTATTGTTTGAGATCGTTACACACACACACACACACACACACACACACACACACACACACACTAAAACGTTCTCTCTTCTCCTTCCAGAGGTCTCTGCTTTCCACCCAGTAAACTTGTCTGCCGTTCTTTTCCCACCATCTCTCTCTCTCTCTCTCTTTTAAGGGAACAGCAGCCATGGACAGAAGAAAAACGGCCTGGTTATAGATTAATATCACAACTCAACAGGTGACCTTTGACCCCCCGCGCTCTCTGTCTTTGTCTGCTTTCACGGCTTCCTCCCTCGCTCACGCAGATGCAGACGTTTCTTGCTGTATTGCCTCCCGACTCCGTTGCATCCTTTCCACGTCTGTGCCTGAACATCTTCCTCTCGTTTCTCCCTCTGAAGCTCTCAGACGGACGATTCTCCGCTAAAGACTAAAGACGCGGCTGATTTCCACCTTGTGATTTAACTGTTTTTCTCATTTTCCTTTCCAGTTTGAAATTAAACGTGAAGCAAATCTTCCTCTCCTACTAACCCAGTTTCAGGACTCGTCTCTGCCTCGCAGTCTAATATCGTATTTTTCTTCATTTTCAGACTTTCTGCCATCTTTGTCCAAGTTTTTTTTGTGTTTTTCAAACTGTTACGGATCGAATTTCATCCCAACCAGCAATTAGATTTAATTATCCATAAATATTGAAATTGGAACCAAACTGGATTTAAGCGCTTGACCGTCTCTCGGAATGAAAATCCAGTTGTTATCGACTCACCACGTCGGTGGTTTTTGGGAGTTTCTCAGAAATAACTTCATTATTAGTTGATTAAAATTAAAAAAAATTGCAATTTGGGATCCCTCAGTTTCATTTTACGCTCATATTTGAATGAATTTCTTAATAATTGTGGACCAAAAAAAAAGCTTGACTTTGCATCATGGAGAGTAAGTCATGAATTAAATTGAATCTTCAGATGAATTCTTCTCTGAAAGAAGTTTCATGTATTAACATTTTTGGGAAATCAGATTTCCTACATTGTAGTTAGAAAATTAAATTAGAGGTTGACTTTTAAATAGAGTCCTGACATCCTCGTCTTGGTCTGGATGCTGTCAGGCGTCTCCGGTTCATCCAAGATCATCTGGATTCTGTTCTGCAGCTTTTGGCAGAAATGGATTTTTACACGCTGCAGTGATTCCTTTTTTTTAAATTTAAAACCAAATTTCAAAATCAGATAATCCGGGTGGTGATCAATCTAATCTTTTTTTTTTAAATGTATTTGCTCATTTGCATCTTATATCCGTCATATGAAAAGCAATCATGGCAGGAAATCGTGATGCATCCACCTTAAGTGTGATTTCTAGTCTCTAGAGGGATGTTTGACAGACGCCAGTGAGGCCCCATCCGATCCAGGGCTTTAGCCCATGTTGGTGTGTGTGTGTGTGTGTTGGAGATTCTGGTCCAGGCGTGTGAAGTAGAAGTATTCAAAATAAACCCCGTTTTGTTCCCGTGAGCAGAAATCTGACGTTTGTTTTTTTAACGCTGCTGGGTTGTGGATGAGCGAGGTCGGCGTGAGTGTTTTGGGGGGGGGGTGCAGGGGCAGCTTGTGTGGAGGCAGAGCAGGAAGCAGAATGACTCACTGACCTCACTGCCCCCCCCCCCCCCAGACGAGCGCTGCCTCTGTCCGAGGTGCTGCCACGCCGCATAATTACTCCTCTTCCTCCTCCTTCCTCCCACGCAGAACCAACTCGGACTCCGCTCTCCATACGAGCGCCATGAACCCCAACCCTCAGGACCCCTTTGGGATGAACCAGCAGATGATGCGAGGTGTCCACCAGCGTAATGGTGAGAGATGTAACCACACACACACACACACGATACTCACCTTGAAACAGCTTTATCTGTTATTCTGCTTGACTGTGTTTAAATCTTTCACCATCTAATAATCAATCCTCAATTTCTCCAACTTTTTATACTTCCAAGAAGCCGAGAATCATAATTAATTTTCTTAACCACCCCCCTCCCCCATCTTGGTGTTTCTTTTATTGATCTTATTAAGGATGCACTCATCAATAATTATCTCCTAAGATATTGATAGTTTTACATTTTATCCTGTCGTTCTGGCAAAACCTGGAAGTAAGAAAAGCTTTAAATCCACGTCTGTCTGAACCTTTACAAACCTGTGACAACATGTTGGGTTGTGATGTGTGCAGCGGCTTGACGTCAGTGTGTATTTATTTTTTTTACTTCTTGGCATATCATCTTTGGGTTCTGTAGTTTCATATCAGTCAATTTGAATTTCCCACTGTTGCGTTTTCTTCTTATTTTATCTGTTGTGACGTTGGGATGTCTCTGTTTGCCTTAGCTTTGGTTAAACTTGTTATTTATTGAATGCTAGTGGCTGAGTTGGACATGTGCTCCACCAATGAGAGCCCAGAGAGACCTTAAGACAGACGTCTGTTGTGAATTATTCTGTGGTGCGGATCGTGTCGGTCTGGGCCGGAGCTGACATGTGTGTCTATACTGAGTGATATACGGGATGTTGGCTACCGCCGGCCGGGGCCTACAGTATGTTGTGGCGATCATGCTAGTTTATTGTGTTTGTGTTTCTCTTACTTGGGTCATTTATTAACAGAGAGCGGTTCATCCAGCCAGATGCTTTTTCAGTCTGGCCCCAGGTCCACAAATCTCCCAGGCGCTGTTGCTCTAAATCTCATGTGTCAAACTCAAGGCCCCGGGGGCCAAATGTGGCCCGCCGCATCGTTTAATGTGGCCCACGTGAGCATAAATGGTCAGAGTGTCTAAAAGTAAATAGGTCATAAGTGTGCTTTGACCGAAACTACATTTCCCACAATGCAGTAATTAAGCCCATTTTAACTTCAGGACAAACACATTTTGAACAAAGTTAATGTCCTAACTTGTGTTTGATGTTATCTTTCTTTTTTCTCTTGGATAGTTTGATCCTTGATTGATGGACTTCTGTGGGTTTAGTAACCTGACAAATGGATTTATGTTAGAACAGAGAAACAAACATGTTTTTTCAGTTTACATTGCATTGAGTTACATTTGAGGACAGCCGTTATGCTGATGTGGCCCTCGGTGTAAATGAGTTTGACATCCGTGCTCTAAATGTTCAGTTTGTAGCATTCACTAGTCGAACGACAATCTCATTTCATCCTCTCCGTTCGTTCCCTTATATTTATCTCTGGAGCCGTTTCCATCTCTGCAGTGTGTTTCTGACAGTGTTTATCACGTTGGTCTGATCTCAGTGCTGATGAAGTGTGGAGTGGAAGAGTGGGGCTCCCACAGAGCATTACGACTCACTGTGTTTAGCCAACAAGTTTAAACAGGATATTGCCTCAAGATCTTGGCCAAGTATGAGTTTCACATACAGAGCGAGTGAAACCAGTGTCGATGTTTGGAATGCCACCCTGTTGTGCTGTAAATGGTTCACTATTAAGTTGGAAAGGTCGTGACAAGTGATCACTTCACTTGCCTGCAGTCATACTTAGATGATTTGTCAAATAACAGTGAAATCGTTTTTATTCATCAACTGAAGGAACGTCTTGTTGGTCTGGTTTTAGATTTAACTGAATTGTTCTGGAGGCATCATCTCAGTCATACATGAACAAGGACAAACGCAGCACATTTCATTGGTTTGACAAAAGTTTGTAGGACCTTCGTCTTCAGGGTTTGATCGTAATGTTCAGGTTCGCAAGAATACCTCATGTCGAACCAGAGAACATTCATTTCTCTTTGAGTTACTTTCACCTTTATACTGATGACACATTCTTGTATTCCTGTGTAGATTCTATTCTTTAATCTACTGTCACAGTAATCCCTTGCTTGTTTGCGCTTCAAGATTCCTGGCTTTACTACATCACGGATTTTTAGTCTGTAATTACGTGATAACGTACGCGCATGCTATTGGATGACAGCATCCGGAAGTGTGCTGCGTTCCGAAACTCACAGAACGCAGCACACTTCTGTGTATTAAAGAAACACTTTTCTTAAGTACAAAAGTGTTTTAAACAGTCTTGAGAGTGTGAGAAAAGGTAAGACACATATAAGGTGGTTTAATATCAGTGTGTGTGGGGGGGGGGGTTCATAAACGTTTAAATTACCATAAATAATAAAATAAATAATTTGTCGCTGTATTGTGTAATTTCTTTTTTCACTGGTGGTCCTGGAACGCATTAATCGTGAGTTACGAGGGATTATTGTACATCGTTTCTCTATGAAACCAAAAAACTTGTGGTTTTAACATGACGTGAAATCTGAATCTATGGGGTGTTGATGTTACGCTGCTCAATGGGGGTTGTGGCAAAAGAGGGGAACTACAGCAGTAGGAAGTGGTGGCGCGCGGTTCTTCGTATCTACGAATGTTTCTAAATTGGGTGTTCGTAACTTGAGGACTAGCTGTAGATTATTTACAGACACGATGTCATTCGTATCAATGAACGGCTTTCTTTGTGTTTTGGTTTCTGGAATCAAGTGTTCCTTTCAGAAACCTTGTTTTCTTCCATGAAGACAAATTCTTGGTCTTCCTTCCTGCCCTGTTGACACCATCACAATGAGATGCAAGATGATTTATTAAGATGAACGTTTCATCTGCTTTGTGGGGGGGTGGGGTCCTGACATGTAACCAAATAATGACATAACAACATGAGTGCGGTTAACATTGAAGACCGGAGATCAGTTAATGAGAAGAAAAATGCAATTAAACCTCTGGGTGGCAGGAATTAAACAAACAAAAAAAACCCAGGAACCGCCCTGGGGTGACGAACACGTCTGTTTAACGGAATAAAAAAAGAGGTGCAGGCATTCAGCTGTTAGTTCTACGTGTACGCTGATGACACCTTTGTGTTACTTTATATATGGATATACAGATATAGACGTATATATGACGTATATATGACGTATATATGACGTATATATGTCGTATATATGATGTATATATGTCATATATACGTATAGATATAGATGTATATATGATCACTACGCCGCTGGATGGAGATCACTGAGGCTCCGGCGCCTCATCGACACCTCAATCGGTTCTCGTGGATTTTGAGTGTTGCTGAGTCTCGACTGGTTAACGAAGCCTCTAATTGGTAATTACATCCATGAGTCACTCCTCTAACACCGAAAAACCCCTCGGAGCGCACAAGGTCAGCCACGGTTCTTCTGGCGCGATCACGTTTCTGCCAGTTGTTGTCGGCGGAAAAAGTCGCAGCATCAGTGAAATGAAATCTAACGTTACCACCTCCGAATCTGAATCCGGAGCATTTATAAGAGCCATATTGGGTGTATTGCGCAGTGTAAGCGATCCAGCCGGGGTGAATGGTGGTGGTGGATGGGGGGATATAAGCCAGTCATTTTCCATCCCAGTTGTCCTGTTTCCGTTCCAGTCGTGGCTCAGTGAGCAACGGCGACCAGACGCTTCTGAAAGGGGAAATGTACCGATGCCAGGTCGTTGTATCGCCTCCATTGTTCCGTCCGTTCCAGCAGCAGCCAAAAAAAAAGAAAAAAGCTGCCTCTTGAAATGCAGCCGCCTCAGAGGGGGCATTGAGGGACGAGTGGGTGGGTGGGTGGGCAACGGTTCAAAGGCGAATGGAAGAGAACTTTAAGACATCAAGAGGAACAAAAAATGTGTTCCTCATCAGAACAAGTGTTGTGACGCGCGAAAGTTTAACGTGAATCTGTCAGGATTTCAAGAACACTGTCTTTATTCCTCATCAGTCCCCACCACACACACACACACACACACACTATTCCTCCCTCTCATCTGTGTGACTAATAACACGATGCCAGATGCCCGAGTGTTGTGTTTATGAAACTACACAGTAATTGCAGTCTGTATTCCAGAGGGTCTGTTCCTGTCAGATTACTGCGCCGGGATTATTCAGACCGTTTCCTTAATATTGAAAATCCTCTAATGTTCCTCTTGCTTTTTTTTTATTTTCGCATCCCTCCTTACCCCCCCCCCTTTTTTTTTTCCTCATTATTTTCTCTTCCTGGTGGAGGTTGGCCTGCAGCGAGCGTAAACGAGGCGGAGGTGGACACCTCTGGAAACGGTGAGTCGCTCATTTCCTGTTCGTAATGAAGACAGGATTTGCTTCTTTTTTTTGTCTTTTCTTTTATTTGTAGTACATGTTGTTCTTCCTCTGTGCAGTTTTCTCCTTCCCCTCCCTGCCTAACGAGGAGAATCTAATGGGAGTCAGTAAACCCCTTCCCAAGCAGCTGTGGGAGGCCAAGAAGGTGAGACCAGAGCTACACCTACAACACCGGCACCAGATAACAAACTGATTCTCATCGCCTGATTTCATTGGATGGTTTTTGTTCAAATTTAAGACTTAAAATTGGAACGATTACATCACCAATTCCTGAAGGATCGACGCTTCCGACAACAGGAAACACGTCGGCATCGAGCAGGAAGTGGTCCTCCTAGACATCTGAAATCTCACCCCTCGTCGTCTCTTTCCAGGCCGATTACCACGGCGACTTCCTCCATAGTTTTGTTAACTTTACACAGCTGCTTCCTCCAGCAGTCACGTGGTGCATGTATTGTAACCTCTGGTCATCGATGGGTTAATATTCTGCAGCTCTGATTGGGACCGCACGACGCTTAATGTCGATGTTTGTTCCACAAATCAAATAAACTCTTAAGATCCTGGAGGACGCGCGATGTAACTCAACACGCCGCTAAAACTAAATAAATAAAATCATTATAATCTGTTCCAGCCTTGAAAAGAAGCCCTAAAAAATCCCCTAAATTATCAAAAGAAAAATCATTTTTATCAACCAATAGACACGCAGACTTTAACTGTGTGTAATTAATTATATATAAGTTACGTAAACAATGATAAAGAATGAAGAGAAACATAAAAGTCACGAGAACACATGAGCTACGTCTTTACTCCACCAACGAGAACGAGATCCGGTCTCACTGATGTTGTATCCATCCGCCGTGGTGTCCCAAAGTCGTATCTCGGATTTTTGCTCTGATGTTCTGAGGTGGAGGAGCCTCGGACAGCATGAACGATCAGACGTGGTGGAACAATCTCCCGGGATCTAGATTGTCGGCATCCACAAGAAAATAAAAATCCTCATGAGAAACAATCACAGACATTGTCAGGAAAAACAATCTGACATTTTAATCTCTAATCTTTCAATTACGTTCCAGTGTCACCCCAGATTAAACTGTAAACGTCGGCTCCCTGTGCTTTTCTTCTTCACGTTGACCGAATATCCTCGTTTGCCTCAGCCGACCCTGGAAGTCGGTTCTAATCAGGTCGATATTTTTGACCGGTGCTAATCTGCGGTGGATTTCCATCCCAGAACGATGTGGGATTGACCGTGACATGACATCTCACGTCAAAGAAAACGCTTCTTTATCCGTCTCATGATGGATCTGCCCTCGCAGACATACGCACTTTGAGTCAGGGGGCGGTGGGCTGGAGTCGACCGTTCCGCTCTGATGGGATGTGGTCGAGAAGAATTAACATTATTCTGCTTCTATTTCAGGTCCAGTCTTTGGCTTCGAGGCCCAAATCATGTGAAGTGCCTGGAATTAAGTGAGTCTGTACGCATAAAAAAAACATTTTTCCTGCGATTCCCTTGCTCTTGAACACCTCTAGCCGCTGCGGCGTGTCGGCAGGAACAATGGCATCCTCGCCAAACAGGAAGTCATAGGTTGTTTTGTTTTTTTTACTATCGGTTCATCTTTGCCGTTCATCAGACAGACGCAGCCTCCAGAGAGACGTCCTCTCGTCTGATGCGTTAAAAACACGGCGGTGAATCAGAACCACCTTTGCTCTCAGCTTCGGGTCGTTGTTTTGTGTGGGAACGGACCGCCGTGACTCACGGCAGCATAGAAGTAACAGGAGATGTAACCACCCAGTTTTTAACCACCTACTGCACGTGTAAAACTCAAGGCCGGGGGCCAAATGTGGCTCTCGAGAGCATAAAAGGTCACAGTGTAAAAATAAATAGGTCAAAAGTGTGCTTTGACAAAAACTACATTTACCAAAATGCTGTGCAGTATTTTCTATTAGGCGCAACTTCACTGAAAGCCTCTTTTTTCATATATAAGCACATCTGATAGAAACTGTAATTCAGCCCGTTTTAACTCCTGACAAAAACGTTTTGAACAAAGTTAACGTCCTAACTTGTGTTTGATGTTATTTTTCTTTATTGATTGATAGTTTGATCCTTGATTGATGGACTTCTGTTGGTTTAATGACAAATTAAAAGGATTTATGTTAGAACAGAAACAATCAAACATGTTTTACTTTGTAACTAAAATGTTTGTAACTTGAATAATGTTTGTAACTTGAATAAGTAATAAATTCAGAGTTATGTAACATTAAGGAGTAGTTACATTTATGTCACATTACACTGAGTTATATTTAGTTACATTTATTAGTTACATCTGGCCCTTTGCTGATGTGGCCCTCGGTGAAGATGATTTCGACCCCCCCCCGACCTCGTTCCAGTCGATTCAAACGTCCTTGTCCTGTTTTGTTTTTTTTTTCTTTTATGCAGCATCTTCCCATCTCCGGACCAGAGTCTGGGTCTGTCCCACTACCAGGGTCTCCTGAACACGGGGGGGTCCCTCCCAGACCTCACCAACCTGCCCTTCCCCTCGCCGCTGTCCAACCCCCTAGATCCCGAGGACAACGGAGGCTTCCCCAACCTGAGCGGCGGCAGCAGCACGGGAAACCTGCCGGCCGCCATGATGCACCTCGGCATCGGAAACTCGCAAGGTGTGTGTGTGTGTGTGTGTGTGTGTGGGGGGGGGGGTGCTCGAACGTCAGAACAGCAGGAAGAACAACGTCAACGAATTAGTCTGATATGATCTGAAAAGTGATTCGCCAGAACGACAGACGAACTTTGACCCCCCCCCGTCCTGCCTCGCCACAATTCCTTCTTTTCTTTTCCACCACCACCCCCCCCTTCTCAATCTACACAATAAACTCCAGTGTTCGGACTGGGGGGGGGCTGGAAACTCTCCTCCATCCTACATCAGGACTTCCACGTGTTCTCGAGGCTCCGCTCACGTTCTCCCCCCCTCCCTCTGCAGGTCTGTCCTCCTCCCTCAGCAACCCGTCCATCCAGGCGTCCCTCAACAACTGCCAGCTGCAGTCGTCGCTTAGCAACCCCTCCATCAACTCCAACCTGCGCCTGTCCAACAACTCCCCCCGGCGACGGCCCGCTCCCATCAGCCCCCTCACGCTCTCTCCCGGCAGCGAGCAGCGCAGGGGTCTGGCCAAGCAGCTGTCCCCCACCATGTCCCCGTCACTGTCTCCCATCACACAGGTACACACACACACACACACACACACACACACACACACACACACACACACACACACACACACACACACACACACACACACATACACACACACACGTCCCAACTGAAGTGTTTCTAACTCCGGAGCGGAGGAACGTTAGTCGCCGTCGGTCTTTAGTGACTCCTACTGGCCCCCTCCCTCTGTTGTAGGGCGTCGCTTTGGATACCAGCAACATGCCGAGGGAGCCGCCCCCACCCTACCCGCTCTACCAGCAGCCCCCGCACACCGTGGACCAGAGCCGACAGTGCCAACAGCAGCAGCAGCAGCCGGTGTCCCCGCTTCACAACATCCCAGTGGACTTCAACACGAGCCAGGTGAGTCGGAAACAGGATGAACAGCTGCTTTTGTTTGTTTGTTTGTATGTTTGTTTTTGTTTTCCTTTAACGGGTTCATTTTTGTTTGTTTACTTCCTGCAGCACAACAACATGGCGACGCTCTTCAACGACCCCTTCGTGAACCCACAGTTCTCAAATTGCCAAAGCAAAGGCCTCTCCTACCAGGTGAGGTCTGACACAGGATTACAGACGTTAAAGAGTTAAAATAACAGGATATACAGGCAGTCCTCAAGATAAGAACATCTGACTTACAAACATTTGGAGATGAGATGAGATTACTTTAGTTTTTAAAGTATTAATGACATTACTATTCAGAGTAGTAATGACATTACTTTAGTATTCAGAGTACTAATGACGTTTAGTATTTAGAGTATTAATGACATTAGTTTTTACAGTAGTAATGACATTACTTTAGTATTTAGAGTAGTAATGACATTTAAATAACCTCGGAGACTTGCGAACAATTCAACTTATGAACGAACACTAGGAACCAAAATGTTTGTATGTTGAGGACTACCCGTGTATTTATATTAAATACCAGCAGCACCAGTTTATTTGACTTTCAGTTTGATAGATTTGAACCTCATGAATGGATCGTAGTGACGATCAGTCTCAGGAGCGGAGCAGGATGCGTCGTCGTCGTGGTGTTAATAAAGTTTTGTATGCGGTGAGGAGGCGTGGACTCATCGTCTGCCGCTGATCAACGACTCTCTGTTTTCTCTCCACCATCTGCCGACCAGTTGGACCAGTTCGATCTGCTGGAAAGCGCAATGAACTCCAGTGCGGGGGGGTCCTGCTTTGACCCGTCCTCCTCCTTGCTCTACTACTCCCAGGCCGCCCTCTCGGGGCAGGGGGGCAGCCAGGGTGGCCTGCAGGACCCGGGGGGGCACATGAGGTCCAACATGCTATACTCCAACTGCAGCGGGGGGCTGCCCAACATCATCCTCACTGGTGGGTGGAAACCGTTTGACTGGTGAGAGCGTGGGAGGAGTATCCACTGGGGGGCGCTCTAGTTTCTACTTTCAGGTTTTTTATTGTTAAAGGAACAAATAAATCGACACAAATTTGAAGCGTTTTGAGTTTCTAAATCCGCCCTTTTCATCCGGATCCGTCCCTAAACGTGACGACTTCTTCCGGGTCACGCTGTCCGACGCCACGCGTTACGTAACACAGCTTTCCCTTTTCATTCCTGCTCTCGGAACGCCGGCACGCTTAGAATCACAAACCTGGAACGCCGTCATTCCAGCTTTGTGTTTGTCCCGTGTGAACGAGTGATCGTTGCGTTGCTGTTGTGTAATTGCTAAGAAACGCGTGAGTCATCAAAACATCGGCTCCGCCTTCTGGTGACAGAGAAACAATAGAACTCAAACCAGACAAAAGGATCACACTAAGGGATATAAGTCGTCAAAATTTTCCATTTACTGATATTTTAAAGGTTCTTACACGTTCCATCAGAGTCCCTGTGTGTAGAATTTGTGTTATTCTGCTAACAAACACACAAACAACCCAACAAAAAGCAGCGAAAATCAAACTTTTGTTGCTTAGCCAGCAGCCAAAAAGAGAAAATTACAGTATTTTCTGCACTACAAGGCGCACCTTCAATGAATGGCCTATTTCAAAACTGTTTTCATGTATAAGGTGCATTGGATTATTAGGCGCACTGTTGGTTTTTGAGAAAATAAAAGGCTTTTAGGTGCGCCTTATAGTGCGGAAAATACTGTAGATGTAGTCACTTCCGGCCACAAGGGGGCGCAGTCGACGCTTTTGCTAGTTATTTGCAGCAAAGATGCTAATCGTCTCTGTGGAGATGAGAATAGGTGAAAATATTAGTGTGATGTCACGTTAGCGAGTCAAAGACGAGTCTCTGCAAAGCGGTTCAGCGGGAATCAAACGTGATCTGTGGATTTCTGCAGAAGGAAGTTGAACACATGCATCCAGGAAGTCGGCGCTCCCTTGGGGTGCTCTTCAAAGTTAAATTACTTATTCAAGTTACAAACATCACAGTTGCACAGAAACAATATGTTTGTTTCTCTGTTATCACAAATCCTTTTCATTAACTCCATCAATCAAGGATCAAACTATCCAAGAGAATAAAGAAAATTTTTTTGTCAAAGTTAAAATGTGATTAACTACTGCATTATGGGAAATGTAGTTTTTAGTCAAAGCACACTTTCGACCTATTTATTTTTAGACACTGACTTTTTATCCTCTTGAGGACCACATAAAATGATGTGGAGGGCCACATTTGGCCCCCGGGCCGGGAGTGTGACACATGAGGTCTAGATGAAGCGTTCTCACCCCCCCCCCATCTTCATGTGCTTCCCCCTCAGACGACTCCACCCCCAGCCTGTCGAAGGACATCGGCGGCTCGCTCTGCACCGTTCCCGAGTGCTTCGACTCGGAGGGAGGCTTCCCATTGGAGGATGCGCTGCGCATCGAGCCGCTCAGCCTGGACGGACTGAGCATGCTCAGCGACCCCGACATGGTGCTGCCCGACCCGTCGGTGGAGGACACGTTCCGCAGCGACAGACTCTGAAGGCGAGGAGCGTCACGAGGTGGTGGAGGGCACGCGCGCACACGAACGGATTCACGGTGCAACAGATTCATTCGGCGTGAGGGAGCGTGTGTGTGTCCACGCACGCCGTTACGACCCGTGAACACCTCCTGTTTACACCGGCGTCACGTCCTGTTGCTCTCACACACACACGTCAAACACAGACGTTCTCACGAACGAGAAGAATCCAAGCAGGTTTGGCTTCAAAATCTGCACTACAGGAAGTTCTGAGGGTCTCCATCTTCCCTGGCAACCCCATCGCCATGGTTACAAACCTTAGCAACCCCGTCAACCACACAGAAAAGCAACAGAAATGTCGACACGTGATTTTTGTTTTGCTAACTTACATCGCTAGTAAAAATAAGGGAGTCCAGAGCGCGTCGCCGTTGGAGCGACTAGCGGGTCGGAACTGGTCAGAACTGGTCGGAACCAGCCTAAACCGGTCGGAACCGGTCAGAACAGGTTAAAACGAACCGGTCAAAACAGATCAGAACTGGCCTGAACCAGTCGGAACCGGTTGGAACGGGTCGGAACCGGCCAGAATAGGTCGGAACCAGCTAGTACGGGTTGGAACTGGTCAGAACCGGTCAGAACTGGCCTGAACCGGTCAGAACTGGTCAGAACCGGTCAGAACTGGTCGGAACAAGACGACTTTAGGCCCTCGAACAATCGTAGTAGAAATGAAGGCTAGAGAAATTCAAGGTTTTGTTTTAAACGTCTGTCTTTTTACCTGGTTTCGGATTATTTTTGAGATGTTTGCCACAGATCTATAAATATATATATAAATATAAATATATACATTTAGAGAATATAAGCCTCAATTTCTGATTAGAATGTATTTTCAGACCAGAAACAAAAAAGGGCAAACTGTTTACAAAGATGAGATTTTTAAATATTAAGAGTATAAAGGTTTGAGTTTGTAATTAAGAAAAAAAGAATTCTTAAATGTTTTAAGTAAAGGTTTTATTTTTTTCCCATCCTTACCGGGATGGATATCCACTATCCCCCGAGTCGATGGCGCCGGGACGGCGGAAACCTTCTCAACAGGATCTTTGAATATATTTCTATGTACAATCATTGCATCTGTTTTATTTGACGTTTTGTACTGACTCGTATCGGCACTTGTACTGAACTTTACATGTTGTGAATAAGGGCATGCACTGTGCTACTGTGGATCAATCACGTCGTAAATATCCCCGCATTCGGCTCTTCTGTCCTGGTAACCCCGCCCACGACCCCGCCCCTTTGCGGCCCGTCAGTTGAATGCGCGGACTGTGAGCACGTGGACATCGGACATCATGTTAGGTTGCACTAAACCTCTTTTGCACTAATTGGTTCAGAGTGTAGACTGATATTTTTCTACTTTTTTTTTTTTAACTTGATAACCCAAAGAAGTTACAGAAGCCATGAATTTAATCGACACGCGTGAAGAAATGCCATTTTTAACCGATACCTGCTGTCAGGTATGTTTTAAAGAGCTCTTAGTTACCATAGTTACCCCCCCCCCACCCACCTCCAAGTGTATTTTTTTTAACACGTGTTTAAGGGACCGGGCGGCTTGACCGTCCCACGCCAAACGTCCTCATCCGACTGCGAGGGAGGGGCCAAAATGTTCCGATCAGATCCTCCACACTGACAGGAAATAAGAAAGGTGGCTTTGATGTCAAAATATTAAAAAAGGCTTTTATGTTTTTTTTGTTTGTTTTTTTTTTTGCTTTATCATTATCCAAAACTCTTCATCTCAACTTCTAGCTGTAGGAAATTTAAAGTAGCGCCAACATTGCATCAAATGTTTCAAACATGTAAAAATTTTGTTCAATAAACTTAAAAAAAAATTTTTTTTAAAAAGTTACGAATTTTTTAAAGTTGATTTCGAGTCAAATTCTCGTCGTATTCTCATTCAGACCGACGCGGCATTGGTTTCTCAAGAAGGAGCACTTTCCTAATCCACTCATTTGTTTTCTTGTTTTCCTACTGCAAAAGTCGACCGGTTGCCGTGACAACCTCCTTTTAGTTTGTTTAAGGAAGGCGGAGGCGGAGCTCACACCCGAGGGACGTCCTGTCGTCTTCGTTTAACGTTCGACACAAGTCCGTATCGGCTCGTCGCCGTGGCGACGCGTCGGTTTGAATCGGGTGTGAAGCCGCGTCTTCGCTCCAGGTTGTGAGTTCCAGACCCCAGATGATGCTGGCTCATCTTCGTCTGGAGACACGACGTCACGGCTCAGTCAGACCCTTGTGTTTTTTCTCATTTGTCTTCCTATTTATTTATTTTTTTTAATTTCTTTTCCTAATCTTCATCCTTCCTCGTCTTCCTCCTCAAACCGCCCGGTCCCCCCCCCCCCCCCCCCCCCCACACACACACACACACTGCTGACTGGGAGCAAACGTTCCGTTGCTCTTTTAGCTATGCAACTCTTTTCCAGTCCCACCTGTGGAGCAGGTGGAACTTTATGCAGCGTGACGCGACCTGCAGGTAGATTTTATGTGATGGATACAATCTGCTAGTGATCCCAGTATTTACATGTGTCCTGTGTCCAGTGTGTGTGTGTGTGTGTGTGTGTCTACATCAGTTAGCTCCTCTGCATCTAACTGATCAACTTTCATAGAACAAGAAGGATTTAAAGGAACTTTTGCATCGCAGGCGAGATTGACGGCACTATTTGTTTTTTGTTTTTTTTTCATCTTAGATGTCTGGCCGCCGGTTCTTACAGAAAAATCAAAGAGATTACTGTATTTGTCAAATGTAGAATGAAGAGGGTTTATAAGACTTTATATTCAACTGCAGCTGTTTTACACTTTAACCTGTTCTCTCGTCCGGACGGAGGGAGCGATGGAGCCGCGTCACGGTCGAGTTTTTGCTTTGTCGTCTGTTCGCTTCGGTCTTCACGCCTGCCTTTTGCTGCCTTACATTTTGACTTCATATTCCAGCAGTTAACCCGTATCAGCTAGTAATCACTTCCCTTTAGCTCCGTTTGGTACTAACTGTCATAATTTCATTCATTTGTTTTGGTGTCTTACTTTTTTTTTTTTTTTTTTAGTAACATAAAAATGTACAGTTCTGTTATTTAAACAATGTTTTTTTTTGTCCACTAGTGTTACTACATTTTTTTTTGTAATGTTATTTGTGTTGGTTTCTCCCTGAGATCTAAAAAGTTTTTTGGTTTGTAACTTCTGTTATAGTGGTTATCTTTCTGATTTAATATAAACAATAAAACTCTATACTGTGTATGACGTGGAACGCTTCTTGAAGTGTCACAGGGTGTAGTTGTTGTTCCTGCCAGTAGGTGGCAGCAGAGGATCACATCGCACCAACAGGGTTCCCGTTTTGTTTTGTTTTTTTAAATATTATATAAGGATTTTTGATCCCTGCAGGTTGAAAAATAATGATAAAATAGTTGTTGTTTTTTTACTTCTGTACGCAAATTCCGCTAAAAAATTTTTTTTTAAATTTTGAAGCGGTTGAAAATGAATGTTTTTCGTGAGATACTCTCAAAATCTGTAATCTTCCATTTTACGAAACAAATATTTTCTTACCATCTGTTTTAAAAAAACATACGATACGATACGTTTTTGTCAAAATCTAACTTTTTTGTTGTGATCTACTCGTCTATTTGTTCTGAGAAGTCTCCCCTCCCATGAATTATCGTTAACCACAGTCTTGTTTTTACACAAAACAGAAAAGTGCGCTTTGTGTTTTATTCCAGCCGTTTACAGCTTCACTCCAGGCTTCCAGAAACTCCTTCCAGGTGAAACTGATTGCCGTAATACGCGGTGTTTATTTGCCAAGATCCCAATTGGAGTCAGATGGTAACAATTTGATGCTGGTTTCTACCTCCCTGCTCGCCTGCAGAGATGGATCAACTGGGATTAAAAGATGGGGGTGAAATTTAAATCCTTGTCTACCGAATTCCTCCGTTGTTTACCCCAAACAACAAGACGAAAGTTTTTCTTGAAGGTGGATTGTGTGTAGCGCTTGGTGTGTGTCAGTACCATTGGGTTTCAGCGGTGTGTGTGCTGGAGAAAATGTGTAATTAAATGAATTATAACGTAATGTAAAACCTTCAGTACTGTTTGTATTACTGCTAGTTTCCTATTTAGTCTATTCAGTTCAAAATAATAGTTCTGAAATGTTAAAATAGCTGAGCAGAAATGGACCAATCAGAGTACAGAAGTAAGCTGATTGGGTCTTTTCTTCCATACTTTGCAAAAGCTTATTTTTCACCAGCTTAATCATTAATCTGCATGTCGTGTATTTTTAAAAATGTATTGGCAATGCCTGAGCAGCATGCTAACGGCACGAATGGCAGGAATAACAGAATTGGCGTGCTTTTATTTTGAAGGGCTAACTTTGAAAATGTGACATTTGGTGTCCAGTGGGCGGGGCTTGCATTCACACACAAACATTATAGACTGTAAACAGGAGTGTGTGAGGACTGAAGAGTCTGACAGATGGACAACATGGGCTCCTGGATAGCAGACACACACACACACACACACACACACACACACACACACACACACACACACACAGGGGAAGCTGAGCTGATAATCAGTCATCAGTCAGAGAGCTGGACTAGTTCCACATAGTGAGTTTGGGCAGGTCAGGATGGCAGCTTGAAATTCCTGTGTGTGTGTGTGTGTGTGTGTGTGTGTGTGTGTGTGTGTGTGTGTGTGTGTGTGTCCGTCTGGTGGGAAACTAAAAGAATTCTAAATTAACCTGCGGTTGTGAAGTAATTCAATTTACCCGTAAATGAAGTTATTACCAGCCCACCAGCGTGTTGATGGATGGGCGGGTGAAAACTCTTAATCCTCATTTCTGGATTTTCCAACGAGAACAGAATTTAAATGAAGTTCAAACAGAGCAGGAGATTTATTACATCCCACTTCAAAGCGGTGATGTATTGTAACTGTCAGTGTTTATGTGTTCCACCACCAAATATCTTCGCAACTGTTGCAGATAGAAAGATGAAACTAAAAGCTCATTACTCAGGCAGCAAAGGGGATGGAAATGAGATGATGACCTTGACCTTGAGAAAACTAGTTCAAGGTCAAATTTCAGCTTTTGCACACTCAGGAACCGGAAAAGATACAGTAGATAGACGAGGGAGAAGGCCAGTGTGAGTAAGACCATAGATCATAGGGTAAAATTAAAGCATTAGCTTTGATCAATGCAAGTGGGTCAGGGTAAATTTTTCAATTCAGGGGTGTTGCAGGATGGTGTAGTCTGTGACTGCATTGGTTCTTGTTTCATTTTTCTTTTGTAGGTGGGTGTAGGTTGTGAAGTAGATCAAGAGAAACGGTTTCGGTTTGTCCGGATGTCTCTAGTGATTACACGCCTTTAAAAGTTCACATAATCAACGTTTTAACAAGTTCTTTTAGACTCTCCGTCCGGCCAGCCGTCTCCTGGACCGGTTCGACTTGTAGCTGAGCTCTCCTCATGGTTCACCTGGGGTTTGGAGACGACCTCTTCTTCTCCTCCTCCTCCAGGCGACACTTAATCTCCTTCAGAGACTGACTATGTTCAGAATCTGATAGGCACACTGAACTTTGGACATCTCCATGTTATTTGACAGTTGTTTGTTGAGCTCCTGGAGGTAGAGGCACGTCTGCCGAGACACCTTAAGATCGGCCTCCAACTGGACGACCTCTGCACAGATAGGCTCAATGGTCGGCCTGCATTCTCTCCACGGCCTCTTCATATGCTTGTTTTTGCCTGAGACGCGCTTCTTTTTCCTCCATCAAGAACTTGCTCAGGTTCTGGACTGCATCCCTACCCTGATTCAGCTCCTGCTCCAGCTGCTCCTTCTCTGCCTGCACACTTGTTTCTGAAGGTCATCGCAGTCAGGTGACTGGCAGGTCTTGTTCGCCATCACCGATCCCTCCAGACCCTGGATCTTCTTGAGACTCACAGAGTCGTCACCCAGCTTTTGTCTGAGTTGTTTTTCAAGCGTCTCCATGGTCTTTCTCTTTCGCATATTGAGGAAGAACAACAGCGTCTTCTCTGCGATGTCAAAGTGGACCTTGTCCATCGTTGTGGTGCTCTTCATCATATCTCAAAGGACCAATTTTCTTCTGGACATTTCTGCTATCTTTGTGTCAGTAACTCCAGGCATCAAGACAGTGTCTGGAAACTAACTTGGGTCGGTCTTTACAGAATAAAGATTAAAGGATCAAATGAAAAATTCCACCTCTTTATGATCTCTTTGTTGCTAGGATACCATCTTGTACACATGTGCAAGACACACACTGTTATTCCTCATACTGATATTGTTCTGGATTTGATAATTGTCTGGTCCTCACTTGTTTCAGTAGAAGAAATGTAAAAGGTATTGCCGCCACCTAATGGTAACAGGAAGTCCACTCAAGGATCTGAGGCCATCAAACAGGAAGTTGGTGTTGAGTCATCTAGCCTATCCCATAACCCCAGAGGGTCGTTGAGGCACCACAGACGACCCTCAATTGTCATCATATGGTGTGTCTTGGGCAATTAAACCTGGCAGTGCCCATCCATCTCTAGGTTGGATGCAGTTTAACGTCAAACCCAGTGGGTGTTGAGTCACCAAGGGAGGTCAAATGCTGGTCAAAGGTTGGAGTTGTCATCGTCTGATAGTGGTTACAAGATTAGTTATAGCAGACTAGCACCGAAACCACAACAGAGCTGGAGTTTGTCCCACCCCTGGGTGGCAAGCCAAGCGTAGGAATCACCCTACTGCAAGACCTGGGAACAGGAAGTCTACCTGGGTTGGCCTTTAGTACCCTGTTAGGACAGGTACAAGGAGCAGATTACTGTCTCTGAGAGCCTTTTACCTGGTCCTTCACTTCTCCCGTTACTGAGCCGGTGGGGGTGGGACAATGTAGACCAATTTTGGCGGATGGTAGTCTGGCTGGTACTGCCTGGCAGGTTTTGTTTTCTTGGGACCTGGTTGGTAAGACAGACAGCCTCCTACAACCAGTGTCTCCACTCCTCAACGGTCAACTTAACTGCTGACAGTTCATGGGCCCATTATCATAGTTCCTCAGAGTAGTCTCTGGAGAACCTGGCACACGTGGGTCACATGACCCTGCTTGGACCTGGAGAAAATGAGGATGTCATCCAGTTACACAAACACATTGACATTGAGCTTGTCTTGGAGTACATTTTTGACAAGGGCCTGAAAAACTGCGGGAGCATTAGTAAGGTCGAACGACATGACCAAATATTCACAATGGCCACTAGGGGTATTAAAGTCTTTCACTTGTTCTCCTCCCTAATATGCACAAGGTGGTCAGAGTTTCTCAGGTCCAGCTAGGAGAACATGGTGGCCCGTTGCAAAACTTTGAAAGCTGGGGATATTGATTAGAGTCCAAAAGACGCCAATCAATATAACCCTGCACTCTCGCGCTCTCCGCCGCGAGAGTGCAAAAGTTGACTGAATAATTGGCCAAGGACCTCCCACCCTGGGAGATAATAAGAGGGTATAGAGTTGTTTATTCTCTTTTTATATTGTAAACAAGTCCTCATATTCAAGTTGTACCAGGATGACGTGATTTCATTGGATGAACTGTTCCTTTAAATGTTTCATGTGTGGAAAACAAACTCAGGGGTGGTCACCGGGACGCTGACCCTGACCTCTCCATTGGGTGGTCGTGAACGCGGGCGGAAACCTCGCCTCACCGCCGTATCTCCATCTTTATCCTCTGTCTTGTCTGCTTCCTGGTGGCCGCATCACCTCTTTGTGTTCCGTGTAGATTTGATCTATTATAGTTGCATCCAGCCCCTCTGGGAGGAACTTGTCCTCCATCGTCCTTCATCATCCGCAGATGTCTCCATGTTTTCTATTCATTCCCGTTATTAACTTAAGATGAAGATAAAAGGGCGGGTCTTGGGAATTATATTTATAAAGCCGTTCTCAACTGTACTAATAATGGAGAGTAAATTCAGAGATGTGGTAGAGGGACACAGGCAACTTGAGGTAAACGACCGAACTAGAACTCTTCCTGTCGTCTCTCTGCTCGCGTTTCTCAAACCGGTCCAACATGAATGCGTTCCGCATCTGGACGACCTCAGTCTGAGGAGAACTCTGTTTATTCCTGTCATTTATTCCTCCTGGTGTGACATCTAGCGAGGTCTTCAGGAGGCGTGAGGTCCGTAGGAGAGACGCCAGGGTCACGTCATCCTGGACAGAGGCGGCAGATGTTTCCTATCCAGCCGGCATGAACTTGAAAGGACCAGACGCTGCTTACAAACTCCGAAATCTGGTTCACTTTCACAAAAGCACTGAGCAAAAAGCTGTTTCCTGTTTCATCACGGCTCTTCCTCTTCCTCCTGTTGTCACCTGTGTCTCACGATCGTCGCCTCCTGCTGCGTGGAGGCGCCGATGCGCCTTCACCTCCATACCCAACCGGCTCTATGCTGACAAGACTATATTAATGCGAGTTCTGGAAATCATGTCCCGACCCGAGTGCAGGTGTCTCAGTATCCCCTGGAGGGGCCCTTCGGGGGACCCTCTCTTTGGGAACCTCTAGGATTCCTGGTTGTTGGACTGTTGCGTCTCGCCGGATGTGTCCAGTGTTCCAGATCTCTGCCCCCTAAACATTCATCACGTCCTCTCGTTCTGCGCTCTCCAGTGTGTGTGTGTGTGTGTGTGTGTGTGTGTGTGTGTGTGTGTGTGTGTGTGTGTGTGTGTGTGTTTGGTTTCCGTACATAAACTTTAGTGGCAGCTGTTAAGCTCATTTTCCGGGACCCAAACAGTCCAGTAAATATAGTGGATGGTATTTACTGGAGGTTTTAAGTGTGTGTGTGTTACTTTCTAATGAACAGTGTTAGCGTGTTAGCGTGACGAAACACACGGCTTCATGACTTCATGCTCGAGCCTCTCCGTCGGTGACGACTTGTGGAATTCTCTCACACCTTCCTGCCAGCAGTAAATCACCTCTCTTTGGTCCACCTCCGTTGTTTTTACTTTTATGCTTCCCGTACATCACCCCCCCCCCCACACACACACACACCCCCGGCCGTCCTGGTACAGCCATTAAACCGGCCTCACGTCCTAAACGTGTCACAACATCCCAGTCGGGTGTTCGCTAATGCGTCGCCAAGGTGACGGATGGCGTTTGGGGGATGAAAGCAGGATATATATCTGAATATAAAAGCCTGTCATGTCAGGCAGCACACACACACACACACACACACCGGCTTCTTATACCACCCATGATGCACTTCTTTAGCTGAAGTACATATCTGGAATAAATTGAACCCACCCCCCCACCACCACTGACTCCCCTCCTCCCCACATCCTCTTGTCTTGACAGAACTCTCCAACATGCCTCTCCTGGCAATAAGTATTTTTTTCCACAGAGGGAAGACGGATCGTAATCACCCGAGCGTTGTCCAGACCTGCACGCCGTCTCCTCACAGACCCGCTAGCAGCCTGCTGGGCAAACGTGTGAGGAGGGAAATGGCGCCCAGATGAAACGGCGCTGCTGTCAGGGATGCTCACGCCGTTTGTGTTTTCGATTTAAAAGGAGAAGTTCACCCAAAATCTACACTTCAGACCTGATCTCCAATCCCCAAAGACTAAAACATCAAGAAGCAACCGATCGGCTTCACCGTCGCCACTTTTGTCTTTTGCAAACGTTTCCCTTCGCTGCCATCTAGTGGTCGTGTCTGCATCTACATCAAGGATGTGTCTCAGCGTTTGTGCATTGATAGAAAGGACTTTTTGCGTTCACATGGAGCACAAACGGTCTTGAAGTCGACACTTTTTCATTCTAGAGCTTCTCGAGTTCTCGATGCCGCAAGAACTTTACGCACCTTTCTCAAAAAAAAACGGCGAACGCTAATGCTTTTTAGCATCTTCTTCAGTTTTCTAGGACAAGGCTGCAGATTTAGACACCCCTCCCATCTCTAATCGGGTTCACGCTGGTTTATAAAAATAGCAGGAAAAGAAAACTCCAACTCGACATTCCTGAACTTATTAAAACCTTTCGCCGTGTGCTGAACGCGTTCGCCGTCCGTTTTTACATCTGAACCGATGTTTACGGCCTCGCGTCAAACGGCCGCGTGATTTGTTGCATCTCTTTGTTCTGCGATGTTTATATTCCTCCTGAGCGTAATTCTTTCACCGCTACGCAATGCAGTGGCAGCTGAGACGAGGTAATGGCTTCAAGAAGTCGGTCCGAATCTCTAAAGATGATTAAATTATCGTTTTTATGCTGGATTAATTGTCCAGTCTTTTACGACCATGTGTTCTTCCTGAAGCTAACAAAAAGCTAATAACAAGCTTTTTGGCGTTAAAAAACCCAACTGATGGCGGATTCCATCTTCTGGAACAAATACGAGGTCAGTTTAGTTATTTCACTTTCCCTTTTTGGATTTTAAGCCAAACGTCGAAATCGCGTTCCGACTGGACGTTCCATCCGGTTTCATTCGAAGCACGATTAATCCCGCCAGCAGGGCGGCGCTGTGTCCACATCGGGGGGTATATATCCGGTGTCAATGCTATGACATAAACAGGATGGACCTCTTGAATCGTCCAGGTGTGCTCCGACATTTAAAGTGTCTTTAAATTTCACCTTACAAGCTAAAACACATTCCACTTCCTGTCTGCAGCTGCGTTCAGGCGTCTCAGAATGCGTAGGACGTTTCGCACCAGCAGCGGCCCCCTGTCATCAGTACCGGTGGATGAAACCCAGTCCCACCTATCATGACCCCCCCCCCCCCCCGTCTATTCACAATGGCCAGCTGCCAAAGCCTGAAAGACACCGGGGCTGAAGGATGGGAGGTGTGACACTCCGACCCCCCCCATAATGTCTCTGAGGAGCGTTTGAGAGCTTCTTCAGCCTCTTATTACAAAGCAGCATGCTGGCGGCTGCCAAACGCACCTCACATGGAGGGGGGGGGGCATCAGTGCATAGATGTGATGATTACTGTAAACACCGCTATCCCTCAGGTAAACACGCAACTCAATGGAGATGGAGTGGGGGGGGGGGGCAGGAAAATGTCTCTACAGGCCAGGACAGGCTGAGAAACCTGGAACATTTGACTAATGATTAAATCCAAAACGTTCAGAGGGAGCGCCCCCTGCTGGCAAACCGGGTGTAAAACTACATCCCCCTGAAACAACAGGTGAGAAAGTTATTATTCCGCCCCTGAAAATAGTTCCTATAACAAACACACTGTTTCCTCCAAGTATTTTTTTTATTAAGTCTTCCGATTGGAATTTTTCTAATTATTTTTCTAATAAATACATTTTTTATTTCTGCTGCATTTTTCTAATTTTTTAAAATTTCTGCTGAATTTTTATAATTTAGTTGAATTTTCCTGCATTTTCTCAATTTAATTTCTTTATTTCTGCTGCATTTTTGTAATTTTATTGTTTATTTCTGCTACATTTTCATAATTAATTTTTTTAAATTTCTGCTGCATTTTTATATATTTTTTTAGATTTCTGCTGGTCGTCTGACTTTCCTGTAGGTCATCAGTACCGCCCCTCAGACGGCGGCGCCGTGGCGTCCTGGGATCTAAGTTATATAATTCAACATATTGACATTAGCAACACGATCCTGTGTTCACAAACAATCCACCTACTTACCTACACTTTGTCGAGCTGATGCTAACAGCGCTAACTGATGCTAACTTATGCTAACTGATGCTAACACCCCACCGCTCTGCTAATGCATTCAGATAAAAGGTCAAGGCCGCGTGTCCAATCTGTCGCTGGAGCTCCGATGAGCCTCCGCCGCCTTAGCTGTGCTTAACGGATACCCGGGTTCACGGAGAGGCCACGGGGGGTTGGGGGGCGTTGCTAGGCCAACCGAGGTGTCCCGTTTGTTTTGCTGGACCAGCATCATTTAAAACCTGAAGCGACCCGGGTGTCGAGGCGTCGTGCATCATGACACACGTCGCTAAACGTCAACCAGAAGGAGATCCGGCGCGTCCGGCGTAACGATCCGTGAGAAACGCACACGGTTACAAAACGGAAAACTTTCCGACACGCTGGTTTGGGGCGATCCGCTTCAGAAAGGTGTTCAGACAAGTGGGTGTCGTTTATCTCCCCCGAAGCCGTCGCCTGGGGAACCGGAGGACGAGGATGAGCTCACGCCGATCACCTGACCGACCTCAAGAATTCTCATTTCGTGCGTCTTGGATCCGTCGTCTTCCTGCGTGCAGCACAGGTTAACCCTACGAGGCCTGGAAATGTGGTTTGAATCATCCCCCGCCCCCCCTCCCCGGCCCCAACAACCAACCAGTCCCCCTGATGACATCATCCATGACTCACCGGGACCTTCAGAGGTGGGCCTCGCTTTGTGGGTACGTTTGTTTATGAGTGGGGAGATTTAGTTTCTGGTTTTTGGGGTGAATGGATCTCCTCTTTGATGACGTCACCATTCGCTCCAGACGTCAAAAAAAAAAAAAACAAACCCCATCCTGAACTGTTGATGGATCAGTTATTCCAATTTATGCATCACAAACCAGAACCAGAAATATGAATTTTTAAATTTAAAAAAAAAATGCTGCAAAAAAAAAATAAAATTTAAATGTGAAAATAAAAAGTTTTAGAGTCCAAGTTCACTTTTTTTTTTTCATGTTTCTGAGGCGTTGCTTTCACCTGACCTCACAGGAGCTGCTGGGCTGTGATTGGACGACAGAGGCGTGTTTACTGAAGGAATGCAGCGTTCAGGTGGGGAGAGAGAGAGGGAGAGAGAGAGAGGGTGTGTGTGTGTGGGGGGGGGGGACACTCGACACAACAGCGGCGCGGCGGCGCACACTTCAGCCAAAACGCGGCTGAACCGGCGGAGCGCTGCCGGTGTCTCTGAGTGTTCTGTCCGGGGGGGGGTTTGCTTCCACACTGCGCGTTTGGACCCAGATGGTCCGACAGGGAAATCCAGGAGCCGGCTCGTTGATTCTGGAGGGATTTATCCGCACAGGGGCTGCGTAAAAGTGGAATCACCTGCCTGGAGGCGACAGTAAGACTGTTCTGGATTGGGGTGGGGGGGGGGTTTAAGAGGACAAACATCACTGCGTTCTGTTTGGAATAAGGTGTGAATCCTGATTGATTTTATTATTAAGAAGAAACTGAAGAGAAAACTTTGTTCCAGAGGATTTTTTTGCGCCTGAATGTGCGCCAGAAGATGCGGCTCTTCCCGCAGTTTCCTTAAAAACTGATGCGGTTTTTTTTGGGGGGGGGGATTTAAGTGACGCAGCTCCACAGCTGAAAGTGAAAGTGTGAACATAGAGGAGAAGAAGTAAAAGAGAGAGAGGAGGAGGAGAGGAGAAGCACATGGATGGTTCTGGATCTCCGATCCGTGCGTCGAAGCGACCTGCAGCCGGGATGCGCTGCGCGCCTGAGCCGCGACGTTTCTCACCATGATCCGGGAGCCGAACCGCACCTGACGACGGATACCTGAACCCCACCCCCACCCCCGAACTCCTCCAGAATCCACCAAGATCCACCATGAAGAGGTAAGGTGAGGTTTCCCTGAAGCTCGCAGGAAAGGTGCGCAAAAGCTGGATGCAATGCGCAAGTCAGTCTGGATCAGTCGGTTCGTCTTTAGACACTATCTGAGGTGGCTTTGGAGCTTCTCCCAGGGCTGGGATGGATCAGAGGTGACACATTCCTGTCACATGTTTGCAGGAGAAGCTGGAAAATAAAAGATTTGACACTTAACTTTTATTCTTTAGGTTGCAGGAGGTTTTTTTCCTCCTCTATAAAGTCACACTACTGCTGTGGGGGGGTTGAGGTAATCCCTCTGCCACACACTATCTACAATATCCCAACTCCTGGCTCCACATTCCACCCATCCTGTTGCTCTGCCTTTATCTCCTAAATGTCAGCGGCTATAAATACCCCTCTCATATTTGATCTAATCCCACCAGGCGCTGCAGGAAGGCTCTCCCAAAACTTTTTGCACGCAAAATCAGTTTCTTTAATCAAAAAGAAATGTCTTCCGATGGTTTCCCCATCAACAACGCATGCAGTTAATTAGCAGATCAAAAATGTGTTTCTGTGTCGGGAGAGGCTCTTGTCAGGAAAGAAACATATATGTGGAGGGCCCAAAAACTCCAAGAGGAATGTTTGTTTGGGAAGGGGCCATCAGCCACCACGACCAGATTTAATCTACTTATCATGGAACGCTGAGCATATAGCTTCAAAACGAGGACTCTAATTTGGTCCTACATGCGATGATGTCACTGCCGTGGGACGGAGCGTTTCTTCCCTCGTTGGGGTTTGGAACCCATGAGCAGGATGGTAGTATTCTAACAGTTGACTCTTGAAAAATATGGACATTTTTCGTGACGGATCCCAGATGTCAGACAAAGATCTCCCAGGAAAATGGGACGCTGTTTGTCTGTTTGTACTTTGAAAGATCAATTCAGCCCCAAAAATGGTAACGGAGCGGCGACACTCTTACCCCCGCGATGACGGAAAGTCAGGAAAAACATCCCTTCATCATTCAGTTGCAAAACTAAACTGAAACGACTCCGTCGGGTTGTAGCTGAGGCCTCTGAACTCGGATGGTTGAGCTCCTGACCCCCAAACGTGTAAATAACGTCTTTTCAAATCGCGTTTGGGTCCCCTGGGGTTCCATTGCCTTCGACGCTGGACGCTAAAAATGGCAGGAAAAATGTGATCCTGTGGTCTGTTTCCACTTGCAGGAACCACCTGAAGGTCTCGTTGTTGCGAACAGACGTCACCAAACGGCTCCCGGTCTTATTTGACTCAAATGAGTTCCATCTCCGAACCTCCGGATCGCTCCCCGGTTTATCCAATCAGATTGCTCCATATCTCCTCCGTCTTAAAGAAGGGCTTCAGTTTCCAATTTATTTATTTTGAACCATACAAAAGACCTTGAATGGAATCTGTAGGCACCAACGCACTCATTGAGATCTGGAAGTGAATGATGTCTGATTTCTATTCAGGTGCTTCATCTTGGCGGTCCAGGTGTTGTTCTTATTGGCTCACAGCCACGGTTCCAGTAATTAATAACACTTGTACTTTTCCCGCGATGACAAATCAAATCGACGGATTGTTATTTCCAGTCACGGCTCCGAATTCCGTCCGAGCTCCGACTTTTTATAACCCGACAGGTTCGCTCCCGCGGGGGAAAGATTCCCATTGGTTCGTAAGCAAAGCCGCGTCTAAAAACCCCGTAATTCCGCAGCTCTCTTAGATCAAATCCGGTCATTATCTCCTCATGAAGCAGCTTTTGAAGGAATCTCTGAAACAAGCGAACAAAACGAGGACTTGTTTTGAGATTTAAAACAGCCGCAAAACGATCATAAAACAACCCCCGAGCAGCAAGATCCAAATCGATGCCAGAAGTCAAGAGTCTTCGTTGTAGCTTCTGAGCTAGCAGCATTAGCCGTGAGCCGTGTTCGGACTCTGTTGAAGGATATAAATAACGTCTTTTCAAACCAAACTGTCGCTCTGGGCTACACGGAGTTGTGTCACGTCAAAACCAGTCCCCCTTTTTCTTCAGTTGTTGCCCTGTTTTCCCAGAAAACTGGAGTTGGTTCCTCATCTCTGAGGGGTTGAGGTCACAACGACTCCATGTTATGTTCGCATTTGGGGTTTAGGGTCAAACCTCAGTCGTGTCTGACGGATGTCATGTCGCGTCCCACCACAACATTCCGCTCAACTGAGCGCTGTTCCTGCTTTACTTTGAACGCGATCGGCCGGAGCACATGGTGTACCGCTCTATGTCAGAGATAATAATGTGATGATAATGAAGTCGGACGAGCGCGCTCGCTGATGGACACGGTTTCAAGGTTCAGTCAGATAAGACGAGTTTACGGCTGTGTTTGTGTGTCTCGGCACGAACCCGATGGAAGTGCGCGGTTGTGGTATCTATCGCTGTTGCTGCTTTTTCTCCAGGCTGTCAACGTCTTGTCGAAGAAGATCCTGAAAGAACTGACATGGATTTTGAGGGACGTGTCGGCTCGGCGCCAAAGAACGACTGATTTGGTTTTGGTGGCGATCCAGATCTCAGATTTCTGCCTCCTTTCTTGCCGCATTAGTGCCTCTAAACTATAATTATAAAGCAGATGGAGATAAAAATGTCAGAACCTCCCAATCCTGTGGGCACATTCATGGCTTACAGACAAGGATTGAAGTCTTAAATGCGATGTTAAGTGTGGTGAAGCCCTTGTTGACAAGTGCCTGGTAGGAGCAGTCATTACCATCCGTCGCATCTGTTTGTCAGGTTAAAGGTTTTGCTGATCGTTTGCTCTTTCTTTGATTCTCCCGAGAGTCTTTGGCGTGTTCTCATGATCGTTAGACGACCTACTCCAGTCAAAAGTGGCTGTGAAAAGATAATCTGATAATCCCTGAGGTATGACGGTGTTCCAGGTTTGTTCTCCCTGTCGTGGAAAGAGTGAGTTAAGTGCAACGGAGCGAAGGGGAAGGGACCCTAGTTGAGCAAGAGTTGGAGTCTAGACACTTTGGCATCAACAAAACCAACAACACGATTCGAGGTCTGTCTCCTCCGTCTGTCATTTCACACTCCGTCGTGGGTGGCTTGTCCGGACGCACAATAGTATTTCATTTCCTCTCACGAGAAATGTTTTAGTGTATCTTGAAGCCAGGCAGCTGCAGTGCCGCAAAGACCCCCCTAGTTGTCTTCAAAGATTCTCGTTGGGTTGATGGCTGCCGAGCGTTCGATTGTTGTCGCCTTATTCATAGTCAATGCAGAACCCCGGGGGTCACCCCCACAAAGTCGTCACACTGAACATCTGCTAGGACTTGTGTCAATTCATTCAGCAGCATGCTCCATATAACCAGCAGACCCTCCACCAAACATCGGGTGGGTCACGGCTAAATCTTTGGATGGGGTCAAGGGTTAAGACCGGCCCCCAGTTGGAAGAAGTATTGCTTTTCCAAACTTGGTGGGTGTGCAGGGAAGTGCCTGTAGGTCACATACAGAAACACTTACGTCCCGCATAAAAAGGGGCTTTGGTCAGGTGTCTCGCTAAGGTCAAAGTGCGCAATCTCACCTGTGCCCTCTGAGCAGAGCGCGGTAGGGGCATCGGGGTAATTGAATGGTAACGGTATGGAGCTGTTGTTTATTTGTGCAGGGTGGGGACGCCGGAGCTACCTGTCTGTCAAGGTGTGTTTAAGCAAAGGTTCTTGAGTTCAGTCGTTACAGAGGATTTATCACGCAGGGCGGGGAGAGGCCACCGCTGTCTCTGTGAGGGTCATCCTTTCATCAGAAGACATAAGTGCTAAATCGTCCAAGTGCTTTTTTTCAAGAGATTAATCGACATTCAATTAATTTTTTCGTCAGAAAGGTGCAACTGACTACAGATTATTACCTCTGTTCAGGATGTGTTTACTCTGGGTGAGGGGAGATAAACAGGACTAGAGGTTCAATCCTGGACACCGTCATGAAATTTTGGAAAAATTTGAGGCAAGACTGTAAAAATTTTGGAAATTGACTGAAATTTCTTTTTCCATTTTATTTATATAGAAAAATATTCATGTAGAAGTCTTTTGGTCTTGGTTGAATATTTCGTGTCGATTGCGGCGCGTATTTTTCTTTCTTTCTTCGTCCGTCGTTTGTTTTGATCGACTGACGTCAGTCAAAACAAACAAGGAGTCTCGTATTGATTAGAGCCATTTCCCTCTCCCTGCCCCGGAGCTATTCACTAATGTGCTGCTATAGTCTTAATGAGAGCAGGAGGAGGCGGGCTGACCCCTGGTCACCTCTTTAAGGGCCCCTCTGGGTGGGGGTGGGAGGTGGGGGGGGGACCATTCATTGACCAGAGCTGCTGTCTTTTCATGTTCAAAACTGAAGTCAAACATCAATTGAAACTGAGAGAAGCGACGTCACCTGTCTGGGGCGCCGCGTTTATACGAACAAAAACAGACAAAAAGCAGAGGGCGTCGCCTGTCTGAGACAAATGTACCTCTGAGAAGGTAGAAAACATCAAGCACATGTCTATAACTAATGATAAACACTCCACCGATGCTGTAAGAGGAGGGTTTCAGTGCCTGGCCTGAGACCGATTCCAACAATGCATCACCACCATGGCCAAACCAATCGCCAAACTAAATAAAGTTGATGGAAACTGAGTTCTGCAATCTTTCATGCAGTAGTTGTCGCAGTTCCGATAGAACAAATAGGTGTTAGAAGTTTATGGAAAGGTTTTTCTGAAAGTTCTTAACGCTGAAGATGTTCTTTTCAAAGCCGACTCCTCCTTCCTGTTTCTCCTGGGTAGTCCCATCTCTTTCTCATAATGAAGCAAAGACGTGGTAAGAATGCTGATAACGTCTTTCAGGGTTCTAAACACATTTCTTTACCTAATAAATTGGTACCACTCATCAAAGATGCGTCGGCGTTCTAATGGCTCTTAGGTCATAAAATGAAGTCTTTGCAAGAATGAGCTGTCCTCTTACATCCGTCATGAGTCTAGAGTCCTTTGCCTCTTTCGGTCAAAGCGTCCTTTCTTGCTCGTCTGTGATGAATTCCCCCATGTAAGGCCAGGAAGGGAAGGGCTGCTCAGCCAAGTGCAAGGGAGATGTGTATCCGTTAATTGGACAGGGCAACTTCTGACCTGGGACTGAGCCAAAAGCCAACTCCTAGAGATTTGGAGCGGCTTGTGTTTATGGAACGGAGGGAGATAAAAGAGGCAGAAGAGGATAGATGACCGACGGGGGACAAAGTGGGAGAGAAGGTCAGGAGCAAACCAAATAGAAGGGATTAAGTTGCTGTAATTTTCCAAATGAAACCCATCAAGTATTTACCTTAGTGTGGTAATAAAAGTGATGCATCCGGTCCAATAAGGTCTGACAAACTTCTGCTGTGAGTAAAGAGGTGCCAGGAAGTAGTCAAAGAGAGGGGCTTTCCAAGAATCACGCACTTACCTGTCCTTTAATGACTCTCAAAGTTGCCCCAAGGTAAAGAAAAAAAAAGAGACCAGTCAGCTCGAAGGGCAAACAAAACCGAAATGACTCAACACAAGGTTCAATGGCAGGCTTATCAGGTAGCGCCTCAGACATGGCTCATTGTGTTGGTCCAACGCTTGTCTGTTGGGGCTTTTTGCCTGAAAGTGAAGCCAGCGTTGAGGTAGAAAACCATAAACAAGTGTGTTTGCCCTGCTGTCAGAACTGGATGTCTGTTCCAAGTATGTTCTAAGAGGATCTACCAAAGGTTAGTGTCGGTTTCATGACAATGCAGATTGGCCATGCGGGGCTTTGCCGTTTAAAAAGGTATTTGTTGAATTAGTAGATACTGTGCAACAGAAAAAGAATGAAGTGTCTTTGGTTCTCTGGGGTTGCTTCATCCTCTTTTGTTGTCTTGGTCTGCTTTGCTCTTCTTACGAGATTCGTCAGACCTCTGATCTTTTGTGTCCTGACCAAGCGGGCGGTCCTGCCTTTCGGTCTTGCGTGGGAGTTAATAAGACTCCCTTGGGGTGAGTGGGAGAATGTTGACAGGGGGAATTAAAGTTACTTACCGGATAGGGGGGCATTCCTGACCTTGGCTCCAAAACCACGGGGGGTCCTGGGGACGGTGGCTGTTACTTTCAGGGTAAAAAGACCTTTAATGTCCGAGATATCATTGATTTCTGAGGTATCGTCTTGTTGTGTTTGAATGATCTGCTCTGTGATGATGATGATGATGATGATGATGATGATGATACCAACTTCCTGATATATTGCCATTACTCTGTCTCTAGGAAACAGACATTGTGCCTGACCTTCGTCCTGCTGGTCGTTGCTTCCATCTGTCCATCATCTCTGCAGAGTGTAAGTCATCATCATCAACACAGCCTTCATCCTGCCTTCCTCTTCAACAATTAGAGGTTCTAATGAAGCTCATTTGTCCAGAGAAAGAAAACAGCTCTCAAGTTCCACTGGGGAAAGTCCAGCTCATTGAGATAATAAACCAATTAAAGCTCTGGGGGCGGGTCTGCTTGGGGCTGATTGTGGCTGATTGAGTTGTTTTTGTTGCATGATCGTCTTGGAAACAGGGTCCCTATTAGCGGTTAGCAGCGGTCCTCCTAGTCTGTTCGGACCCTGATTGCTGCGGCAGCATCCATCACCGTTTGTCCTGTTGTCATGCCGACGTAATCTTTAAACATCCAGGATGGCAGGGGGGGAACATGATGAGTCGGTCACGCCTCTGGTGTTTCCTTCACGGCGGAACGTTCTTCCAGTCGGGTGAGCTGAAGAAGAAAGTTTTAATCTCCGGGAATCTGGACCGTAGAGTCCAGGAACGCTTCACCTTGGAGGGTTTCTCTCTAACGTACGCACTTTGCTGGAGGAAGGTGGTTGGAGGCTCTGGGGGGGGATGGGAGGGGGGCAGTTTAAAGGTCAAAAGTCACCTTCATTCATCTAGAATGCCGGCCGACCTCGACTCCAACTGTTATCGACGCTAATTTGGCCGCTGGTTACACTAATGAGGGCAACCTGGGATGACCCGCCATAGCACAGGTCACCCCGAGCCGAGGGTAGCTCCAGTCCGACTGTTTTTCTTCTTACTGTACAGAAACAGTCGGGAAACAGGTTTATGCACCAAAAAGGTGTCACGACTGAGGTTTAACGGACTATTAACGACATCTAGCTGCACATTTTATTACCTCCACCTTGGAGATGCACGAAAACTAAAGTGTGTGTAAGGAGTTAAAGCGGGCTCCTGTGTGAAAGCGGTGGGAACGCTGCCAGCTCCTCCTCCTCCGGGGCGAAAACTCTGGAATGTATTAAAAATCACTTTTGTGATGTGGACGCGATGATCGTCATTCACCAGGAGCACGAGGTTCGTCTGTGCTCCATCGGCTCTTTGAAGCGATTTGATCCTCACTGATGAATAATTTGTCACTTAAGTACCGCAACACACTTCTTCCTCTGTTATACACACACACACACACATCTACACACACGGAGGGCTTAGAGCTTCTGACATTTGCGTGTTGTCGCCTGACGGCGGTGAACAACACTTCAAACCAAAAGTGATGCCAAAATTTAGTGTTTCTAATATAATATGAGCAAGAAATATATATATAATGACGGTTAAAGACAAATTATGTGTGTCGATTTTTATATATTTAAGTTAAGTTTTTAGTTTACGTCTAAGTTCCTGAAAACATCAAAGCTTCTCTTGTCGGACTGAAATTCGTAAAAAGAAAATTCACATGTGGAACAAAAAAAATTGGCCTACTTTTATTGTGAAATATTCCTTCTTTTTTTTTCTCAGTGTCTGAATAAATAATTAGAATAATGGTTCATTTACATGTTTTATTCTTCATTTAGCCCAAAAATAATAATAATCCATCCATTTTCACATAGATGAGATTTGGGGTACACCCCAAATATGACGCCAGCTCAAACTGGGACCCCCTAACCTTTTATCGTTGAAAATAAATCAGAGGAAAACTGTCTTTAAAGAACCGAATAAACTGGTTCTGGTTCTGGTTCTGGTCGTGTTGTGTTCTAAACGCCGTCAGCTCTCCTTCTGGGACAACTTCCTGCTCATTGCGGCGCCACGCTCCATCCCCGTCTCCAGACAGCGACGTGCGTCGACACGCATCCGACCGCAGAGTCTCCGTCGTGATGCGTTCATGACAGCGTTTCGCTGAGTCAGCGATTGTTTTTCTGAGTTGTTAAAAAGTTCTTTCATTCTGCGGAACAGAACTTTTATTCATGACTCACAGACTACTTCCAGATCAGGTGCTGCTGAGTCTTTACTTTATGAGCTTTATTTCCCTAGTTTGTTGTGTTTATCGATCATGTGGAATTCTGGGTAAATTAAATTCTATCGTATTGCAGTCGGGCCCTTTGAGCGAGTCCTCATCGGGTCGCCCGACGCGTTTCCGGCGCCAGCTGCACTTCCGGAACGAGTGGGCGACATGGAGCGGCTGGTCCGTGTGCTCGCGGAGCTGCGGAGGCGGAGCCTCGCTGAGGACACGCACCTGCATCACCAGGTAAGACACACCCACATCCTCCAGGTGCTCTTTTTAAAAAAAATTTTTTTGTTGTAATTTAACTCCAGATTGATAAAGTTTTATTCCATCACAGTCTTTATACCAAACTTACCCCCGTTTGTCTCCCGTATCCCAGAAACCCCGTGGGCGGGCCGTGCGCCGGAGACCCCAGACAATACAAGATCTGCAACACCAAGGTCATTTTGGCTCTACGTGATGTTTGATTTCAGAATAATGGATCATGTTTGCCGACACGGGCGTGAGCGAAGCAGGTGTGGAACTCCAGGGCGTGATCTGGAATGTCGCTGACATATTAACCCCACGTTGTCGCCGCCGCACGCCGTTTTGCACGGAAGGGATTTACCCGTGATGTGCTGCGGCGTTAGAAATGTGCTGCGAGGTCAGCGGCTGAGCGTCAGACAATGTCTGGCTGCGTGTGTGTGTTTGGACAGCAGAGCCGCCGTGACCCCCCGTTCACACACACACACACACACAGATGGGTTAAGGCTTGTTTAAGCTCGCCCCAACGCGTGAACCGGTCGCCTGAATGTATCCAAACACACTCCTGACTTCCCTCCCGGCTGCGGCTCATGCAGATGATGGATGATGCGTCTCCGCGTCCCGCACGCGTGTTTTTCCGAGGTGTCGATGACTCAAACGCCAACCAGCCAATGGATGATGTTGCCGCTTCACCTGGGGGTGTGGCCGATGGGCGGGCGTGACGCGGGGACGACATGACGCCTGTCAGGAAGGTGTTTTACTCCTTGTAGGTGTTGATAACGGTTGTCATTCAGTCCATTAACCTGAAACGCTCCGTAATTGACGTAATTGTTGAGCTGAAAGCAAAAAATTTTCAGAAATGTTCAGCTAGACCCAGAAGGTCTGGATCCAATCTGGATCTTCTAGGGCCTCTTGATCTGGAATACGTCTGGAGGAGGAAATTTGAAGGTGGTGCTGATGGGACCCCCCTCCTCTCGTTTTATGAAGTGTGGTTGAGGGGCCTCGGTGATGATCTGAGGGTCGGATGGATTCCATCAAGGATCAGGAAATCCGAGACGAAAACGTCTGCGGCTGTGAGGAAGATGATTTTATTACGATATTTGAACGGTTGATAAATCAATTCAAAGAAACTTTATTAGTCCCAATTTGTGTGATCAAGACTTTATTTGATCTGCAGGCATTGATGAAGGTCACACGTCTTCCTCACCTTGAAAGCTTTTCATTTCCTTCACAGTTCAGACGGGTTAATGGTTTAAGTTTGTGTTGGGGTGAGGCATGACATTTCATGTGTGTGTGTGTGTATGTGTGTGTGTGTGTGTATGTGTGTGTGTATGTGTGTGTGTGTGTGTGTGTGTGCAGGACTGCCCCCCCAGCTCCGAGGACTTCAGGGAGATGCAGTGTGCTGCCTTCAACGACAGACCGTTAGTGGCTGGAAGCTCCTTCAGATGGACCACATTTCATGGAGGTCTGTGATTCCATGGTGACCAACATACCATAATACACCACAAACAGTTTGTCCAGTCTGGGTTCAGGAGTTTACACTGGTTTGATCGATGAAACCAGCGTCAGTTGGACGTTCCCGGTCAGCAGCATGTAGCTGGTTAGCATCACTTAGTCAGTTAGCTACATCCACCTTGTTACTGTAGAGTATTTTCAGCACTATAAGGCGCACCTAATAGCCTTTACTTTTCTAAAAAACCGACAGTGCACCTAATAATCCAGTGCGCCTTATATATGAAAAGGTTTTAAAATAGACCGTTCATTGAAGGTGCGCCTTATTGTCCAGTGTGCCTTACAGTCCAGTGCGCCTTATAGTCCAGTGCGCCTTATAGTCCAGTGCGCCTTATAGTCCAGTGCGCCTTATGGTCGGGCGCGCCTTATAATCCAGTGCGCCTTACAGTCCAGTGCACCTTATAGTCCAGTGCGCCTTATAGTCCAGTGCGCCTCATGGTCCGGCACGCCTTATAATCCAGTGCGCCTTATAGTCCAGTGCGCCTTATGGTCCAGTGCGTCAGATAGTCCAGTGCGTCTTATAGTCCAGTGCACCTTGTAGTCCAGTGCTCCTTGTAGTCCAGTGCGCCTTATAGTCTGGTGTGCCTTATAGTCCAGTGCTCCTTATAGTCCAGTGCGTCTTATAGTCCAGTGCGCCTTATAGTCCAGCGTGCCTTATGATCCAGTGCGTCTTATAGTCCGGTGCATTTTATTGTCCAGCACATCTTATAGTCCAGTACGCCTTACAGTCCAGTGTGCCTTATAGTGTGGAAAATGTTGTATAGTCCAACGTCACGTGACCTGCTGCACTACTTTAGCCCAATCCCACTGTGTTGTAAATTGGTCTTCCACACCTTTGTCCACTCTCTCTCCACCTCCGTCTCCTTTCTCGCCCTCATCCCTCTCTTTTCCTTCCTAACTTCCGTATTTTCCCACAATAAAACTAATGAGCAACTGACCGCCACCCCTCCCCACCAGGATCTAACCCCTGTGAACTGAGCTGCCTGGCCCTGGGTTACAACTTCTACTACAACTTTGGCCGAGTGCTGGACGGCACAGCGTGCGACCGAGAGCCCGGAGCAGTGTGTGTCAACGGGCGCTGCCTGGTGAGTGACCACAACTTAGTTTATGATCCCCGACATCCCAAAACCGATGGAACGACCAGCCCAAAGACGTCAGGATGGACGGTGTTCTGCCTTTATTTAGTCTCGCTGAAGCGTTGCACCCCCAAAAATGCTAAGTTTGTTGGGTTCATTGACCCAACAGGGATGTTTTCGGAGGTCTGAATTTGCAAACTTTTACAAACAGACTCCAGATTTTAATCTTGTCAAATTAAAGGTTATATTTTTTGCATGAAGGACCTGTTTATTCCGGATATGTGTCGTTATTCTTGGACTACCTGCGCCTTATGGTCCTAAACACAAAACCAGTCCAACAGAACAGATTACTACCGGGGGCCATTCATACCTCTCCCAGGTCCCTTTTAATTAAATTAAATCCCAATCGAAATTCCAACAAGAGCTTTCAGAGCCTCCGCTAAAGCCGAGCGATGCTTTTCTTTGCTATTTTTATCCGATGCCTGTATTTAGACATGTGCGACATCGAAATAACGTCGGTCAGGGTTCTATTCAAGGCATTTGGATCAACTTCAAAGTTCCAGGGTTCCGTTTTTGGCAAACGTTTTGCTGTTCCACGAAGTTTTATCATAATCCCTCAAAAAAAAAAAAAAATCATCTCCTGAATCCAGATCCACACGTCTCCCGCCATAAAAACCACCCTCCCCCCTCAGGTAAACCAATAGTGACGCTGTTAATGATGTTGGAACCAGTCCAGTTCCTCATGGGTTCTATAAGGAGTCGTGTCACACGTCCGTCGCCGTGAGGAGAATGGGACGTTCACCGGATGCCTGGAATAACTGGGAGTGGGAGCTGCAGCTTCTTCCGCTCATTCCCACCCTGTTGGGGCGTAAGTGATGTTGACCGGTGTGACTGGAGCTCCCGGGGGGAGCCAACGCCACGCTGTGCGTTAGGGCCAGAGGGCCTCATCAGTGTGGACGCAGCCTTCAGCTGGCATTACGGTTCTCCTGGGCACAGAACCCAGAACCCAGAACAGAACCCAGGACCCCCCCCCCCCATCCGTCCCTCTCACCCTCACACAGATGGTGGCGATTGGAAATGAAGCCGCGTCCCGCGGGCAGATGACTAGCATGTGTGTGTAATACCCACCGGGGGGGCAGTTATTTATATACCAGAGACCAAGATCAACATGTTGATGTTTATTTCTGTCTACATACTGTAGGTGTGTGTGTGTTTTTGTGTGTGTGTGTGTGTGTGTGTGTGTGTTTGTGTGTGTGTGTGTGTTCATGCTAATATTTGGCGTGCTTTGTAAATAATTGGATTTATGGAGTCAGCACAGCAAAGGGCCTGAAACAGGAAGCAGATGCAGCCTGCAGCTGGTGTGTGTGTGTGTGTGTGTGTGTGTGTGTGTGTGTGTGTGTGTGTGTGTGTGTGTGTGTGTGTGTGTGTGTGTGTGTGTGTGTGTGTGTGTGTGTGTGTGTGTGTGTGTGTGTGTGTGTGTGTGTGTGTGTGTGTGTGTGTGTGTGTGTGTGTGTTATCAATTAATCCGTGCTAAAGAGGGCTCCTTCATCTGCTTGTTTTTTCCTGCTAATAATTCACAACAGGAAGCACGCTTTTGGTTTTTGATCATGTTGTGAAAATAGAATAAAAATAAAACTCGTTTCTGATCAAAGTGGCAAATTAAAAACTGAATCATCGATCAACTGATCGATTCTCCCCGGATGTTATAGTCTCTAGTGAGCATCATGGTTTTTAAGGGTCTGCGGGGGCCGATTAAAGGCTCTTGCCTTGGACCCCCTCCCTTGATTGGTTAGTCCTCGCGGAGCGGGACATGAAGAAAGCGTCGGCTGTAATCTATCGAGCAAAGAGCTTCATAAAGCATCCAGCTCACGGTCGGCGCTCTTTGCTCTGGCATTTTAACGTTTACAGAGACACCCCCCCCCCGCCCCGAGGACCCCGGGGCTGCCGTCTTTCCCCAAAGTAAATGTTTGTGAGGAGAAAATGACAGGGAGAAGCAAATAAGAGGAACGACGGAGTGGAGTTGAGTTATGGCTGAAAGTCCAAAGAGACAAAACAAAAAGTAAAGTTTGGAGTTTCCAGGGTTCCAAGTAGGAACGCCGCTTACAGTACGAACAGCGTCCAGCCAGGAGCGGTTCCTCAATGTCTGGTTTTCCACATGCATTCATTAAAGTTTGTCTTTGTGTGTCGCTCAGACGCCGGGATGTGACTACATCCTGGGTTCCAAGCAGAAGGAGGACGCCTGTATGGTGTGTGGAGGACAGAACACCACCTGTCTGCATCACAGGAGTGTGTTCCAGAGCAACGGGCTGGAGGCAGGTAGGATACACACACACACACACACACACACACACACACACACACACACACACACACACACACACACACACACACACACACACACACACGCAAAGAGCTTCATGCTCGACTCAAAGCTCTAGACCAGTGGTCCCCAACCCCCAGGTTGTGGACTGGTACCGGTCCAAGTGACCGGTACCGGTTTAACACAGAATAAATTATCGCTTTTTTTTAAGTCTTTGGAAGTATTAAAGGTAAAAGAGCCAATGAGGAAACCGAAGAAGCGAACATTTGAACATAAGGAAGGTTTTTGTTGGTGTGTCTTTAAGTCAACGGTCAAATAACTCAAAGAAAATGCCACAAACCAGGCAACATTAAAAGTCCACCAATCGATTGGCGAGAGTTGAACAAATAAGCTGCCTCTGAACCCATGTGACTGTCAGTTTGCTTAGAAATGTCTCTGTAGACTAAAATACGCTCCTGATGGAGGGAAGTAAATATTTGTTGTGTTGTTCGAAGAGAGAATTGAGCGTTTAGTGTTTGGAAGTCGAGGCAAACATCTAGAAGATGGCGTGCAGGCAAGTGTATGACGCATAGTCGTCATTCAGGAAAATCCTCCCAGCTTCCCATCGGCATGGCGATGAGCTGTTGTGGAATTTCTATTTTTGGGCGGGCATCAACTCAGACAGCGGCGTGTGACACATCTCAGGACTCCACCTCCAACGTTCCTCCACGACGGTGAGAAGAAAACAGGCTGATAACGGCGGCTTTGTTTGGGTGACTCCACGACCCTGGGAGGTTTTCCGTCCTCGTGCAGCTGAGAGAACTTTCCTCTGCAAGGTCAGATGACCTTGAGCTTGTCGCTGCCAGCCTGTAAAGCCAACATCGCCTTGGTCGTGGCACTACGTCTCCATTGAGCTAACAACGCTTCAGCATAGTTTCTCTGTGAAACTAGTAAACAGGGGCAACGGGAGCGAAGCGCTCGCCAGAGTCCACAATGCCCGGAGGTCATCCTGCGGATACGATTCGCCGTCGTCGCCTTGGAGACGCCCCAGCCTCCTTCTGGCTGAGAAATGAAGTATCACTCAGTAAAAGATGGTGGAGATTCGCTCCATTCATGAATAGTCTCGGTTTGAGCTCATCACACATCCACTAGGGGTTAATCATTACTGATGTCATCGACTCTGATGGTTTTATAATGAGTCTGAAGCAAAGAGAGGCTGCTGGTATCAATCCAGAGGATTATTCATTAACACTTTGAGCTCCTTAGAGGAATTATGATGGAAAATATTAACGAACGGAGCGGAGCGGTGTACAACTCAGAGTTGGTAAAAACAGAATTTAAAGACAATTTAAAGACAGATTGGGATAGATAGATGGATGGATGGATAGATAGACAGGTAGATCGATATTTATTGGTAGGTAGATAGATACGTAGATAGATAGGTAGGTAGGAAGGTAGGTAGGTAGACAGACACGTATATAGATACCCAGATAGATATGTAGAGTAGATAGACAGGCAGATAGATACCCAGGTAGACAGGTAGATAGATACCCAGGTAGACAGGTAGATAGATACCCAGGTAGACGGGTAGATAGATACCCAGGTAGACAGGTAGATAGATACCCAGGTAGACAGGTAGATAGATACCCAGGTAGACAGGTAGATAGACAGTTGGTGGCTTGATAGATTGATTCTTATCAAACAGAGGTCCTAACATGATGCAGACACAGCGATGAAATGGGATGCTTCTGCTTCACACACATATGAACTGAATCCATTAAAATAATTGCACTCAATAATTGCGGTTAGCTCCAACAATAGCATTGGGTAATCGCGTAATCACCCACAGACCTGTAATGGTGACTAAAAATACACGCCGAGCCCCTTTAACCGTTAAAGCATGACTGGAAGTGATGAAGGACCATCAGAAGGTCGACTCTGTGGTGACGCTGTTTCCAGTGAATGTCGTAAAACTTGAAAAATCTTCCTTTCATCATGTGATCAGTAAGCGAACATTCAAACCAAGCATGTAACTGTCTCTGTTTGTCAGGCGGACCCTTTGGATACAACGAGGTGGCCATGATCCCGGCTGGAGCCACTCACATCCGAGTCACCGATAACAGCAGGAATTATCTGGGTAAGACTCACCCCGTCGCCGGAACGCCGGACGCCTGGCCCGCAGGCAGCAAATCCTGGCCCTTCAAATTAAATCCTCAACCTGGAGACAGACTAGGGGCCACATCTGGTCTCTGGACCTGTTGTGTCTGGTTTCCTGGCAGCTTAATAACCAAGGGCATCTATTCTCATCTTGGTTTATGAGCTCAAAATAAAACGGGGCCCAATCCGGCGCACACTGTGGTCTAGAAAGATCGTAAAAGCTTTATCTGACCGCTGAGGCCAGGCAGGTGAAGGTAGTTGTTTCCATTTCATGTCATGGAAAATCCCTCTCCCAGCTCCGAAGAGAGACAGCTGCCAGTTAAATATAGCCTCCGCCCGCCTGTTGTTAGCATGACACGCTTATGTGGAAGTTATTGGTGCACATTTAAGAAATAATTATCTCACTAATCGCGCCCCAACCTTGCTGTCAACACCTCCTTCCCTGATCCAGCTCTCCAGAACGGCCGCTCCCAGTTTGTCATCAATGGCAACTGGAAGATCAGCATCCCGGGAGAGTACAACGTGGCCGGAACCAAGCTGCTCTACCGGCGCTCCGCGGACACCTGGGAAAGCTTCGAGGTGCCGGGACCCACCCGGGAGGACCTCCATTTAATGGTGAGAGGTGCAAGATACTGGAACTGGACCGTTTAGTCCACATCTGGTCTCCGGAACTGGAACTTTATTTGATGTTCTCACAGCTTCTGTTGCTGCTGTTGAGTTTTTTTAAACTATGAATATTTCCTTTAGTTTATATTCAAGTGGGCGACTAATCTTGAATCTCTGATTTTGCTCTCATATCGAACAAAAATATGGATAGAACAACAACCCGTATCTCAAATAACTTGTATCTTGAGGTACGATTGTATCTGAAATGGGAATATTTTGGAATTGTTTCTTCCTGAGATCCTCGACCCAGTCTTTAGATCAACGGAGATAAAATCCTCCTCCTCCAGCTTCGTGATTTCCTCTGCTTGGGTTTATTTTCTTTAATTTGTACTAATACCTGTGTAATCCTGAAACTAAGGTCGGAGTTAACCTTGATCCGTAGGGTTTAGGAACCATTACATGGGTACAAGCAGTAACTGATCCCTGACCTACCAACTGGGATCACTGATCAGGTCTTTGAGGCTCTTGAAACATTTTGTGGACAAGAAACTTCCTCAGACGGGGACAACTGAATGTAATCTACAGCATGAGGTTTAACTGAACTCTTCCGGGTCTTGATGTTTCCGTGCCGTCCTCCTGTGCAGGTCCTGGCGACCGACAGACACCCTGATATCGAATACGAGTACTGGTTGCCCCCAGACCAGTATGCCCTGCACCATGGCAGGAAAAGTCCTCTGCGCCAGCCTCACCACACTGCCAACTACCTCCCCTGGGATCAACCTGCTACCACCACCACCTCCACCACCACCACTACCACCACCAGGGCTCCTCCAGCCACCACCCGACCCTACTGGTGTAAGTGGAAGTGGGTTGTCTCTGGGTGTAGATAACGACTGTAAAACAATCTTGTTCTCTGGCGTTCACACAGACATCTGCAGGCAGCCTGAGGACCAACTCTTATCCAACACCGTCATAAATCTGAAGAGCCTGCCTGGAAAAACTCTCCAGCTGATGGATTCATGCCAAACGCAATCTGATTCTTGTTTGCTGTTGCCAGAAATATTCTGTTCTCTTTGTGGAACAAGATTTGATTTCCAGTCGCTGACATGTGTTTTTTTTTAATTTTTATGATGAGTATTTTCTGACGCTGTTTTCTTGTTAAATGAGACAAACCAGATGAAAACATCCAACCATTAATGTTAACACCGTGTGATTGGTGTCCATCAGTCCTCAGGCCGGCGAAGCCTCCACGTCAGTCCTCCCACCTTGGGCCTCCACAGCGCCCTCATCAGCCCATCCTGCCCCGTCTGGAGCGGGAGGAGAACCACAGGAACCTCCTGCCTCAGCCTTCACCTGGGAGTATGTTCTATACTTATTCGAAGGCTGTCCTCATCACTGTCTCAAATCCGTCCATCATGACTGTCCTCACCACTGTCCTTTAATCTTTGCCCTTCATTCTGTCCAATAAGACATTCGACAATAAGGTCCTTGAATCCTGAGCTTGTTCCTTCTTTGTTTCCTGTGCAGAGCATTGTGGGCAATGTCTGCGGGTTAAAGGTCGAAGGGAACGCAAGAGGCAGTATTGCCAGAAGGATTTTGGTGAGTCTGAATCTTGTAGTTTTCTTGAATACTGACGTGTAAATGACCATAAATATGTTTCCCTGTTAGTTTTCCGGGGTAAAGTCCTGGGGAAGCTGTACCGAGGCGAGGAAACCCGATACGACATCCAGATCATACACACCTACCGGAACCGCTTCCGCCTGGAGCACCGGGAGTTCCTGTGGTCCCCCAATGTGTGCGACTGCCCCCGCCTGGAGGAGGGTAGACAGTACATACTGATGGTGCGTCGTCACATCAACTACGAGCACACGCTAAACCGCATCCTGCTGGAGGAGGACAGCTACGTGGTGCCGTACCGACCCCGGGAGGACGAACTCCTGCGACCGTTGGAAAGACTCTGCAGCAACAGACCAGGCAAACAACCGGCGTAACGGAGGGTAGGAGACAAACTGGAGGTGTCAGAGAAAGACTTCAGGAGGTCTTCAGACTTCTCAACACCAAAAAAGATTTATTTAAAAGCCTGACCAGCTTCCTGTAACCATAGAGAGCACTTTAGGTGGACGCTCGTGCCCACCTTTAAACACCAACCAAAGAGAAGAACACTGACCACCTTTTCCACGGCTGTTTTCTCACTGCTAGCAATGGATTTTATACATAATTTGTTTTCGTGTGTGAACTGAGAGGAAATAGTCACCGTTCTGGCCTCGTTTGCTGCTCATTTCTGAGGATGCGTTGTGCCAATTTTGATGTTGCATCCACATTTCCAGCAGGTTAGTATTTAACATGTAGCAGCAACTCGTTCGTATATCGACATTCAGACCCGCTAGGGCCGAGACTTAAAAACAACCTGCAGTATAAGGATTCAAAGATGGACTTTTCATTTATTTTTAACTCAAGATACAGAAATGTGTTCTATTTAAGTGTGAAATATGAGTTTAAACGCATCACCTGTGTCACCTGGTTGCTGCTGTTATTTTTATGGCGTGATAAATCAGGTGTCGTTTGTGCGAAGTGAAAGAGAAGATGAAATATACAGTATTTTATCACGTGTCACTGATTATCTACAGATATACAGTACTGACATATAATTTTGATGATAATCACTTTGAACGAACTTTGCAGTATGTTCAGTAATCCGTTGTGCCTTTAATTTTTTGCCTTTACATTTACGGTATTTTCTCACAAACCTCATCTAAAAGTGCCAAAAAGAAGTTCTTTGTACATTTTTTTGTATACCGTTGATGTACTCTGCCGCTCATGTAAAGTGTTAAAATTGTAAAGAAATGACACAGTTCGCCCAAAGAGGGGTAGGCTAACACTTTTTTAGCTATGAAGCTACTGCGTTGACATGTTTTGACGAAATGTGCTTCATAGATTGTGAAGAAAATTGGTGGGAAGTTAGCAGCCATCAATCCTCGAACAGGTCCTCACCTTCCTCAGTTGTCAGAATGAGTGTTACGATGCTGTTTGGTAGACGCTCCAGAAACGAGTCTTGAGCAAACAAGCTTCACCCCTCTCTCCATCATTTAGGGGAGGGGGGGTGGGAAAGTAAAGACTAGTCCTTTAATATCCCACGATCCAACACACCAGACATGAGACCAACAGCGTTCGTAAGAAATCCATGTATTTACAAAACAGATTCACATCTACAACGAAGCAAAATCTACATTACAAAGCAGATTGAAGACTCTAGACGGGTATTTGTTGACCGTGTTGGGGGGGGGCGATGGAGAAACCACTTCCAGGTTTCCAGATCCATGAACAATGAGGACCAGAGGGCCATTTCAGATTCACCTCAGCTTCTTGCAGACGCAACTATTTCATCTGAAGGCATGAGACAGAAAGCTTCCATCCCTTCTGCAAGTTTCTGCGTTTTCAAGCACTCTTGGTTTTCAAAGTAAAGCGACACAACAGAAAATGTAAACAAGGATCCATCCATCCACGATGAATTGAGAAGCTGTGAGAAGCTTTTCTTTGTGGGTCAAACAACCCTAAAAGGTTGTTAAACTGGGTTAGCTGCCTCTCGATCGCTCGCTGAGATAAGATGAGACAAAATCTATTATTCCCACACTCTTATCTTTTGCTTTTGGGTTTGGAAATTTTTAAACGGCGTCATTTACAAGTATAAAAGATTGATTTTTAAAAATTTTTTTTAAAAAGGTTGCATTTAAGCTGTTTTGTCTACATTTTCTGGTTTGTTAATGTGAGCACTAATAAAATACAATTCCTGTTATTATTAAATACAATCAAAGCTTATTCCTTTAAGCCTTATAAACCTACATTTACTTCTTTGTGAAGTTATTTGTGCAGACTGGAACCCAGATCCAGCAAATACCTGTCACTGTTAAAATTATCCGTAATATAAAACTTGTAATATTTCTCTGCATTTCAGCTTCAAATTTCAGTTTTATTTTGTGACAACACTGCTTAAGGTCTGGTTAGGTTTAGGCACGAAAACTAGAGGATCATATTATTTTTGAAATGCAAAAATGTCCCGATGTCTCCTTTAGAATACAATCCCAACCCAACAGCATTGTTTTCCAGACCTTTTACCTGTTTAGACAGGTATCAAGTTGAAATTTCATATTTGAATCGTAAATTTGAACGCGAGTTTTGAGAGGGTAAATAAGAATGCAGTTACACTCCTGGGTTTGCCTTGTTGTGATTATCAACCTTCAGGTGACCTTTGACTTGTCTCTCAGGCGAGATGGAATAATTTCGTGTTGCCCGTCTTCCAGTTTTGATGTCATTTCACCCACAGTTCTGCTTTGAGATGTGTTCTTGACAACAACAAAAAATAGTCAACTTCTCATCTGATGTCAGATGACTGACAGGTTGATTGGGATGTGTACCTAAAAAAAAAGCAAATATCTATAATACCCTCTTTTAAAATAGTCTACATACATCCAGAACTTTAAAATAATACTAAACCTAAAGCGTTAAAATTCATTTATGTCTTTATCTCTATACCTACTTTCTGTTATTCCCCTATAGGGGGCGACTCTTCACCCCTTCTGGTCCCTTTGGCAATTTATTATGTAAATGTTTCCAAACCACAAAGCCTTCATTCGTGGTTTAACGTCACGGCGTCCAGCCTGTGACATCAGGTCGTCCCGCTCTCACTGGTCCGTCCCACGTCCCTGTGAGTCTTGAACACCTGACCTCTTTGACTTCCGCTCCAGGAAGTTCCTTTTTATGGTGGAGGAGTCTCAGACTCATCTGAGTTCTTGTCCCCGTTGCGCCCTTTCCGGCTGGCCCCTTGGTGGACAGAACGTCAGACGCTGACGGAGACGTGACGCGAGGACGGCGAGCGGCGTTTGATCCGCGAGCGACGAGGTCTGGATTCTGACTGGCAGCTGCAGAGCGGGCCCAGAAGCAGCCAAAGGTAGAGGATGACGCAGGCCCAGCAGGACGACATCTTCACCCAGAAGGTCGACCAGCTGCCGTGGGTGAAGGTGGTCTCCAGCACCGCCGATTCGTAGCTGGGGGAGGACGGATCTGTCAGCTAGGATCTGTTAGCTACAGTCCATTCCTACAACACCTGGAGACTGGGCGACTAACCTGAACCAGTTGGTGAGGGTCATCATGACGTACAGCGAAGCCAAGAAGAAGACGAAATGGAAGAAGAAGTAACTGTACGCCACTCGCTGGGTCTCGTTGTGAATGACCTTCTGACAGCCTTTGTTCTCGTCGTCCATCACAAACTCCTCTTCGACTGAAAAGACAAACGTACTGTGTGTCAAGCACTCGCCTGCGAGAGACCGCGGTGTCGCTCTGAGCAAAGCATCTTGGGATTGGTCAAGAACAGAAAGAAAACACCGATAAACGGTCAGAGCATCAGAGAAAGTCCGCCAAAGGAGATCGATTGGTGCAAAGTGCAGCCAATGAGTTAGAGATAAAACTAGATGACCTCATTTAGTTTTTACCTCGTCGGTGATGAATAGACGTGTAGCCTCTGTTTTTGTTAGCATGGTTGAGTTTAGGCAGTTTTGAGTACTTTTGATGGATTTTTTGGCTTTGGGTCATCTTTAATATCTTGATTCTGTTGTTAAAGATCAAATAGTTGGGAGTCCAACATACGTAGACCTTTGAGGTATCCCTCTTCCTTTGAGGTATCCCTCTTGGTGCATAGTGCTGGCAGCAACGGAGTTAGTAAAAATGCTTGAATCTCTGTCCTAAAGAGAACCGACTCGATTGATCGATTGATTTTCACTTTCAGCTCAACTGTTTTTTTAACGTTGAGGTAATTTAGGCGGTTTGAGTTCAGGACAACGCAACTTTGACGACGTGCAGAACCAACCTTCGTCTTCCTCGGGGCAGCAGAAGCAGCAGGTGGCCTTCTGGAACTCATAGCGATAAACTTTGATCATCCAGAAGGGACCGAACACCTCGGCCAGGTAGGACGCTTCATTACTGGGGAGAATCAGACTCAACATTTGTCATTCCATCATTCCAAATCCGCAAACCGTTAATGAAATGAACGAGTCTCTCACCAAGCAAACAGGACACAGCAGTACATGATGGCGGCTCCTATGATGGCCACAGCGTTGCCTTCTTTCTGGATGCCATCTTGCCCCACATTGGGGTAGCAGACGGTCATGTTGGTGCCCTGGTACACCACTAGGACAGACGAGAGGTTAGCACGTTAGCATCCCAGACAAGATCGCTCAAGTTCAACGTTTCAAACCGGCCACACTCTCATTTCTTCTCCATCGCTTAATTCCTGGGAAATTCCTTTCTTTCTTGTAAAAGGAGGTCTCAGGGTGTACTCACCCTCCGGACACACACACACACACACACACACACACACACACACACACACACACACACACACACACACACACACTCATGCAAACATGCTACATGTGCACGACCTCTAGTTCCCAAACACACAGGAATCCAGGATCCTCAGCTGGCAGGGGATCCTTAAGACCTGAAGAACTCAAAACATGCTCCAGGAATCAGTGCACCGCTAGCTGCAGACATGCTAACGTTAGCTGCAGCTGCTGCAGAGGACTTGGCTGTCATGCTATCAAACACAGAGCTACATGCTTTTGGACATGTCTTCTGTTTGACCAGGTGTTTCCTCAGGTTTGACAGGTTGGTTCCTGCCAACTTCAAGTGGAGCCAAATCCTGGATACCTCCACCGAGGAGCCATTAAATGTTGGAGTGGGTTCAGATCCGGATCACCTCCGTCTTTAAGGGGTGAGATAGAGAGACTGCTGGCATCTCTCCCCAGTCAGAGGAAGATGATGAGGAAGATGATGAGGATGATGATGATGATGATAATGCCCTGGAATGGAAGATCCTCCAAGGGCGGTGAGGACACGACTCCCATCTGTCAAAGACGGGGACCAGGATCACCTGTGTAGTTAGAGACCGTGTGTGTGTGTGTGTGTGTGTGTGTGTGTGTGTGTGTGTGTGTGTGTGTGTGTGTGTGTGTGTGTGTGTGTGTGTGTGTGTGTGTGTGTGTGTGTGTCATTGTGAGGTTGCAGAGTAGAATCAGCCTTCTGGGAACAGACTTGGCTGGAAGGCCAATATGAAGACTGTAACGAGGATGGATGTCTTTGTGTAATACACACACACACACACACACACACACACACACACACACACACACACACACACACACGCACAATAATATTCAACTTTCAACCGCTGTTGCTGTTTCCTTTTTCACTCACTGTAATTAACGGGTTCCTCACCTGTCATGACAACATCACTTGGTGTGTGTGTGTGTGTGTGTGTGTGTGTGTGTGTGTGTGTGTGTGTGTGTGTGTGTGTGTGTGTGTGTGTGTGTGTGTGTGTGTGTGTGTGTGTGTGTGTGTGTGTGTGTGTGTGTGGTTCATTGTCTGTGGTGAAAAGTGTTTTTAAAGCCTCGAGGAACATATTTTCTCAACAAGTTGCTACAAAGTTCTGCACTGTCCTGGGACTCACACACACACACACACACACACACACACACACACACACACACACACACACACACACACACACACACACACACACACACACACACACACACACATTCATCATACTGTCGTCCTCCTACAGTATGTGTCGTGTTATGATTCCGTGTTCATCATAGCTGTAATCAGATTACATGATTACATTATAATCAGTAATCCGATCGATCATTTGGTTTATAAACCCGACAAACTGGTGAAACGCATCAGTGAATTTCACGCTTGTGTGTCTGCATCGTTTAAAATTCAAGAGAGAGAAAAATTCTCTCCTTTGACAAGTTTGGACAAAAAAACTTTTAATGTCTTTTTCTAATTAATGTTAAGATAAATAGAATAAAATTGAGTCTGAACGATTGTAGCTGTCACCCTGGTGCATGTCTGTGTCTCCCCCAGTCTCTCCTCTCTCTCTTTTTCTTTCCTTCTTCTAATAAAGAAAACATAATCATTCAATTGATCACACAAACCTGTAATCCTAACGGCTTCCTGGAGTTTAAAAAAACACCTTGAATCCCTTCTAACCACACGTGAACCCGACGGTAAACAACTCTTTGTTTTTCCTTCCGACCTTTCAACTTTCCTCAACTGTAAAAACACACACAGATCACTCTTTCCCTGACGGATCTTTTAAAAAAAAAAGCAAAAAAAAAAAAAAAAAGCATCTGACTCTCCGTTCAACGGGAGGCGAACATGTGTAATGACGTGTTATTATGTTGTCAATGAATCCCAGAGGAATGTGAAACAAATATCCATCAGCCTGTCCTCACCACGGGCCACCAGCCCAGCAGGCAGCGTGTCGGAGCACATCACCCGTGTGCGTGTGTGTGTGTGTGTGTGTGTACATCCACATTTGTATGTTTGCCATCAAGATGTGAACCCTTAGCCTCGGCGCTAATGCCTCTCTGTCTAACCTGCTGCCAACAGGTGAGTCATCAGGAGGAAACTAAAGGTAAATTACAGATGGTCGCACCAAACGGAGCAGGATGATGAGGAACCAACGGGCAAACCTTGAAAACATTTAAGTTACAGGCTTTTATTTTAGCGGTGGAGACAAGCCGAGGTGCGCTAAGGTATCCAAAGCTGTTTAAATCAATCCTCTGGACTTAAAGAACGTTTCTCGGAGACGTTCTGGCGTCTCATCCAAGAGGCTTCTTCAGTTCTAGCGAACTGATCACAACAACTGAAGAAGCCTCTTGGATGAGAGGCCAAAGGTCTCCGAGAAACGTTCTTAAAGTGGATTGATTTAGTCAGTGTTGGATCACCATGACCTGGAAAACCGAGAACCTACACAAATAAACTCCTTTGTTTTCTAGAACCTCTTCTGGACCAGAGTCCGAAGTCTTTTCTACCGTGTTGGTGTCTCTGGTTATGTTCCAGACATGTGCCCCCATGCTGCTGGTATTCAGGGTACCTTTCTCTGGTGGGCGGCTGGACAGCGCTGAAAAGGTGAGGTACATGACGTAGCAGCTGATGATGGAGGCTTGAAGGAGGCCTGACCGAGGCTGCTCTGCAAACACGGAAAAGGGGACAGTTAGCACACAGAGAAGTATTGAAGTATTGCAGAACACAAGGACTCATGCATAGTTTGTTCTGCCATCAAATAAATAAACTAAGCTTAAATTTTATTGACTTTATTGAAGCGTACGGAAGCAGTTGAATTTGTTTCCTGCTCAGATTTTCCCCTGACGAATGAGAATTAGCGACACCTAGTGGTTAAGTCAAGGATTGCAGCCACATGGACACCATCTATGATCGTTTTTGGGTTTCGGGTGATTTATATTAATGGAAACCTTCATTATGAATACATTATGACAATGATGGAGAGTCAGACTTTATTGGCTGGAACAGAAGCCTCTGAGCGATCCACTGATTCAGTGTGTGATATTTAATGAACACCTTCCCCAACGTACCATTGGTTTAGCTCCAAGGCTAAAGATTTCAGCCCATATCTGGCACTGCAGCTTTCATTCAAACTATATTTATGTTTCAATTCAATTTCTATATTAGATCACATTGCTCTTTCTCTTCTCTGGCTGCTGTAAAAAAAGTAGAACATATAGATAAAATCGTCATCTGCAAAGAATCTCCAGCTGTCTTATCGTCCTGGCTTGAGAATGCTAGAATAAATAGTTCCACCTCTGTAACCAGCTGTTATCATAAAACCCAGACATGTGCAGACAGAACGGAGCTGCCGTCAACATTTGGCTTTAACAGGGAGAAGGAGATAATATTAGCATCATAGCACCTAATTATTATTATCTGCAGCAGAACTGGTTTCAACAGGGCGAAGTTTGCATAGCTGGGAGATGGATAAGTGTTATTCCAGAGGCGGTGGTGGTGGTGGTGGTGGTGGGGGTGTTTGGTCGACTCACTCTGCTTCACGCACGGCGTGATGGCGATGAAGGACATGAGTCCGCAGAGCCCCAGGTTGATCCACAGCAGGGCCTTGTTGAAGTGGCAGGCAATGGGGTGTGTGTAGTACTTGTACATGAAGGTGAAGGCCATGGTGGCGATGGTGTAGAAGAAGAGGGTGGCGCACGTCACGGCCAGATACCAACGCTTGTTCTCAGCGGCTCCGGTCAACCTGAGAAGCATTTTGCGGTAAATACAGTGGTTCGTCTACTTACGAACGTCTCTGCATATACGACTTTTTAAAGTTACGAAACGCCTCAACAGGAAAACATTGCCTCTAGTTTCGAAAGAAATTTCAGGATACGAAAGGTAAAAATACAGTATGGGCTGATACTCGCTGCTCCCACAGGTTCCTGAATGCAACATTCTTATAGCTGCTCTGCCATTGGCTATTACCTAGCATCCTGGCATCCCATTGGCTAAGAGGGACCTCTGCTTGTATCTAGATAGGTGTCTATGCAGCGTCCTCGTCATTCGGCTCTCGAACCATAATGTGTTCTGATAGTTTAACGTAAATATATTAACTTTTAGAGTATTCACTATGGAGCCCAAGAAAGTGACGGAGAAAAGAGGAAAAGAAAAGACGAAGAAAAGAGTTTTTTTGTCCGTACAAACAAAGTAAGAGATCATAGAAAAGCCTGAAAAAGGGATGCGTTTGGTTGATCTCACCAAAGAATATGGCCGTAATGCATCTACAATCACCACGTTAGTAAAACTAAAGGAAGTTTAAGGAGTTTAAGGCGTCGCGTGGGTGGTTAGAGAAGTTCAGAAGGAGGACTGGAATTCACTCTGTTGTTCATGGTGGGGCAAGAGGGCATGAACCAAAGAGGGCAAAAAACAATGAGGACAGCAGTTAAAAGGTAAATGACTGTCATTATTATTCTTTATTCTGTTCTTTGTTTTTTACATTATGCACAAATCTCATTTATTGTGTAATAATCTAAATGTAACATGTATTTGTTACATGTTTTGATGCATTTTTATGCTTTATAAAACATTTATGTCTGAATTTTGGGGGACTTGGAACGGATTAGGTCATTTGCATGGAAAACGCGTCTCTAATTACGTAATTTCTTCCAGAACCAACTAATTTCGTAAGTAGAGGTACCACTGTATTTTCAAATCAATGAGGAGGTAATTACGCAAATATCACACATTTGGAACTGCATGTGGTTAGGACAATTATAATGAACATGTTCTAGTCCCGATCCGCCCTTCTATCAGCGTTTCTTTGATATTTACCCCCCTCTATTCATCAAACCTGACACAGCCAAGCCAAGAGGATTTTAATTCATGAGTGTTTGCTTTGGAAAAACTCTTGAGAGAATAAATCCTCTGCTTCCCCGCAGGAACAAGTTTGTCATACGGCAGCAGAGCTCCGAGGCGACTGACCGGCTGACGGGTCGACTGCAGCAGCTGAACGCAGTAAATAAAAACCTGAGACCATCTGACTGTCAGCGGGACGCAGATGTGATCACCGGGCAACCAAAGCAATAAAACAAGAGGGAAAGAAGCAGATCGGGAAAATGGAGTGCAGCTTCGACGACGTGATCACGTCTCCTGGTGGGTTTCATTTTTTAAAAATGTACAGGAAAAAATACAGAAAATTAAAAAATTTTAATTTTTAATTTTTTTATAATTTTTAAAAATTCTAAAAATGTAGAGATTTTAAAAATTTACAGAAGAAATACAAAAATGTTAAAATTAAAATTTTTTCAATTTTCAGAAATTTAAACTTATAAAAGTACAGAAAAAAAATGTCGCTATCTCATCTTAAACCGCTTCTTCCAAATTGTGGGTCACAGGGGTTGCCACGGGCTCAGAATATACAGAATAATATAAAATATAAAGTTGTTGATTTCAGTTTGAGCAATTAAATAATATATAATAAAGTATCATCAATAATGATAGCTACGCTGTCTGTAGCTTAGCTGCTAGCTATAACCTGGGTGTCGTTAATTAGTTCCAGGAGATGTGATGTAAGTCGAAAAATGACGTAAGTTGAATTAACTCGTCTCCAGGCTGAAACTGAAGATAACCATTCCCATTTCTGTGCAGTACTTGATTTATAAATGTATTTTAATAATATTTGTTTAATATGAATCTATTTTAAGCTTAGAAATAATTACATTTTATTTTTTATTATAGTACAGGACAAATTTCACTGGCTTATCTTCAGCTGCTTCTGCCTCATTGCGTCTCAGGAGTGGTTGCTAGGGACTGATAATATATTATATGTTTTTATTTTTATTATTTGTACATTAACATGATATTATGGGCTTTTAATGGTTTACTTGAGTTTTTACGATTCCAATATTTGTGGCGGAAAGACATAACGTGGAGTAAAATGACGTTAACTTGATTTGTATTTTTCTGTGTATATTTTGGAAAAAAAGTGATGTATGATCGAGAATGATATAATTTGAAATAACGTAAGTCAAGATTTACGTGTAACAGGTAATTTTATTTAAAGAGTGACAAATTGGGAAGAAAATGTCTTTCATATCAAGAGATTGATGGGGGGGGGTGAATTCAGTGATGGAACAGCTAGTCAGTAGTGTTGTAAGCTAATAGGAACAAATACACACACGTCATCAGCGTATAGCAGTACGTTCAGGAGGATTTTGTGTTGCTGTTTGGCTGAGCTGCTCTAAAAATGTCCGCTGAACTGAGAAATTTTAATTTCCAGTGTCATGTTGTTGAATTTGAGTGAACTGTTCCTTTAATATTTCTACACATTCTGATCCAGAATGAAGTCTACGTCGCCGCTTCACTCACCAGTTCTTATTCCAGGTGTGTGCAAAAGCCGTGATGAGGATGAGTTGGATGAGGATGAAGGCAAATCCTCCCACCACCCCAACATAATGCCAAGCTGAGAGAGGGGAAGACAAAAGGGGGGTGGGGGAGAAAAAGAACCATCATCCATCTAATGGGATCCATGAGAGGGACGCCAGATCGGCTGAGACGAAGAGCGAGGAAGAAGAGCCGTAAATCACCAACTGGTTCTGACGTCAGGTTTTTAGACTAATTACCTCCAAACAAAGTGGACCTGGGACATTTATGGTTCAATAACTCACAGCAGCCTGGGGAAGGTTTTGGGAGCCAGTCTCTACTGCCCCCTAGCGGGGGTAAGAGACGTTACACCCACACATCATCTGAACCAGGAGCTTACCGTGGAGGAAAGACTCTGTGGGGATGAAGAAGGCGGCGGTGCACATCCCGAGCAGTGTGATGAACTTCAGGAACCAGAATCTGGAAGGTAACCCCCAACAACAACAACAACCTCAGTTTATTTGGACCATTACACAAAAGCACAGATTAAATCTTCACAACACTGTGACCTGGTCACTCCCTGACCTTCTCCAGACCAGTTACAACTTTAACCTTTGTCACCGACCCTGAAGCTTTCCTCCACTCCGCCGGTAAGAGTCTTGTGAGATTTCTAACCAGAGACAAGCAGCAATCCGGCTCCACAAATCCTAATCTGAGCCACGTCACAGCTTTAATCTACTGCAGCAATGGAAAGTGTGACAATGAAGAGCTTTAAATAGTGCAAGCGGGCCACGCAAGGTGAGCTGGAGAGTTTCCTGGCGCTGTGATGAAGCGTTCACAAACAAATCCAAAGAAATAGTCGGCAAAGCATTGATGGAAAAAACACAAACATGTGGCTTCCAGTCAGGAGGAATGAGTTGAAACGGTTTCTGAGGACGTGAACTCACCCGTTGTGTATGAGGGCCCTGAAGTCCTGACTGGACTTTACATCTATAAGGAAGAGCGCCATCATCAGGTAGAAACAGGACGTGCCGAAGCAGACTCTGTAGACCGCCGAGTAGCCCACCAGCATCTCACAGTGGCCGCCGCCGTGCGCCTGATCACACACCACGTTGAAGAAAGGCACCTGAAACACACAAGTCAGACGTCTAGAAAGAGGCAACAGTTGATGTTGAGATGATTTTTGAGGTTTTCTTTTGGCTCAGGGGTTCGGATCCACGCTCACATTTTCCCTGACCAGTTCGGAGACGGTGCGAGACAGCATGAGGCAGGAGATGGCGCAGCTCAGGACGTGGAAGATGGTGTACATGACCCGCGTGCTGGTGGACGACTTGACCGGGGGGCAGAAGGCACAGCAGAAGGAGCAGGGGGCCGGTCCACAGCAGCAGCATATCTGAGGAGGAGAGGAAGGGGTCAGTCTCCATAGCAACCGGAAACACATCCGAACGGTGAGTCCAGGGGCTTGAGCCGGAGCTCTCTGGAGACTTTTTGGAGGTCAGGGGTTGGGGACGGCTTTGGCAGCGAAGTGATTGGAGGCAGATTAATCTAATGAATCCCACGACATCTGGCCGGTTCTGGTTCTGATAAATCTGAGCTGTGCACGACTGGACGCCAGCCCACCACCGCTGATCCTGAGGAGGCAGACGTCGACTTGACGCTCAAGCTAACGCCACAGATTATAATCTGAGGGTCCATCAGTGTTATGAGGACACAACAGGACGTATAGGACAGGCAGGATTTTTTTAATCTCATGATGGAATGGTTTTTGGACAGTTTTAGTCTCTTTTTCAATGTGAGCTGTTCAGTGTGTATCCTGTTCCACTCCAAACAAGAGGAATTACCAGCGTCCAGTCAGTAAATCCACAGTAGTAGCTACATAAACAGCAGGATTACACTCATGTTGTAAAATTCTGCTGTTTTCCAAAAACGGAAAACAAACATGCGTCATTGAGTCACTGAATGATGTCCCTGCATCACCAGGAACACACACTTTAGTTTATTTGTATGTCCTGCAACCACAAATACTCATTAGAGCACCAAATGTGGATTAATCCGCTGCTGAAAATAGTCCCTCGTGAGTTCACCTGTTTGAGCCTGTGAGGAGAAGTTTTCACCTGACAAGGAGGTCTACTCATGGGTTTCCTGCCAGAGGACAACATGATCTGCCCCCCGATGGTGACCTGACAGGGGATGAAGTGGGACTGGAGTCCTCTGGTCTGAACATCCAGTGGATTATACATGCTAAAGAGGCTTCATGGGTGGCCTTCCAGTGTAAAAACAAGATTGAAAGTCCAGAGTTCCATTCCAGTTGAGATAACCAGTAGAATTGCCCTCCATGTTACCCTGCCTAGTGGGCAAAACCAGACAATATGGTCTATAGTGTGTCCTTCCACCACGACAAACATGATTAGATACTCGTCCAGTGGACGAACTGGGAAGATGTGCCTCTAAGGGTGTGTCTTGTGTTTCCAGTGGGTCGTTACTGGTAAAGGTTCCAATCCAGAGGGGAAAACGACACAAGTTGCACCAGTGAACGCCTTTGAATTGGAGAAAACGTGGTAATTGTTTCTCTACTAGAACCTTCTAGTGGAGAAATCTGGTGCAGGGCCCAGCGGTTAGGGTTAGGGTCAATTAGACGGACATGTTTCTAAATGATTTTCTGTTAGGTTGATTTGCAATATTTGAGTCACATGATTGAAGATATTTTTGTGCCTCACTACCTTTTTACATCCCTGCCCCTAAGACACCATCAGGTCACCACTGCAGCACAACAATTTCAGTCAAAACACCTGAAGTGACACCTGTCTGACAGCTTCAACAAAAATGACAGCACAAACCCCGACTGTACTATTCTTTCTGTCAACATCTCATGGAATGAAAATCTCTGCAACTGGAATAAAAACACCGGAACTGGCATAAAATTGTCTGAACTGGAGTAAAATTACCAAAACTAGAGTAAAACCAGCAGAATTGGCGTAAAATCACTTCAACTGGAGGTAAAATCAGCAGAAATGGAGGTAAAATCAGCAGAACTGGAGTAAAATCAGCAGAACTGGAGTAAAATTGCCTGAACTGCAGAAAAATGACATGAACTGGAGGTTAAATCACCTGAACTGGAGTGAAGTCATGAGAACTGGAGTAAAATTACCAAAACTAGAGTAAAATCAGCAGAACTGGAGGTAAAATCAGCAGAACTGGAGTAAAATCAGCAGAACTGGAGGTAAAATCAGCAGAATTGCAGCAAAATCAGCAGAACTGAAGGTAGAATCACCTGAACTGGAGTGAAGTCATGAGAATTGGAGTAAAATCACCTGAACTTGAGGTAAGATAGATTTACCTCTTCTTTTTATTGAAATCAACTCCAAAGTCGACTGTTGTTTCGCGACAACACCGTCGTGACCCTGAACACTCTCTCCCTGCGCCTCTGTCTCCCTCGCCACCGCTCCACATCTCTCACCTGATAGGCCACCATGTTGAGGAAGTAGCTGTAGACGCCGTTGCGGTTCACCCCCTGACTGACTGACATCGTGCCCGTTAACTGCTTTCCCTCGACCACCACCACTCTACATTTGGCCATGAACGTTCCAGCCGGTGGCGTCAGCTTCTGCTTGCAGAGATGGAACCCTCACATCCTCAGAGAGGCCAGAGGACAGACTCCTCAAACCGGCCTGTCAGGGAACGACGGTCAAAAAAGTAACAGCAGAACTCCCGCGGGTTGTGTCGACACGCTCCTTATGCTGGATTAAGAGTAAATCTAGTCCGGGTGGGCTCCCTGCAGCCGGGATCCACATGGATCAGGAGCTCTCAGGCCAGCCTGGCGGGGGAAGACGTTGTTTTGTTGCCCATATCCTGCCTGCTCGGCTTCTGCGGCTGTGTGGGATGCTGCCAGAAAATAGGAAGAGGTGGTGGCGAATGCCCGATGCTCTCACCCATCCTCCTCCCCCCTCGTCCAGTCAGATTAGGCATAGAGTCCGCGAGGGGGAGGAGGGCCGAGGGAGGGGAGTAGGTCGACGGGGACCATGTGTCAATCCCATCTGTCCCTCCCATCCCTTCCCCCCCAGCGCCGCATAAAAGTTAAACTACAAAGGGATTGGGAAATACTTGTGCTTAATCCAGATTTATGGAATTAAACAATTACTCCATGTGACTCCTGAAAGTGTCCCATCTATGACCCCCCCACCACCACCACCAACACCAGCACCCGAAACCGCCATCGTCCAACTTTGTGTGTCGCTCACACAAAGAGGTCACGTCCATAATCCTAATAAGTTATCATGACCGCATTACGACCTACTAACAGTGAAGTAGGGCAGGCCGCTAGCAGCGCTAGCAGCATTAGCATTAGCATTAGCAGACGCGCTCACAGGCTGGTGGATTCTCGTGGCGCACAAATTGATTTAATCTTTTAAAAGGTCTAATCTTACATTCATTTGCTCTCTAGATTTAGAGGCTCCGCTTTTCTGAATAAATGAATTGGAGGCATCAACTTTGGAGCTGCGTTTGAACAAAGGAGAGTGTGTCAGGTGAGAGTTCGTAGGTTCATGGATACAGGTAAACCTGGGTTTACGTCGTTCGGAGTTACGTCGTTCTCGATTATACGTCGGATTTCAAAAAAACGCGGAAAACGGAAAAATAAAAAATGAGGTTTACCTCATTTTACTCCACTTTATTTCTGTCTGTCGCAAACACTGTAATCATAAATAATCCAATTATTTTGTTTTTTGTTAATTATTTTATTATTTTATTTTATTTTTTTCCTTGCCTGAAATAAAAGAATAAATAAAATAAATAAATAAAATTGCTAGATAACCATTAAAACCTTATAATATCATGTTACTGTATAATAAATCACTATGAAAACATATAATATCACATTATTAGCCCGTAGCAACCCCCGTGACCCACAATGAGGAGGACGCCTCTGAAGACGAGGCGGCAAACTTTTTCTGTACTGTATTAAAATATAAAATTTATGTGTTTGTCATCTTAAAATAGATTCGTTTTAACCAAATATTATAGAAAATGCAATCATGAATAAATATCAGTACAGAACTGGGAGGGATTATTACAACCAAACTTATTAAGTAGAATCAGCGAACACACACTGCTGGAACGTAACGGTGTGTGTGATGTCTGCTAAAACGCGCTGAGTGCATGGGGAGAGCTTCAGATTAGATTTGGGTAATGTGGGGGGCGGAGCTCTGGGATAATCCCGTCGTGGTTCAGCCATCTCCCGTCGGTCAGGATGACCTTCACCCGCCCAGACGGGACACCGGTGCATTCTGGGCCGCCGCGGACAGGGCGTGGGTCCCAGTCACCTGTGTCTCACCTGGTAACACACTGTTAACGCCGCATAAGACTCTGACTCGTCTGGGGCTGAGTCAAAAGCAACTGAGGCATCAAAAGATGTCCCATCAGAAGCAGAAATGACTCCTGATGTTCACACAACACAAAAACCTTTCAAACAGCATCAAAACCTAAAAAAAAAATTTTTTTTAAATTTTTTTCTGATGCTGATTTGTGGTGAAACATAAAGAAGCGATGAAACAATCCAGAGATAATCTGCGACCTTTGACTCTGCAGGACTTTTTCTTTCCACATACGTGTTTGGAGGAATCAAACCATCCCAGATCTCTCTCCTGTCACCGTTCCAGAGTCCGTCCAGGTTGACTTTCTAGGAACTAAGAGACTAAATAAAAGGAGTCGGACTCGGCTAAGAGGCTTGAACTCACAAACCCGGTGAATGAACTGTCTCCACAATCCAGAGTAGGGATTACTAGTCTGAGAATCCGATGACAGCAGAGGAAAACGCCCCAGTTTTTCTACTTTATAACGTGAATAAAAAATGTCTTATTTAGAAATAAAATGACCGCAAAAGCTTCATAAACTACAAATTTATGTCATATCCATAATCTGGTTCTGGATTACTCCCTCCAGCAGGAGCAGGTGTAAATCTGGAATCAACACGTGTTGCTCCGAGAAAGTTGGGGCCGCCTGGAGTTCTGGCATTCCCCGGGGGGGCCCCTTTTTCACCGCCGGATAATTGGTGCTGCCTTGTGGGAGAGGAGGAAGTGCCAAAGAGAACAAACACAAGCAAATAAGCGGATGCAAATCAGCGCTTGAGTGAATGCACTCAATCTATGGCTTTAGCGGGCCTTGAGCAATAATGGTTGGCCGGAATCCAAAACAGCTTTCAGTAAAAAAAAAGAGCGAGAACACGACGCGATCATTAATCATTTAGGATTCTTTTGGAGCAAAAAACGATGGAGAACGGTTTGTGAGCACATCAGTAAAACGATCTGTTGTTGTTCCTCACGTTCAGCAGGCGATAACAGGAGTGGTCATCGCCGTAGCAACACAATGGAGGCATTGATGGCGGCCGTGACGCGTGACGGAACATTAAATGACTTTTAGAAAACATCTCTAGAGCTTCACCGTGAAACTGCACCATCTCAAGCAAGTGAAGTGCTGCCATGCAAATTTACCTCCATATTTTATTTTATTTTTTTGTTTTTAAGACATGGTTTTCATCTTAATTCTCCTCCAAAAAAAATTGTTCCCATCATTTGAATGTTTTAAACTAATGGATTCTTCTGATTTTTCTTATTTTAAATATATTTATTGACTCTAAGAATAAAAAGCATCCTGTTTCCTTTGCTTTTATGGCCTCAAAATATAATTAATAAACATAATAATATTTATTTAATATTTATTTATATATTTATATAACATATATAATATAATATATATTTGTATTATTATATTATAATATATTTATATTATTAATATTTAATTAATTAATTTCCCTGATGGAACTTACTCAAGGGATAAATAAAGTTATACTCTACTCTCGACTCTACTCTAATAATAGAGAAAAGCAACCATTATTATTGATTATCACCTTTAGAGAGGAGTTTCTTCTCACCTGAGCCCGGAGCACACATCCTGACATCATGTCCTGAGGCCTGAAAGGTGACGACGGCTCCAAGCAGTCAGTCATATAGCAGGATGAAGGGGTTGCCGTGGAGACGGTAACATCTCTCTGGCCTCTGTGCCATTCCACCCGTTGCTCCCGACGACGCACATCACCTGAAGGATGAGCTGAAGAGGCGAGAGAGCACTGGTGTGATTTCCAGTCCAGCTCAGGGTTGGAGGCACTCAAGGGTTTCCCTTTCCTTTAATCTGATTATTGGTAGGTGGATTGAAAAAGATCAAGCACCAGAAAGAGCTGGAAAGTCTGGAGACACAGGAAATCTGTCACAGTGGCTGAATAGCTATTTTTATACAAGTAAACCTCTTACGACAGAAACAGATAGAACGAGTCTACAAAATCCAGTTATTTTTAAGTCATTGTCTTTCAGAGAAAACCAATTAGATAAAAATTAATTGAAGTTTGAAACATTTTTGATTATTGTAAATAAAACTTATGTACCTATTTTCAGGTTTCTGTGTTTATAATTCCCTTCCTGGAAACACTTCGTACTTCGTTTGGATTATATGATATGAATAAAGTTTTTTTAAAATTCATTATTTTAATAAATAATTTACAAAATAAATTTAAATGGCCAATTTCATCAAAAAATAATAATAAAACTGTATTAATACAAAAAAAGCACTTCGTATTTTATTTTAGTTCTATGGCAAGAATAAAAACAATTAAATTTATTATTTCTATAAATGATTTACAAAATGAACTTAAATTAAAAATTTAAAACGGAACATTTCAGAAAAAAATCATAATTAATGTGTTTAATATTTTAATGCACACAGCATCACAAAACCTTTCAGAACAAATCGTTTACAATTGTCGTTCATTTCCGGTACGACCCCGTTTTGGCTCCGACGTTTAGCGGAACGTTTCTCTTTGTTCCGTCTTCACTGGCGCAAACATGGCGGCGGAGGGAGACGTCGATTTGGACCTGGAAGCGGAGGAAAACTGCACTGGAAAACCAGCAGAAAAGCCTCGGAAACATGACAGCGGAGCGGCGGACCTGGAGAGAGTCACGGACTACGCGGAAGAGAAGGAAATCTCCAGCTCTGACTTAGAGACGGTGAGCGCTGCGGGCTAACGCTAGCCCGGAAACATGCGGCCACAGCCGCATCAGCCCAAAACATGTGCGCTGGTTAGCTAGCGAGGGTTTAAGCTTAATTTAAGGCGTCTTAAGACTGGTTTAGTATAAAACTGTAATAACTAACTAGGTTTATTGGTTTAATGTACTATTTATGAGCTGTTATCTAGACCAGATCAGGTCAGTGTAGCTGTCCAGTCTCTTCTTCCTGACAATAAGTGATCATTAAAAATAGTCTGATGTTAATTCAAACATCACTGCTGACCCAAAAGGATCAGAAGATTCGGTTCCAGCAGCTCAGGTTCATCTGGATCAGACCCAGAAGGTCCATCTGGATCAGACCCAGAAGGTCTGAGATGTTGTTCGGTGGAGCCATGAATCCAAACGGGACCTTCTGGGGTCTCTGGAGGACGAACCTGATGCTGATGAACCCCCTCCCTGCATGAAGCACGACGGGTCCTCGGTGATCATTTGGGCTTCCTTTGATTCCTGGTCCACTGGAAACTGGTTGGAGGAAGATGTGTGATGAAGATGAAGACACGTTGGAGCATTCTAGAGCCTCCAGAGTCGCCTGACTGGAATCCAGAGAAGATTTTTGACGGTGTTTGAAGCAAGCAGAGGAGGAATATTCCAGAACTGCGTCTATAACACAGAGGCTCTAGAGCCGCTGGTCGTTCAGTGGATCATTTGTTCCTGTCTTAACTGTAAAAGCAGCATTTTGTTTGGATTTGAGGGAAAATATTTGGTAAATTCAGCGATTTAAACCAAACCTCTGAAACATCTCAAACTGAATCACTAATCGGACTTTTTCTCTTGTGTGTTTCCTTCAGGCCATGTCGGTGATTGGAGACAGAAGGTCCAGAGAACAGAAAGCCAAACAGGAACGGTAAGATCAGCGTCGGGTCGTTTTGTGGTAGCGTCTCCCTCCTCCAGAAACAGGAAGTCCTCAAGATACAAACATTTATAGATACGAACAACCGCGCTGCCATATCCGACCGCAGAGCAGCGTAACATTAACACCCCATAGAATCAGATTTAATGTGTCATGTTAACACGCTTTAGTTCACATTTATTCATTATTGATGGGGTCGTCCTCCTGTAGGAACTAAATGATGTAGGAACCAATGCTGTTACCCCCAGAAGTTGGAGAATGTTGACTTTGAATCCTAAACTTTGACCTCAGCTCTGCTTTCCTTTCAGGGAAAAAGAATTGGCCAAAGTCACCATCAAGAAAGAAGACGTGGAGCTGATTGTAAATCCAATAATTCACGTTAAACGCATCCGATTCTAGTAGAGTTCTTCTTCTTCACGTGGACGTTTGTTCTTGTGTTGGCTGCAGATGTCAGAGATGGAGATCTCGCGGGCGGTGGCCGAGAGGAGTCTGAGGGAACACATGGGGAACGTGGTGGAGGCTCTGGTGGCGCTCACCAACTGAACAAACAGCTTCACACACTGGACTGCTTCACTTTCTTTTTCTACCACAGCTCATAACACGGTGTCAACGAGCCCCCCCCCACCCCACCCCAAGAAAAATCTTTTTAAAATAAAACATGACCTTTCTCTTTATGCTGATGATATAAAAGGTTGGGGTTTTTTTGTACTTTAAATGTTTTAAAAAAGATTGAAAACACAACTTTTATTCACATATAATTCACCAAACAACACCGGAAGGGCAATGCGGTAAATCACTAGAAAGAATCTGTGTCGGATTTGTACAAAAAAATAGATCCCGGCTGGTTGTCGGGGGCGACGCGGCTTAAACTGAAATGTGGTCAGAAGGACAGTCTTAATTTCTGTGTGATCGATTTTATCCTCCGGTTATTCCAAAAAGAAATCAGTTATTCCACTTTTCCAGCCGAGATCGGGTGACGTCATCGGCCGCATTCAGTCAAACGCTTTCCTTCAGGCGGTTCCTGGACGCCTCAGGACGTCGGCCTCTCTTCGTCGCCTTAAGTCTTCCTCTTCTTGACCGTGGGTCGCTCGAACACGTCCCTCACGCCCGCCGCCTTCTGCTTGAAGAACTTGCTGTTCTGAGCGCTCTCCTGGGCCCAGGCTGAGTCGAACGACGTGGTGTCCTGGTCCACCAGGTGGGTGTACTTGGTGCGGCCGGAACGACCGAAGTTTTTGACCTGAAGGGAGAAAAGTAATAAAAAAGTTTCTCACTGATTCTGTTGGGACCAGAAACCCAACATCAGTGCGGCGAAACGAGTCGAAGCTGCTGACCTGCATGACTTTGGGGAGGATGGTTTTGTTGAAGTGATCCTCCAGAGTCGGGGCGCTGAAGTCCCTCTTGTAAACATCGTCCTCTTCGTCCTGTAACAGGAAGTGTGTTTAGTGACGACGGCATCGGCTACAGTTGAGTTATCGTTTACGACGTTGAAATAAAAGTTTTCAGATGGGAAAAAAATCAAGATTCATCGAATTTCAAAACGATCTTTCGGATTTCCGTGACTTTTCCGCGTGGATCTAACCGACGTGACGACGACTCACCATGAAGAAGGCTCCTCTGTGGTAATACTTCTGCAGGAACTTGTATTTGCCTTTGGTGGCTTTGTTGGTGACGACTTTGCCGCTGTTCCTGAGCTCAGCCCGGCGCTCCTCCTCCGTCAGGCTGTGGAATCGCTCTATTTCTGCCTTCTCCCGCTCCATTCTGAGGACAAAGATAAACGTGTTAGCGTCCTCAGCGGCAGCGATGAGTTTACCTTCAGTAAACGAATGAATTTGATCCGTGGCTCACAGTTCTCTGGCCTCTCGGTCCCTCTTGATGCGTTTCAGCTCTCTCACTTTCCAGGCTTCGTACTCCTCCTCCTCGTTTTCTCCGTCTGTGTCCAAAGCGTCCAGAGCGGCGAGCGAGCGCCGGTTCTCCTCGAACTCCTTCTTGGCTTCCTCCTCCACGATCTTCAGGGTGTAGCGCCGCCGCTCCTCCGCCTGCCTCTTGGCCTCCGCCTCCAGCTCTTTCTGCCTCTGCTCCTCAGCCTCCCGCTCAGCCACGGTGATCCGGTCCTTTCTGTTGGAGGAGGATGGATTCAAATTGAAACAGAACGAAATCAGGGTTTATTTTTCTTTATTTTTGGGGTTCGTACTTGCGGATGAAGACGGGTTTGAGCCGAGGCTCTGCTTCGTCCTCGCTGTCCGTGTATTCCTCGTATTCAGACTCCGACTCTGATTCCTCCCCCGACTTCCCCTCCTCCTCCACCTCCATGACCTCCAGCTCCTCGTTCTTCCTCTCGATGGCTCGCTGCCTCATCATCGCTCGTCTCCTCTCGATTTCCTGCACAGAAAGAGGAAGAAATGAGAGACCGGGAGAAACGGGAGGGCAAAAAATAGTAAAAATCTGGAATGCACACAAAGATCCCAACCTCATCATCCACTTCTTCCTCTTCCTCCTCCTCATCCTCACTGCTCTCTTCGCGCTCTGGGTGCCAGGTGCCTTCGTCGGAGTCCTCGCTGCTTTCAACCACGACTTCGGGCTCCGCGATCTGTCTGTGTCGAGCGAGCCTGAGGACAAAGAGACACCAGACGATTAGGACTCGGAACATTTTTGACCACATTCAACACAAATCAAGACGATCCGAGCGGCGTCACACCTTTCCTCCACGTCCTCAGAGACGCGGTTCAGCAGACGTTTGAGACGGGGGTCGGAGACCTCCTCCTCCTCCAGCTCCACCTCCGGCTCCATCTCCTTGCCTTTCTTCACAAACTGGAAGTCCTCTTCTTCCTCATCTGAACTCTCCATCGGGGCGTAGTCGGGACGCTTTCCTGACACGTACCTCTTCACCTTCACCTTTTCCATGGAGAGCTCACCTGGGAGGTGCAGAGACAAGAGTTTGAAGATTTCCGCAGCTTAATGTGCAACATGTTTTCTTGAATCTAAGATAATTTATGGATAAATAAAATATTAAACAACTAATTTCTGAATCATTGAAGATATAGTTTTGTGAATGCAGTTTAAAATATTTCTTGTTATGTATTTAAAATGCACAACAAATATGAATAAATTAATGTAGTGAAATTGACGTCATATCTAACATGAAAATTCCTGAACTTTTTTCAACATTTTTCAAACATTTTAATATAAACGAGTCCTGTTTGGGAGGCTTTTTGCTCACATTGTACGTGACCTTAAAAGTAAAACCACCTGTGCTCTATGTAAGAGTTTATGTACATGAGGATTAGCAGTAATTTTTATTTTAAATCACAAATTAAAACTCGGTTGTTCGTCGTTAGCCAGCTAGCCTAGCACGTTGCTAGCCTAGCACGTCGCTAGCTAGCGGCTCACCCTTCTCGTTCCGGACCGGCACGGCTCCGGCCGTGGACTGGATCGGAGGGAGCTTCATGTTGACGGCGTCGTGACCGGACATCGCGGCCTGGTCGTCGGTATCAGCAGAACAAGCGAAAAGAGTTTATCCGTGGGGACGAAGTCGCTCCGGGATCAGCTACGCACTGCTGGTAAATAAAACCAACGGAAGTGCTAACGGTGGCTAACAGGAAGTGGAATTGTTCTGTTTCCGGCTTTCTTCTTCGCTGGTGTTGAAAGTCGCTCTCCTCCAAGACGTGTTCGGTTAACAATACCAGTTTGTGACTATTATGACTATTACAGAAAACCTTCAAAAATGATAATAGTAAAATAAAGTAAAATAAAAAATAAAAAAATTAAATACCGGACCCATTGACTTTGTGGCTGTTACACAGAAAACATTTAAAATTAAAAATACATTTAAAGTAAAAAGTATAAAACAATAAAATAGAAGTCTTAATTCTCACAATCTTCATGAGAAACTTTATACTGCATATTAAACATATGAATAATACAAAAAAATATAATGACTGCATTTCCTTTTCAATAATACCCACAATTTCAAAAGATATTCTTCTTACAGCTACTAATATTTCTTACATGTTCTCTCTGCCTCATCGTGGCCAGAACAAAAACATTTTTCTTGTCTATCCTTAAGTGTCAAGAAAGGCGCCTTTAAATAAAATGTCCTGTATTATTATTATTATTATATTAGTGATCCTGACTTATTCCCACTCACTGAAACCTTTTCTGGTTTTACCTGAGATGATATCCACCTCTTTTTTCCTCTACTGAGGAATCTGTACAGAAAAAGCTTCAAACAAGCCCCCCATTGATCTATAAAACGTGTTTTTAAATAAGACTACATAGAAGTATATGAAATATGATTTATTTTTATAACTTAATCATGAAAATGCATATTCCTGTGACTGTATCATGTTGCCAGATGGACTCCTCTCTGTCTGAACAGCTCCTCCAGCTTCTCCTCCAGGCTGGAGTTGGTTCCTTTCAGGCCTTTCACCACCTCAGACGCCCAAACAAAATATTCCTGAACCCGCTCAGCAGTCCAACCTGCAAACATAGAGGTGAGCTATGTGACATCTAACATTACAACTCCACTGTAAATTATATAATCATTGAATAATATAAAATGTTTGATAAGAACAAAACAATTAACAGATCCTCCTGATAAATATTTTAGAAAAACTGCATGCAGGATTTTGCAACAAGTGTCTTGTTTAAATAATGTTTGATTAAAATGAGTTCCCTGGCTTAAAAGCAAATTTAGAAAATTAAACTGCACATTTTTTGATCTGTTTCAAAGATTTCTTTGTGACTGATAATTAGGTACATACTGTATTACTAAATGCTCGTCTGAGTTTCTTTTTACATGCTAAGGCTTTTTTTTCCAAACACACAGAACAGGAAATAAAATCTTCCAAAATAAATAAAATAAATGCATCAATGTGATACAGATAGATAGGATTTCCTGTTTGTGTGACGTACTCTACATTTCTATGTCTAGTTTATTGGCGTCTAATGAGCCCCCATTTTCAGTTGTTTTGTTGTCAAAGTACAAAAACTCTTTTTGTGACATGAAAAACTTCACCAAGCTGTTCTTTGGCACACGTGAGTGAAGATTATGACTGTTAATATTTATCTGCTGCTGACCGAGGGGCGTGCTGCGGTTCAGGTCCCTCAGGTTGTACAGTTTGTCGGCCAGCTTCACCAGCTTGGCCTGGCGGCTGCAGTGAGACGCGTGCTCCACCTGCTGACGCTTCCTCTCCTGTTTGGGGAGGCTTTTGTCGTCTGTCACCTCCTGAACGATGCGAGCGACGGTCAGTCCAAACTTTTCTTCCAGCTCTGCCAGTGAGGTGTCAGTGTCTTCTACCGTGTCGTGAAGCAGAGCGGCCTGCAAAGACCAAACACAGGATGAGCAAAGCAGTGAAAGTGGGACCAGATGGAGGTGTTTTCTTTCACATACTTGCAAAACCTCAATGTCGGTGACGCCTCCTTCATGGCTGAGGATTCTCGCTACTCCTGAAATGGAAAAACAAAGATATGCGACACGTCTCGGAATATTTTCAGTTTTAAAAAATTTAAAAAAAAAAATTCCAGTCGTGATTATTGATCTGTGGTTAGTTTGTGAACAAAAAATTTCAAAAAAACAATTTTAGATTTCAAATTAATTTAGAGGAACAAAGTTCCCACAACTATTCCCCGAAGTTAATATTGATATAATACATTTATTATCTTTATTTTCCGGAGACAATCTGAGCAGATTTGCGTATAAAAACAACAGTTTTTCTTTTAATCTCCACAGTAGATAATAAAACCCGACATTAGTTTCATCCACTTCTACTTTCGCTCTCCTCAGGTGTTCATAATTCCGAGCAGCACCTGAACGTCACCGGATCGCAGGTAAAAACACTCCTACGTACCGATCGGGTGATTAATGTACGGCGTTCGCTCTTCGTCCTTCCGTCGTTGGTTACGATGTTTCTCTGCGGCGAAATTAACCGTTTCTATCAACAAGACTGCGTCTAAATTCATGCTGGTCACTTTTTTTTAGCCCTTAAAAGCTGCGGCAGGTGAATTCCACTCCGCTGCGGTCCCTGAACGTCAACGCAGGTTGATATCATCTAACTAAGTGCAGCGGTCCGTCTCATAATGGTGTCCGGGGGGAAACAAGTGTTGCGATTCATTCCACTTTGTTAAGCCACGGAAGCAGGTCAGTCAAATTGGCTAAAGATAGCTTTTACGGGTGTGCTTTACAGTCACGAATGCATGTTATTAATAATGAATACTTTTTATTTAATTATATTCACATCAATATCCGTAATTCGATGATAATATAAATCTTTAACGTTCAAGTCATGTAACGTGGAGGATGTTTTGGCCAGCAAGCTAACCCAGCTAGCTTGTGGACACCCGTCTCTTTAGTGTATTTCTGCTTGTTGCCGGTCCGTCATGACTTAATCTCCCCGGAATGCAGTCTTCATCTCGGTGTGGGCTTCTTGCGTGTTGTGGATGAGTGATTATTCTCCGTTTTGGTCCAGTATGGCTCACGGTGGCAGGAGAGATTCCCCGGAACCGCCTGACTTCTCTCTGCTCAAGAGGTTGGCCAGAGATCAACTGATCTACCTGCTGGAACAGGTAAAGCCTGGTCGGACTCCAAAGGCTGTTCCTCCACCCACAGATGTTAATAATAATCCAGGATAAATCCCCTTATCAGAATAAAGAAAAGTCATGTTTTATATTATATTTATTTAAAATTATTCCCGCAGAAAAATGTTATTTTCTGAGCACGACTTGTATTTAAAGTGTGTACATACATGTACATTCTAGTCATGTGTTTGCAGACATTTATTTCTGAGATAATTATCTCAGAATTTCAGATTAATTTTATGCTTTTATTTTTTATTTTATTTATTTTCTTTATTATTTTATTTTATTTTTTTCGTTTTGCAGCTGCCGGGAAAGAAAGACCTGTTCATCGAGGCGGACCTGATGAGCCCGCTGGACCGTATCGCTAACGTGTCGACGCTGAAGGTGAGTCTGACCCCATCGCCTCTTCGGATGAACTCCAGCTCTTTTTTTTTTTTTTTTTTTAAACCATTTCCTCCTTTTTTTTTTGTCGCAGGAACACGAAGTCGACAAATTATACAAAGTGGAACACAAACCCATCGTCAGCACCTCTGATCAGTGAGTCCAACGCCGCCGTGGTTCTGAACATCCATTCACACACAGACACACACAATCTAACACTCATAACCTTCTCATAGGCTCTGTTTTCTGATCCGGCCGAGAATCCAAACCGTCAAATGGATATGTGGTGAGTAGAGTCCCTTGTTTCTATTCTATTAGCTGTAAAAGCATCAGGATGGTGTGTGTGTGTGTGTGTGTGTGTGTGTGGTGTAATCCCCTCCTCCTTCCAGACGTGGTCAACGCCGACAAGGTGGCTGGAAAATATCGAAGATACAAAATCATCTTCACCCCTCAGAAGGTACTTCCTGCCTCGCCGCTGTGTGCAGACGCTGCATCGGTTTATTTTAGCGTGTTGTTGTTGTTTTTGTTTACCTGATGACCCCTGTGTGCAGTTCTACGCCTGCGAGGCGGTTCTGGAGGAGCAGGGCGTCTTCGGTGGTAAATAAACGTCATTTATGACATTTTTTTTTTTTTTGTGTGTGAAATAAAGTGTTGATCTTTCCGTTGCTTCACAGACGTGACCACGGACGAGTGGGCGTTCTACCTTCTCCCTCTGGACAATGACATCATCAGCCTGGAGCTGCCAGAATTCTTCCGAGACAACTTCCTGGTAAATATTTTCTTGCTATCTTCTATTTTTAATTGGAAACAATGACGACTTGTCATTTTTTTATGACATGTTTCCACACAAAAGCACTTGTTTGTTTCCTCCCATCGCTCAGGCGGGGGATCAGCGGTGGGTGAGGACGGCCGGCAGCGCTCTGCACCTCCTGCACTCGCTCTACGGCCCGTTCTCCAAAGTCTACGGGATCGGACGATGTTCCAAGGTGGCGACACGCCGTCGTGCGTCAGATCATGCGTTTGTGGAGACGCTGGTGAAAAAACCCCCCGACTGATCCGTGATGATTTCCGTGTTCGCCAGATGACGTACGAGTCGTGGAGGAGGCAGGTGGAAGAGGGAGAACAAAGGAGTCGAGAAGCCGAGATAGGAACCGTTTTTCTCATCGACAGAGGTGAGAATCGGCCGAGCGCGACGCGTCGGACGGTGATTTCCTTCCTCACGCCGCTCGCTGTCTTCACAGACGTGGATTTCGTCACGCCTCTGTGTTCACAAGTCGTCTACGAGGGACTGATGGACGACATCTTCAGGATCAAGTGCGGTGGGTGTCACGGCGACGAAACGGAAACGATTCGCCTCGTTCGTCTGATCTGATGACCTCGTCTGTCCCCTGCAGGGTGCGTGGAGTTCGGACCCGACGTCACGTCCGACAAAAGTATCAAAGTGATGCTGAACTCCAACGATAAGGTGAGTCGGCGCCGACGTGAGGAAGAGACGACTCGGCGTCTTTTATTTTAAACTTTAAACCTCTGACGTCTCTCAGGTCTTCAACGAAATCAGAAACGAACATTTCTCCAACGTGTTCGGCTTCCTCAGCCAAAAAGCTCGGAATCTCCAGACGGCGTACGACGTGAGTGAGTCGGTACCCCGATTCGGTCGCCATAGCTACGACCGCGGCGGAGCTAATGCCTTCCTCTCTCCGATTGGCAGAAGCGACAGGGGATGGACATCAAGCAGATGAAGACGTTCGTGTCCGAGGAGCTGAAAGGGTTAAAGCAGGAGCATCGGCTCCTCAGCCTGCGTGAGTTTTTTTTCCCCAGCGGGTTCGTCTGAAGGAGCGACCCCCCCCTGACTCGCTGCTGACCGCGTTCTTCTCTTCCAGACATCGGCGCCAGCGAGTCCATCATGAAGAAGAAAACGAAGCAGGACTTTCAGGAGCTGCTGAAGACGGAGCATTGTAAGAACACACTGCAGTGTGAGGGGCGGGGTCACTGCAAGGGGGGGGTGGATCTCATTTAGAGTCCTCCGTTTGTTTAATGCAGTAAAACGTACAGCAAAACTTGTATCCATCCGCCAACACGTGGTAAAGAACGAGATCCGGTCTCACTGATGTCGTATCCATCCGCCAACGACTCGTATGTCGGATTGTTGCTCGAATTTGGAACAAAATTATGGACGGAGCGGCGACTCTTATCTCAAAACACTTGTATGTCGAGCAGCTTGTATCTTGAGGTTTTACTGTACTTAATTATAAGTTTGAAAAATACCAATTTCAGTGACTGATTACAGTATTTTCTGCACTATAAGGCACACTGGATTATAAGGAGCACCTTCAATGAATGGCATATTCAAAATAAATAAATAAATAAATAAATTCATATATAAGGCACACCTTTAATTAATGGCCTATTTAATAAATTAATAAATAAAAAATAAAATTAAAAAAATCATATGTAAGATGCATCTTTAATGAATGGCCTGTTTGATAAATAAAGTAAAAAAATTAATATGTAAGGCGCACTTGTAATTAATGGCCTATTTAATAAATAAATTAAAAAAAATTAAATTAAAAAATTCATATGTAAGGTGCACCTTCAATGGTGGGCCTATTTGAGAGCAAAACAAAAAACAAAAGAACATAACAAAAACACGTATATAAGGCGCACTGGATTATAAGGCTGTAGTTTTTTGAGTAAATTAAAGGCTTTTAGTTGCGCCTTATAGTGCGGAAAATACTGTAATTAAATTCCATAATTGTGGAACGATTGCGACTAACAGACTAATAATGAAATGTGAGGAACGATGACCCAAACACCAGATGTCTTCATGAGCCTCAAAAAAATATGTTTGTTTTTTTCCGTTGTTTAATCTTCCTTTTTGATTTTTTATCCGTATTAAATCCTCGGTTCATTCATTGTTCACGTCTCTGCTGGAGCGTCTTTGTTGGAATCATTGATTTTTTTTTGTTTCTCCAGGTTTGCTTGAAGGATTTGAAATCCGTGAGTGCATCTCCTTCATCGAGGAGCACATCAACAGACAGGTGCGTCTGCAGGAACACGGCCCGACCTGTGAGGTCAAAGGTCAACCAGGACTCACCAGAAACATTCCTGTTTTTTCAGGTCTCCATGATCGAGAGTCTGAGGATGCTTTGCCTTCTGTCCATCACAGAAAACGGTGAGTTTGTGTCCAAACGTTCGCTTTTGGAATCAGGAAGAAGAATCTGTGTGACGACTGTGTGATCGTCTCGTCTCACAGGACTGCTGCCGAAAGATTACCGATCGCTCAAAGCACAGTATCTACAGGTGAGTCTGCATTCAGGGCACTAAAAATAACCAATCAAAACTAGTTTCTGTTTCTGCTTTTTAAAGGGACAGTAAACTCATTTTAAAGTAGTATATGTATATTTTTTGTTAATCATTATGAGCAAATAAAAATCAAAAAAATTTCCTTAAAATTTTAGAATTTTTGAAAAGTTTTTAAAATTTTTTACATTTTTCCTTAAAAATTAAAAAAAAATGTAATTTTTTTTCTTCCTTTTTTGAAGCGATAAAACTTCATTTGAGATGATTTCTTGATAAATAATTGTTATAATGTCGGCTCGTTTCTCAGCTCGTATCTGGAGGTTTTTCTACTTTGTGACCTCAGACTGTTGAAAATACGTTCCTTCTTTGTTTCTAAAACAAAAGCAGATCAAGATGTTTGGGGCGTGAGTCAGCGACCGCTCCCAAATTATTCATCTAGAATCAACAAACAATAGTTTCTTTTCGCTGCCTGGGCACGTTGGGGAAACGTAGTCCCGCGTTAATAGGATAGTTTTAAAGCTGATGCAGGAACGTTTCACCAAACACGCGCTGATCAGACGTTCCTCCTCCTCCTCAGAGCTACGGGGTGAACCATCTCCTCACCTTCTCCAACCTGCGGCAGCTGGGGCTCCTGGTGGAGCAGCAGCCGGGGGAAACGCTGACCGTCATGGAGAGCAAAGTCGGAAAACTGGTCAACGACAAAACCGCAGGTGAAACAGGAAACGCAGGGGTTTTGTTTTTTTTCTTTCTTTGCTTCTCTTCGTCTCCATGGCAACAGATTAACAATCCTGATTCTTTTTTTTTTTTTTTTTGCGTTTGCTTCGCTTCTACCAGGAAAACTGAGCGACGCTTTTTCTTCTCTGGCCAAGAAGAGCAACTTCAGAGCTCTGAGCAGAAAACTCAACCTGGTAATCCTTAATATCTGATTCAGAAATTGTTTTTTAATCAGGTTAAGTATGTTTAACGGATTTTTTTGCGTCAAAGGTGCCAAAGTCGGATGAAGAATACGACCTGCGCGTTCCTCGGGACATGGCCTACATCTTCAGCGGCGCTTACGTCCCTCTGAGCTGCAAACTCATCGAGCAGGTGAGGTTTGAACACGCGTGTGGCTGTGAAGACACTTTTATTCACTCCTGGTACCGCGATCCGTAGGTTCTGGAGCGAGGCGGGTGGACCGGGCTGGAAGAAGTCACCAGGCTGCTGAATGGGCACGAATTCGCCGTCACAGGTGTGTTTAATGGATGTTTGGCGACGGCAAGGACTAAACCTAAAAAATCACAAAGATTATACGTCCAAAACATTCAATTCAAAGGTTTTTTTTTTTCTATAGGAAGCAACGGAGCCGATTTAAGACCAAAGAACGACGCCCAGCGCATCGTCGTCCTCATGTTTCTCGGCGGCTGCACCTTCTCTGAGATTTCAGCGCTACGTTTCCTCGGACGAGAGAAAGGTAAAAGCAAACAGGATGTGATCGTTCTAGGAATTCTTCTGTCTTGGGTTCATTAACGTTATGTTAATCAACATATCCCCCCCCCCAGGTTATAAGTTTATTGTGGTAACTACTGCTGTTACAAACAGTTCCAGACTCCTTGAGGCTTTGCTGGATAATCATGTTTGAAACAAGACGGACAGAAACTGAGACATTCCTGCAGGAGCTTATCATGCATGTCCTCCCCCACCTCCCACCGGCATTTCAAATTGGGAAATGTTGGACCTTAAAAGAAATAACTATGAAATGTACAATGTAAATAAATATTTTAAACGTGTTTTTCTGCTCTTTCTTCTCTTATTTTAGTAGTTTGAGATGTGAGGTTATAATAAAATGAACACTAGCGTCATTGTTTAGTACAGTACAGGGCGGCTCTGTCACTATTCCCTCCGTTCAACTTGTTTTATTCAACGGGATGTCCGGCGATGGGCGGTGTCCTAAGGTACTGTATTGGTAGCACCGCCTACAGCCTGTGCTGGTTTGACACAACACGCGCACTGGTAGAAAGAGCCAATCAGAGAGCAGGGAGCCGCTGGACGCGTATTTTGAACTGCGTAGCGGCGATTGAACGGAGAGAAGCGAGGCGACGCTCCGCTCGTCCGGTCGTGACGAACTTTTCACCAAAAACAAAAACAGGCTGGAATTTAACGATGAGAAAGAGGTAAGTTAACGATATTAGTTAAAACAACTTATTTTAAATTCGATTAAAAAAATGTAAGAAAAAACAAACGTAAGCGCGAATTATCAGGGACGTAAACCAGCTAGCTAACATGCTAACCGAACCTTAGCGCCGCTTAGCCTGATCGGATTCGTGAATTCTGATCGATTAATCGTTGAACAACTCGATTAACGAGTCGGCTGTTGTTTCATTCAGCGAGGTGCTCGCAGCGGAGTCGGTGTCGTGTCTGAACCGAGCTCTGTGCCACCTGAAGGACATCTGGGAGGAGATCGGGATCCCGGAGGACCAGAGACTGCAGAGAACCAATGTGGTCAAGAACCACATCAAGGTCAGAAACCGGATCCGATCCGGTTTGACCGGTGTGAACGAGACACTGGGAACAGGTTTCGACAGATAAAGGGGGTGGGGGCCACGGTCACTATGGAAACTGGGGGGTTTGGGTGGGACACTTGATCCTGACTGATACTGACTGGAATCTGATGTTTATTTGTTTTGTTTTTGCAGCAGGAAATGAATTCAGAGGGATTTAGATCAAATTTAAAGAGTTAAAAAATATTTAGTTATAGATTAAAACACGTTGTTTATTATTATTATTATTATTATTATTATTTCTAGGGTGGAAGACTGGAGTTGTGTATCCGTGTGTGTGTGTGTGTTTGTAATCAGATGGGTGGATGTAAAATTAGGATGTGCATGAAAATAAGAAAACTTGTCAAATTAGAAATGAAAATAAAAGTTTGGACGTGCACAGATTATTTTTTAACAACGACATCATTCCAGGATCGCTCCATAATTTGCTTGTTTTTTTTCCCTCGATGTTCTTCCTGATTTTCCCACAAACTTTCATCTGAATCTCTTTGGTAGTTTATTCATCGCAGATGGAAATAATCATGGAGTCCTACATGTGATGTTTAACTAATCCGGTTTTGTGTTGATCCTTCAGAACTTACTGGACATGATGATCAAGGAGGAAGAGTCCCTTAAGCAGCGTCTCATAAACAGCGTTCAGACGTGCAAGACGGAAATGGAGAAGCTCTACCTGGAGCTGCAGCTCCCCGCGTTTGAGGTAAAAAGAACCGACGCAACTTTAGAGTTAAAGAAACGACACTGAGTGACTCTTTATATCAGGTTCTCACTTCTGTTTTTCTTGTTTCTCTGTTTATCCAGGAGGAGAACTCCATCAGTATGCTCCAGCAGGAGAAGAACATCCGCACTCAGGTGGAGGTTCTGCAGAAGGAGAAGGCCCGTCGGATGCAGCAGCTGAAGGTTCTGCTGGATCAGGACCAGGACCTGAGCGACATCCTCTGCGCCGCGCCTTACAGCATCTCTGCGGACGCCGTCCCGTCGGTGCAGCAGCTGGAGGACTTCCGCCAGCATGTTGCTAACCAGAACGCGGAGAAGGTGGGTGTCTGATCACCTGCAGGTTACGTTTGACTCCCCACCCCCCATCCATCACCTGATCATCTGACGTCTCACAGGCGAAGCGATACGCTGAGTTCACCGACCTGAAGAAGCAGATCATCTCCTACATGGAGGAGCTGGAACACGTCCCTGAAAGCAGCTTCGAGAAGGACGTCGTCTGCGAGGACGAGGACGCCTTCTGCCTCTCCAGAGAAAACATCTCGTCCCTCCAGCTGCTGATCTGTCAGGTGAGACGTTTGATCTCAGCGGCCGTCGCCACAAAGCGGGTCTAAAACGCTGACGGGCAGAACTTGACGCTCCTGCAGCTGGAAGAACGAAAGTCTGAGATGGAGGCGGCGTGTGAGAATCACCGAGAGAAGATCCAGCAGCTGTGGGAGCGCCTGCAGGTCCCACAGGAGGAGAGGGGGGCCTTCGACGAACACATGGTCGCATCCAGGAAGAGGAACCTGGAAGCGGTGAGAGGATTCAAACTTCCCCCCCGACCTCCCTGGACTTTATTAGCAGGATTCATGAACGACATTTTATCCGTTTCTCCTCAGTTAAAAGCAGAAGTTCAGCGTCTGGAGGAGCTGAAGCTGCTCAACGTCTGTAACTTCACCAAAGCCCTCCGCTCCGAGATCGCCGCGCTCTGGGAAAAGTGTTTCCTGAGCGCCGAGCAGCGCCAGGAGTTTGTCTCGTATTTCAGCGGTGAGCGCTCGCTCCTCTTCCGACGCGTTCAGAACAATCAGGGTCCGGGAAACGCTAACGCTCCACTCTTTACAGAGGATTTTACCGAAGAGCTGCTGAGTCGACACGACGCCGAGCTCCAGCGCTTGAAGCAGCATTACGAGGATCACAAGGAGCTGTTTGTGGGGGTTCAGCAGTGGGAGGAGGGCTGGGGGCTCTTCCTAGAGCTGGAGGTGAGCTGGAGAACGTCTGACCCTCAGGGTCACTCTATCACGGGTTCAACGGGAACGCCTCGGATTACGTGGTTTGGAGTGAAAAAAATACACGGAAAAATACAATTAACTTCACGTCATTTCACTCGACTTATAAATAATAATTACTGTAATGTATTTTATAACTTTGGGAAAAGCTTTTATTTAATTATTCATAATGAGTCCGTGATTCATGGAAATAATTGCCAAGTTCTATTCAAAAATTTAGATTGTTTTTCTCTGTACCTTATTCTTATAAAATGTGTTTACATATTTATAAAATATAATATATTTCTATAATATATAAATTTATTTTTAACTTTAAAATTATATAAATAAAAATATATTTCAAGTTTAACCTGGAGACACGTTTATTTGACCTCCTTCCTAGAAACAACAAGGCATTTTTTAATTTGTATTAACACACGAATTTAAGTTGTCCTGAAATGATTGTTGGTTAAATATTTCTACATCCATTTATTTCTTTATTCATTTTATTTTTATGGTTTCATAACTCTCGTGTTGTAAATATTTAACGTCTTCATTTCTTCTCCTTTGGTAGAAAAAAGCCACGGATCCGACGAGGTTCACCAACAGGGGAGGGAACCTCCTGAAAGAGGAGAAACAGAGATCAGAGCTGCTGAAGAGTCTCCCCAAGGTGAAACACCGGCGTCAAAGTTGGGTCCTCACGTCGTAAATACGCTTTAAATCACGTGAATGTGTGTGTGTGTGTGTGTGTGTGTGTGTGTGAAGCTGGAGAAGAGCCTAAGAGCCCAGATGGACGCCTGGGAGGCTGAACAGGGTCGTGAGTTCCTGGTGAACGGGAGGAAGTTCCTGCAGCACGTGGAGGAGCAGTGGGAGCTGCACCACAGCGAGAAGGAGAAGGAGAAACAGGCCCGGGTGAGAAACGCCTCGCACACCTTAGGGGGTGGGGGGGGGGCGTGTTCGATCCTCTCTTCATCACCTTCATCACGCGTCTTCATCACGCGAACAGCAGCTGAAGAAGAGCCGGCAGACGGAGGAGGACATGCTGTACGGGACCACGGTCCGCACCCCCACCAAACGCCGCTTCCTGGCCACGCCTACTTCCAACAAGTCCCGCAAGGTAAGCCAATCAGAGAGCCCGTTTCGTGTTCTGTTCCATCGACTGACCCCCCCGTCACCTCTGTTATGCCCCCCCTCCCCTCAGTTCAACGTGACCTCCAGCCTCTCCAGCGCCGCCTCCAACAGCACCGTCCGCTCCGCCTTCGGGGGAACCGTCTGCCGCTCGCCGGGGCCCCGCCCACCGCTGTCAGCCAGCAAGGTGAGTTTCACCCCCCCTCCAAAAATACCCTTAATCTCAACCCGACTGATCGATCCTGACCCGCTCCTGTCGTCCGTCAGGCGGCGGCGCGGACGCTGGGCGGCGGGAAGCCCCCCCAACCCCGACCGCATGACTGCAACAAGGAGAACGAGGGCCATCTGAAGGGGACCCCCCAGCTCGGTGCGTTGCTGACGCGCGCTAGCCCCCAGCGTAACTTCAGCATAGCCTCCGTGGCCAGCACGTACTCAGAGTTTGTGGTAATTCAACCTTCAGCTTTTTTTGTTCTGCGTCTCTTTCATCCCATCTGCTCGGTAACGATGTCGATTTATGTCGTAGGGGGGGCTGCTCGACACCCAATCAAATCCATCGAGGTGTGTTGGGAATATTTTGACTCGCATGCTTCTTCAGAACCCCTCCCTCCCCCCGTCGTGTCTATCAGCACATCTTCTGTTCTTTTTACTCAACGTGACGGAAATGATATCAAATACGTCAAATCTGGCGGTCCTCCCGCCTCTAGGGGCGCTGTAGGAAACGCTTTGACCCGAAATCTAATTTAACTCACCGCTGAGAGACAAAGCGGTCACATGACCTGATCGGAGGTTTGACGTGGTGAACAGAAGATGCCTGATTGTTAAACACACGTGTGTGTGTGTGTGTTTCCCTCACGGGTGACATTAACGCTTCTGATTTGTTCTAATCCAACGCTCCGCTTCTGGCTCCGCCTCCGTGTTTTTTTTCCTCCGCTGTAAAAAAGTTGCGCCTTCTAGTTTAACCGCATCCGTAACGTTTTTTGCTCCGCCCCACATCCACGCGTTTCCTTTGACGGCTGCTTCTGTTCCCACAGCGAGATCTGTCCAAAGCCTCCGACGCCAAGATCCAGCACAACGTCCTGAACTCCACCACCAGCACCCACTGAGAGAGTCCACAGACGACCCCCCCTCCACACCCACATAATATGTAAATGAAGGATATATTAAAGCTGATAAATTGTGTGTCTGTGTGTGTCAGACGTCTGCTAAACTAACACTACTGTCTCCATGGAGACGTCTGAAACACATTAAAAAAAAAGAGGAATGAATTTATGCATCCTGGGGTCACAGGACAAACGTGTTCCAAATACTTTTTGCACTTTTAAATGTCGTTTAGTTCCACACGCAGATGTTTTCTACTTGTGTTTCAGTGTAAATACGTTGCTCTACCTGCTGTTGTTCTAAAGGAATTTGCACCGTTTTGATAAAAGATTTTTGAGTTCATGATAAATTCTCTGCGTGTTGATGGAAAGAAAGATGAAAGTTTTTCCCGGTCGATAAAAGAAACACAGGAATGGATGTGGACTCGTTCTAGAATGAGATGAGTTGTGTGACATTATAAAAAAACAAAAAAAAGACGACTGACTGCCGATATTTTCAGCTCGGAGAAAACTGATTTCTACTTGTGGTTTTGGTAAACATTAAAGCTCCTTCAGGTCGTCTGGATTCATCTTTTAAAATGATTTTTAACTTATTAAGAAAACCTCAGCGAGGGTTTTTTTTTTGGATTCAGAAATCTCTTTCCTTTAGCGACACTTTTTTAAAGTATATTGTTTATTGTTTAGCTCTGTATCAGTTTAAAGCTCAATCACACAATGTTACGACTGATGTGGAAAAGACTGTCGAACTATAATAAACACATTTTCACATGAGAGAGATCTTCAGTCTGTCTTCACTTGTAAACATTTTGACCAAACGTCTCGTCTCCAGGTTTGAATGAACCTGATTTGACTTTAATGATGATTCAATCATCCAGTTTCACTCGTCCAACAACAAATAAGTAAAATCTGCTGTTTGAAAGACGAAACTGTGTTTTCTGTCACAGATGATTTGTGTAGATTGTAGATTAAATACCGTCAGAGATGAACTGCTGTTATCTGATTTAAATCTGACAGAAATCTGAACGCCTTTTCTCGTCTTATAACTGGCCCAACCAGTTATTGATTATCTGGATTTAACATCAAACTAGTCGTGTGTTTGTAAAAATGACATTCCACCAAAAAACCAACGTTTGTTTTCACTTCCTTGACCTTTGAAAACACACCAAACATTTAAAATCATGTATTTATCGACAATAATATAATTTTCCATAATCTGCCGTCACATTTATTCCATTATATCCTCATAAACTTTTTTTTCCCCCTAAAACGGATTTTATTCTGAAACATCAATTTTGTCCTGACGGGTGCGTTTTATTTTGAAGGACGTCAACCGGAAAATCCTAGTTGTTACCGGAAGTCTCTGTCGGAGGAGAAAAGAAGATGCACCGACGTGATGACATTCTGAAACACGGACCGCAGCCACAAAAGTTGACCTCATTCGGAATATTTAAGATTATCATTATTTATTTTTAATCTAAATTATTATTTAAAATTAATCCAGTCATGTCCGGGATGTTAGCTCGGCTTCTCTTCTACCCGACGCTCGCTTATAACGTCATCATGGAGAAGGTGTCGTCCCGGCGGTGGTTCGACCGGGTGGACGGGGCTGTGATCCTGGGGGCGCTGCCGTTCAGATCCATGACGAAACAGGTCGGAAAGCCCGACTTTAACCTGAGGATTAGATAAACCTGAACACCTGTGTTTAATATCTAGTTAGAAATCCAAGCGAAAACTGTCAGATTTTCAAAATAAAAGTCCGGAGTTGATGGGAAAACGAAGCGGAAACGCCCCTAATTTACATTATTACAAAATAAAACCTCAAAAATGTGCTTGTAAATGTATTTATTTATTGCAGCTGGTGGAGGAAGAGAATGTTCGAGGCGTGATCACCATGAACGAGACGTATGAGACCAAATACTTCTGTAACTCTGCTGAGGTGAGTTCTACTTCCTGTTTCAACAGGTATGGATTGGTTTGAGTACATGGACACGTGGTAATGTGTGTGTGTGTGTGTGTGTCACCAGGACTGGCAGGCCGTGGGCGTGGAGCAGCTGAGGCTGAGCACCGTGGACCTGACCGGCGTCCCCTCCATGGAGAACCTGCAGCGAGGCGTGGAGTTCGCCCTCAGGCACCGCCAGCAGGGAACCAGCGTCTATGTCCACTGCAAGGCCGGGCGCTCCCGCAGCGCCACGCTGGTGGCGGCGTACCTCATCCGGGTCAGTCTGTCACCCCGTGGGGGGGTCGGGGGGGGTCAGAGATGTGGTGATTTGAACTGTCTTTCTGCTGACAGCTGCACTGCTGGACTCCAGAGGAGGCCTGTGAGAAGCTGGCGACCGTCAGACCTCACATCCTGGTGCGCCCCGCCCAGCTGGACCTGCTGAGGAGGTTCCACCAGGAGGTGTGTGAGCCGTCCGGCTGAGGGGAGTGTGTTCCTCCAAAAGTAAACACACGGACCACGTCTGCTGCTCAGAGCGTGGAGGGACCGTCTGCTGGAACGTTGGGGGTCCTAAAATATCCCCACGTAACCAAAGCGATCTGGGGGTGCAGGAACGCAACCAGACGGTCATTTTAAGGTGGAAAAGAACGATCAAGTAAAGACTGTAAAAATAAAATTAAAAAAAAGCATTTTAATTAATATTTATGCCTGTTTTTTAAATAATGATCGACAGACGTTGAATAAAAGGAATTTACGATGCATCGGATTTGTTTTCATTTCAGGCAACGGGTATTTATCACATCTAGTGGGGATTTAAAATGTACACAAGAAATGTTTAAAATTGAACAAAATAAATGAATAGAAATAGTTAATTTCAAACAAAAGATAAATAATTTCATTAAACTTCATGAAATAAAATAAAAACGACAGAATGAGTGAATATAAATGTTTAATAAGCGTCCACACCGCCAGGTTTCATCGTAACCACTGAGGTGAGCTTCATCTCCTCCAGCTCCTGGCGTAGATCCATGTTCTCCGTGGTGAGTCTCTGCAGCTCCTCTCGGACGCCTCGGATCAGATCGGGACTCGGATCGCTCCCCGCCTCTCGCTCGGCGCGTAAATCCAGATTCTCTGCTGTTAATCTCTGGATCTCCTCCTTCATGCGTTGGATTTCATTACTTTGATGTAAAAGCTTCTCCCGTAAGTCCACACACTCCTCGGCCGTCCTCTGGACCTCCAGTGGATCCGTCTGCGTCGACTTTTCGCAGTTTAGTTCTGCAGATTCCCGCGTTTCTGTATTTACGTTATTGATTCCATTTCCCTGAAAAAGAAGCCCTAAGTTTAATAAAGTCTCAGCAGCCTCCAGGTTTTTCTTGTCCTTGTGCGGCTCCAGGGAGGCGTCGCCCATCCGGAGCGTCGGCGCCCAATCGGGATTTGTGGTGTCATAAAGAGGGGCCGGCTTACCTACGAATTAAGGAAATATTAAAGTTTAAATATTGCACTCAGACAAAACATTTAGAATTTATACGTTTAGAATATTTAGTAAAAAAACACAAACTGAATTCAACATGTTTAATATGTGCAATATCTGTCAGTCTAAATTTGTAAATTGTAATTTGTTCATTTCAAACAATGTATACGTTTCTTTTTTAAAATTTTTTATTATTTATCTTATTTGTTAAGTGTTCGTATTTTCTTTATCTCTTGATAATTGACTCTGGTAACGTTTATTCTACCGTAATAAAGAAAGTTTCCCCGCCATGGTATTAATAAAGGAATAAATAAACGCTCCACTGAAGAAATTACGCTGCGTTCAGGACGCCTCGGAAATCCGAAACACCAACTTCAAAGTTGATTTTAAATGTTCCCGCGGGATAAATTTCACTCGACATCACAACCATAAATTCTTTAAGTGTCATTTAATTTATAAATAATAAGCTAATACATATAAATACATACAATTATGACTCAATTCCCAACTTTTTATTAGCATGTCATAGGTTAATGTTGACAGTTTATCGCTAATATTAACTTTTATTATGGAACTGAAATCTGTCCATCTGTTAAATTTTATTTAATAATCTGCACACTGACAATAAACACATACCTGATATAAAATGATCGGAACAGATGCGGGTGTGTCTGGACGGCGTGAAAGACGTCCGTCTCAGATTAGCGATCCACTGCCTGCGCCGTTTTTCCGACAGTTCCTTCGTCTGGTCGCCCTGGTTCGTGATGACCGACGGAAGAACGTAGTAGGACTTCCGGTCGCGGGTCGACCGGTTCGTACACCCGAACACGGCGCAGGAGTTCACCATCGCTCACCGGTGCGTACCCGTTAATGTGAAGTCACTCCGCTGCCATCGCTTTGTTGACCCTCTCCGTTTCCTCTAAGATGGCGCTGATCGCGTTCATCCGGCGAGATTTGGCTGCTATCGCGAGATCTTGCGAGAGCAACAAGCAGCCACTGTAAAAACGCAAACTGAAAATGTGACCTTAGATTTATCATAATTATAATGCTAATTAAAATATTCGAGATTGATCAATCAATTTTTTTTAAAAGTAGATTAAATTTATCAAAAGCAATGTATTTTTATTACTCATGTTTGAATATTTTTAATGTTATTTGATAGTGACCTCACTTCCGGTCCTCCAGGGGGCGACAGAACGTCGTTTCGCTCTCGTCTTTGCCCGAAGAAGAAGTGAGAGACCGCAAACATGGCGGCGTCGCTGGTTCGTTTCGTCCGCGGAGGACTTGGAAGGAGTTTTAACGGTGAGTTGACGAAATAACGCCATACGTCTGAACTTAACATTTGCTGTATTAACATAATTATTCATGCACGTCTTTGACTGTCGGTCAAAACGGAAACAGTCTCGTTTTTTTTAGCGTCAAATGTCTGGAGCTTGACCTCTGAGCGAGCTAATGCTAACCTAGCATTAGCCTGAATTAATGAATTGACATTTATGTGACAGATGGGTTTGCTTTTGGGATGTAAGCAGATAAAATATTGATCAAGGTAGGCCGGGGGCGGGGGTGTCTTTTTTTCCTGTTACGTCACCGTTACTTTTGTAGTCATTTTGTAGTTCTTTTATTCAGGTGTCTTCTTCTCTGTTTATTTCTAGTTGCTCGGACCTCCTGTCTCGTCCAGCAGCAGAAGAAGCTGCAGAGCTCCACCTCAGACACCCGCCGTGAGTGCAGACCATTGAGGCTCTAGGATAATGCCCATTTAAGGTAATTATTTATACCGTCACGTGACAAATAAACAAACCTCTCTCCACTTTTGTCCCTTTGCAGCCACCGTTCGGCCCCACGATGCCGCCAACCAGCTGGCAGCCTTTGGGGAGTACGTGTCCCAGATGTTGCCCAAATACGTCCAGCAGGTCCAGGTGGGTTCAGACTGATGCTAGAGGTGGGACACGGACGCTACGGCGTGCAGCCGGGAAAACATCGGAAAATATCAGCGTCCAAACGATCAGACGTCGTTAGAATGATTTATGTGACGACACCTTAAACAAGACGAGCAGCGTGACGTTAACTCTTTAACCTTTGTACCGACTGATCTCCTTGGTGGACTTTCTCCGACGCTCCGGATGTTTATCGGTGTTTCATTGACCGATCCCCAAGATGCAGAGCTCTGACGCACGCAAAACTCTGTCGCATCGTAAGTTGACGCAACTTATCAACATCCTGTTCCGTAACTGGATCAGTCGTCATGGCGATAAATTCCATGATTAGAAGCCTGGTTTTCACTGACAAGCTCCGCCCAGTCCTCCCTGTTGGAAAATGTGATTGACGTCTGTAGACGTCATGGGCAACCAGTGAGTTACGGCTCCTATAGATTCAGATTTCACGTGTCATGTTAACATGACTCAGCAAATGCCGGACTTCCTGTGGTGTTTTTGTCTTTCCTGTTGATTATTTAGTCTAATAATCACATTTAAATGACCTCAAATGGAGATTATAAATTAAAATTTAATAAATAACGACTTACAAACAGCCTCTCTGAACCAGTTGTGTTTGTATGTTGAGGCCTACCTGTCCTTAAAGCGACACATACACACACACACACACACACACACACACACACACACACACACACACAGGTGTGTGACGTTATGTGTGTTCTGGTGTGTTCAGGTGACCTGCTACCAGGAGCTGGAGGTGATGATCCATCCTGACGGCGTGATCCCTGTTCTCACCTTCCTGAGGGATCACACCAACGCCCAGTTCAAGAGCATGACCGACCTGACGGCCGTGGACGTCCCGACGCGGGAGAACCGCTTTGAGGTGGCGGGAACACGCCGTCTCGGCTGTGATTGGTCGATTCTAGACGGATCTCGCCTCAACTTTTCGTCTGGGTGTGGTTACAGATCGTCTACAACCTGCTGTCGCTGCGCTACAACTCCCGCATCCGCATCAAGACGTACACGGATGAGCTGACGCCGGTGGACTCCGTCGTCTCCATCCACAACGCCGCCAACTGGTTCGAGCGGGAGGTGAGTCGCAGTCCCGTCAGGTCCAATCAGACGGCTCCGTGCAGCTGCAGACCGATGGAGTGTGTGTGTGTGTGTGTGTGTGTGTGTGTGTGTGTGTCCACAGGTGTGGGACATGTTCGGCGTGTTCTTTGCCAACCACCCTGACCTGAGGCGCATTCTGACCGACTACGGCTTCGAGGGTCACCCCTTCAGGAAGGATTTCCCCCTGTCGGGATATGTAGAGGTGCGTTCTGCCCCCGATGGATGCCCCCACCCTTGAACTATGGACGTCCAACCGTTTCTCCTCCGTCTGCAGGTGCGTTACGACGACGAGGTGAAACGCGTGGTGGCCGAACCCGTGGAGCTGTCGCAGGAGTTCAGGAAGTTTGACCTGAACACGCCGTGGGAGGTGTTCCCCGCCCACAGAGAACCCAAAGACGCCGCTCCCAAGCTGGAGGCCGGTGAGGCCCCCGAGAAGAAATGAGCGTTTTCATCCGTCTTTCTGAACAAAACCCACCGCAAATATTTATGTAAATATCAAAAACTAATAAAGCTGACCTGAAGAGATCCTTGAGGAGCTGCAGTTTGTGTGTGAATCCAACAGAGTTTGCGTTTGTCAACGTTCACACGGTGTCGCCCTGAGTGATGCATTTTGGGATCAATCAGGAAATCATTGATAAACGTCTGGAGTGTCGGAGAAAATCCACAAAACGCCAGCAGTGAGTGAGTTAAACTAGAATTCAGTTTGTGGCTGGGACAAATTATAAAATTCCATTTTTATAAACTTTATGATGGTTTCTAATCTGAGTTTGCGGCATTTACCAAAACAACTGAAGACGAGACTTATTTTTATTTTATCCCATCGCCAGTGGGTTATTAATTCATTTGGCATGTAATCAATTTGGCTTTAACAAATTATTAATTTATTTGGCTTTAATTTATTTGGCCAGAATGAAGATAATGACTTGAGTTTCAATTTTAATTTGACTGTCACGTAAAGCTGCTGTACCGCTACCGGCCAGCAGGAGGCGCTGCAGCACTAACTTTAAAAAAACAAAACAAAAACATTTCTTTTTAATTTTTATTGAAGCATCCATTTTACACGTAAGAAATACTGAAAACATTGAACCACACTATTCTGCGGGGAGACATGGGCCAGAATGTTTCACACATTCTTGTTTTTTTTTTCCCATCGGGGTCGGATTCGTGCACATTTTGACCCACGTGCGCGTGACAGTTCCTGAAATAAATTTAAAAAAAAGAAAAAAAGAAGCACAGACCGGAAACACCCAATCAACACACCGGAAGCTACGACACGAACAGTTCACGGAGTTAGAAGCTCACAGCTGATGGCTGTGCATGCATGCATCACGCAAAAAAACCCCGCTAATTGGTGCTTTTAATTTGTAGAAATGTGTGCATCACAACTCTGACGTCACAACACGGAGACGTTCCAGCCGTGATGAGACATTTTGAGCCCCTTTTTTTTTGTTTTTTGCCACTTTTTTGTTCTTACACTAAATCTCTGACCTGGTTTCACTGGTATCTGTAGATGTGTGGAGTTAATGGGAATAATGGGAATATCGGGCCGCTGCTCCCGTTTGCTGACGATGTTGTGTTTGTATTTCTTTGTCTGCGGAATTAGAGATAAATCAGCTTAATGTGAGGATCCAAAAAAAAAAAAAATCCTCAAAAAATATCTAAATTAAAAGAATAAAAACAGAAAATTGAGCTAAAAGACGCTAAAATGCCGCGTAGAGTTGTGTTCCATTCATATTGACAATGATGTTAAATTTAATCTGTCGTGACTCAACTGCATAGTTTATGGATGTAGTGCAACAAGTTCCTGGAGATGCATTTTACCTCTTTTAGATTTGGAAAACCTTCAAAGATGATGATGATGATGAAGATGATGAAGCACACCCGTTATGGGCATCTTGAGTGTTCCATGCTGAATTTTATTTTATTTTTATTGTTAATTTTAGGTTACTTTAACTCGTCTTTTATTTTTTAAATCTTTAAACTGTTCCGAAAAAGGTGGATGTTACAGCGAATGGAAGATTTAAACCTATGACATCATCGTGCAGTCATGTGATGCAGGAAAGGAAAATCGATTCGCTGTATCGTCCTTCTATGATGTCGTGTGTCTGTGGCGTGGTCCGTTGATTATAAAATAATCTGAATTTTAATCTCTTTCGCCCTCATTTCTTGGGTGAACATTCGATCGCGGCGTCATTTCACTCCCCAATATTTCCAGAAGTCGGGGTTCACACAATTTAAAGGCCTCACATTTCCCCCCGGCGGTGTGAAATTACACGGACGTGCGTACGGAGCAGCGGCCTGGGGAGAAGCAATTCAATTTCCCCCCACAGCCGCCGCCGTCTGAAGGAATGAATTAAACTAACGCTAGAATAGAAAAATCAAATCACGGTCCAGATCCCTGCAGGCCCAACAGGGGGGTGTGGGGGCGGGAGGGTCTTGTGGTCGGCAGTCTGGTCCCATCATCCTCTGCTTTGAGTTGCGACTGAACATCAGGGGGAGAAAAGAGTCATTTGGACACAAAACACTTTTTTAGCTGAGTTTAGTTTGGAATGCCTCGTCAGACGGGACAGAATCGAGTCTTTACACGCAAGCAGGAACACGAGACTCGGACAGGAAGAACGGGTGTCGATGAAGGACGATTAAAAGAGTGTGGGAACAACCCAAGTCTACAGAAGACGCCTCGGATGGACCTAAGGTTGGGTTTCCTGTGAGTCGCTGTGGATTGGCATGCGTTAGCAGCTAATGTGGAAAATTTTTCGTTTTAAATGTCACAATGAACAACTTTTCCAATCGGTTTCTGGAGACTTGGATTACGTCGTAGATGATGCACATTTCTGTTTGTTTGTTTTTTGAGTTTTCGCTAGGCTGTCTGTACGTTCTGTTTTTCATTCCTTTACCGTTTACCTTGAAAAATCCTGCCTGAGTCGCTTGGGAGACATTTCTTGAGCTGCAAAAAAAAAAGAGAATTCCAAAAAAAAACAAGAGAAATGCGCTAAATGAGAGTTCGTAGGACACGTTTGGAGGTGAGCAAGACACGACTGAGGTCCCACATTCGATCGTGATGATGTTATATCCCGACTGTCGGAAACTGGAGAGATTTACGTATCAGTCCTCCTCCGACCTCATGGTGACTCTGTGGAGGAATTCATCGGAAGAGGAAGCTTTGAAAAAGAAAAACACAAGAAGAATTGTCCGCTTGGCATGAATTCGTCCAACAATGTTCATCGCCGTGGCGCCGCAGCTAGGGCTTCTTACTCGTGTAGGACTGGTTGGCGACGGGGAAGTCCGGGTAGACCAGGAAGCCGGTGAAGGTGATGTATTTGGCGTGGTTGCTGTAGGCGCCGAAGCCGTCCCTCTGGTGGGAGTAGAGCCAGACGGTGTCGCCCGGTTTCAGCGCCAGCATCAGGCTCTGGCTCTGCAGGGCTTTCTCGCCCTGGCTGTCATCGTAGATCATCGCCTGCACCTCCAGCCGGTTCTTCATCAGCTTGACGGACAGAGTCTTCTGCGGCAGCTTGCCCACGTTGAAGGAGAAGTAGTACGCTCCGGGGACGCGGCAGGTGAACACGCCTTCCGTCACGTTGAAGTCCTCTCCGATGTTGACGAACGCCGTGTCGAAGCCGACCGGCTGGTGCTGCGGCATCCCCACCTGGTCTTCTCCCACGATGCTTTGGGTTCGCCCGACGGAGAAAGCCGATCTCTGGTCGTCTTCTTCGTCCTCGTCCGGTTCTTCTTCTTCTTCTTCCTTACGTTGGGGCTCCTTCTCCTTCGCCGTGGAGGCCTGGTCTTCCTGGGGGGCGCGGTCTTGATGGTGGTGCGTCTGGTAGCCGTAGGTGTCCGGGTAGACCAGGTAGCCGTTGAAGGTGGTGTAGTGGCCCGTGTTGCTGTAGAGGGCGTAGCGGGGGTCGCCGTGGAGCCGGAGCCACACTGTGTCGCCGAACTCCAGCTGAAGCATGACGCTCTGGCTCTGCACCTGAGGGGCGAAGAAGACTTCATTAACCCTGAGTCACAACCAGGCTACATCAACGCGCTGACGCCAGATTTAATCCGATCATCTCCCTCACGCAGCTCCGGGTTTGGGGGAATTGGCCGTGTAATCCCTTCTGTTCAGCTAAACACAACCCTTGCGATAACAGACGTGTTGTACCGACAGACAGTCAACACTATTAAAGACTGTTGGTAACATTTCCATAGAGGCTAAAATCCATTAAACACAACCGAACCAGAGGCCGACTTCACTCAAGATGCCCCCCATGATCAGAGGAAGGAAGTCTGGCGTATGGGAAACATACTGTACGTCTGGAGGTGGTTGAACCACGTGTTCACGAGGCACGTTTAAAAATAAACAGTCATCGGCTGCTTTGGAAGAAGCTGACGCCCCCAGTTTCACTAACAGGTGGCACCTCGAGGGGGCCAGCGCCACCTGTTGCCCTCCACCTAGAGGTGGTATTTAATCGTTAATCAGGTCCCAGGAAACACAATATAAGTTGAAAAATTAAGTAAGTCCATTTAACTCGTCTCCAGGATAAACTGTAGATAAACTTTCCCAGTTGAACTTTATTAATGAATGTATTTTAATACTACAGTAATCCCTCGCTTATTCGCGCTTCAAGATGCCCGGCTTCACCTCAGCCCGGATATTTAGTAGGTAGTCACATGATGCCATGCGTGCATGCCATTGGCTGACATCATCCGGAAGTGCGCTATGTTCTGAGACTCACGGAACACACTCTTTAATACACTCCTCTGAGTATTAAAGAAACACTTATGGGGAGGGTTCATAAACGTTTAAAGTACCGTAACTAATAAAATTAATAGTTTGTCGCTGTATCACAGGATTTTGCCTTTTTGTGGGTGGTCCTGGAACGCATTAACCGCGAGGAACGAGGAATTACTTTATTTATTTATTTATATATTTTTGGCCTAAAAACGGAAAGTCGAGTAAAATGACGCAATCTTGATTTTTTTTTTTCTGTGTATTTTTTGTATAGTGGAGAACAACGTATTTCGAATTGACGTGAGCTGAGGTGTACCTTCAGTTAGCTTAGCTTAGCAGAAGAGGTCATTTTTACACACAGTGCTGCCATTGCCATTGCCATTTTTTCAATAGTATCAACAAGGAAATATTAAGTTAATCCATCTCTCAGATTCTTCCGTCCACGTTGGTTCTGCACAGATGATCCCTCAGAACTTCTATCCCGTCTAAAAATGTTCTTTACTTTGTTGGTGGGACTGCGTTCAGGCGTGACCGGACTCCTACCTTCCTCTCCTCGCCGGCGTTCTCCTCGTACACGATGGCCTGCACCTCGTTCCTGTTCTTCATCAGCATCACGGAGAGGTCTTTGTGAGGGAACTTGCCCACGGTGAAGGAGAAGTAGTAGGCCCCGGGGATCCGGCAGCGCAGCAGGCCGGCCTTGGGGTCGAAGTCCCCCCCGATGTTCACGTACACCGTGTCAAAGGTCACAGTCATCTTGGGGCCGCCTTCCATGCTGTTGGTGCGCGCCACAGAGAAAGCGGATCGCAGCTCCACATCGTCAAGTAGGCGGGCAAACGCCCAAGCCCCGCCCACGTTACTTAGGCACAGCAGGCCAATCAGAATGCTCGCTGGGAGCAGCATCATGTCTGCAAAAACATTACAAAATAGGCTTTCATAAGTCAAACATTTCTCCATTTAAAATAACAAAAGTCTTTTTTTTTATCCCAGCCTTGTAAAAAAGCCCCCAAACCCCTAAATTATGAAAAACAACAACATTTTTATCAACCAATAGACTTTACCTGTGTATAATTAATTATATATGAGTTACGTAAACAATGATAAAGAATGAGAAGAAACGCAAAAATCATGAGAACACACGAGCTACGTTTTTATTCCACCAACGAGAACGAGATCCGGTCTCACTGATGTTGTATCCATCCGCCAACACGTGGTGAAGAACGAGATCCGGTCTCACTGTTGTATCTATTCACCAACTAGCAGCGGAGTCCCGAAAGGACTGGTATCTCGGAATTTTCTCGTACGTCGAGCAAAAATAAGGACAGAGCGATAACTTGTATCTCAAAAAAACTTGTATGTCGAGCAGCTCGCATCTTGAGGTACCACTTTAACCTAAAAGATGAACACATGTATTTTTTCTCCTGTAAAACACGGAACCTCCATCCTGTTGTAAAAACAAACTGAACGCACAAAGATTTATGCAGTTTTGCTTGGCCTGTAAACTGATTTCAAACAAAACCTTTGGCCTTCCGGGGGAAAAGTTTGTTCTTGACAGAGTGGTTGTGTAACAGTCTGAGTTGTGTGGGCAGAGGGTTTCTTCGCAGTAACTTTGATCATGGAATCTCGCCCTCCGTGACATCGGGTAACAAGGAGGAGTCCAACACGTTTACAGCGACTGCAATCCCAGCAGGATGAGCAGCGGCGTCTCTTTAGAATGGGCTTCATCTGTGTTGTTCGCCATGGAAACAATGACTGCTCAAAGGAAACAAGCTCGCGTCGACCTCAGACAGATGATGCTCACGCAGCAGAGCGAGCTCACGCTCACACATGACATAACAGACGGCGACACCTTGAGCTGTGGTTGAGTCATTCAGGCAGGTCGCCAGCGGAGGACGTTCTAATGTGTCTCCTATTAGCAGAGACGAGCTCTCATTGTCCTCCTCTAATGAAGCAGCAGGAAGTCGACACACTCAGGTGGAGCGACAACGACAGCGAAACGACACGGCGAAGCCTGTACCGGGTAGAGGAGGCAAAGGAGACAGAGGAGACACAGGAAACAGAGGAGGTAGAGGAGGCAAAGGAGACAGAGGAGACAGAGGAAACAGAGGAGGCAGAGGAGGCAGAGGAGACAGATGAGGTAGAGGAGGTAGAGGAGGCAACGGAGACAGAGGAGACACAGGAAACAGACGAGGTAGAGGAGGCAAAGGAGACAGAGGAGACAGAAGAAACAGAGGAGCTAGAGGAGGTGGAGGAGCTAGAAGAGGCAAAGGAGACAGATGAGACAGAGGAAACAGAGGAGGTAGAGGAGACAGAGGAGATAAAGGAGACAGAGGAGGCAAAGGAGACAGAGGAGACAGAGGAGCTAGAGGAGGCAAAGGAGCTAGAAGAGATAGAGGAGACAGAGGAGACAGCGAGGTAAAGGAGACAGAGGAGGCAAAGGAGACAGAGGAGACAGAGGAGACAGAGGAGGCAAAGGAGACAGAGGAGACAGAGGAAACAGAGGAGGTAGAGGAGGCAAAGGAGACAGAGGAGACAGAGGAAACAGAGGAGGTAGAGGAGACAGAGGAGATAAAGGAGACAGAGGAGGCAAAGGAGGCAGAGGAGACAGAGGAGCTAGAGGAGGCAAAGGAGCTAGAAGAGATAGAGGAGACAGAGGAGACAGAGGAGACAGAGGAGCTAGAGGAGGCAAAGGAGCTAGAAGAGATAGAGGAGACAGCGAGGTAAAGGAGACAGAGGAGGCAAAGGAGACAGAGGAGACAGAGGAGGCAAAGGAGAAAGAGGAGACAAAGGGAAAAGAGGAGGTAGAGGAGACAGAGGACAGAGGAGGTAGAGGAGGTAGAGGAGGCAAAGGAGACAGAGGAGACAGAGGAAACAGAGGAGGTAGAGGAGGCAAAGGAGACAGAGGAGACAGAAGAAACAGAGGAGCTAGAGGAGGTAGAGGAGCTAGAAGAGGCAAAGGAGACAGATGAGACAGAGGAAACAGAGGAGGAAGAGGAGACAGAGGAGATAAAGGAGACAGAGGAGGCAAAGGAGACAGAGGAGACAGAGGAGCTCGAGAAGGCAAAGGAGCTAGAAGAGATAGAGGAGACAGAGGAGACAGAGGAGACAGAGGAGCTAGAGGAGGCAAAGGAGCTAGAAGAGATAGAGGAGACAGAGGAGACAGCGAGGTAAAAAAGACAGAGGAGGCAAAGGAGACAGAGGAGGCAGAGGAGACAGAGGAGGCAAAGGAGACAGAGGAGGCAGAGGAGACAGAGGAGCTAGAGGAGCTAGAGGAGGCAAAGGAGCTAGAAGAGACAGAGGAGACAGAGGAGACAGAGGAGACAGAGGAGCTAGAGGAGGCAAAGGAGCTAGAAGAGACAGAGGAGACAGAGGAGACAGAGGAGGCAGAGGAGACAGAGGAGGCAAAGGAGACAGAGGATGCAGAGGAGACAGAGGAGCTAGAGGAGACAGAGGAGCTAGAGGAGACAGATGAGCTAGAGGAGACAGAGGAGACAGAGGAGCTAGAGGAGACAGAGGAGACAGAGGAGCTAGAGGAGGCAAAGGAGACAGAGGAGGCAGAGGAGACAGAGGAGCTAGAGGAGACAGAGGAGCTAGAGGAGACAGAGGAGACAGAGGAGACAGAGGAGACAGAGGAGCTAGAGGAGACAGAGGAGACAGAGGAGACAGAGGAGACAGAGGAGCTAGAGGAGACAGAGGAGACAGAGGAGGCAAAGGAGACAGAGGAGGCAGAGGAGACAGAGGAGCTAGAGGAGACAGAGGAGGCAGAGGAGACAGAGGAGCTAGAGGAGCTAGAGGAGACAGAGGAGACAGAGGAGACAGCGAGGTAAAAAATACAGAGGAGGCAAAGGAGACAGAGGAGACAGAGGAGACAGAGGAGGCAGAGGAGACAGAGGAGGCAAAGGAGACAGAGGAGGCAGAGGAGACAGAGGAGCTAGAGGAGACAGAGGAGCTAGAGGAGACAGATGAGCTAGAGGAGACAGAGGAGACAGAGGAGCTAGAGGAGACAGAGGAGACAGAGGAGCTAGAGGAGGCAAAGGAGACAGAGGAGGCAGAGGAGACAGAGGAGCTAGAGGAGACAGAGGAGCTAGAGGAGACAGAGGAGACAGAGGAGACAGAGGAGACAGAGGAGCTAGAGGAGACAGAGGAGACAGAGGAGACAGAGGAGACAGAGGAGACAGAGGAGCTAGAGGAGACAGAGGAGACAGAGGAGGCAGAGGAGACAGAGGAGCTAGAGGAGACAGAGGAGGCAGAGGAGACAGAGGAGCTAGAGGAGCTAGAGGAGACAGAGGAGACAGAGGAGCTAGAGGAGACAGAGGAGACAGAGGAGCTAGAGGAGGCAAAGGAGACAGAGGAGGCAGAGGAGACAGAGGAGCTAGAGGAGGCAAAGGAGACAGAGGAGGCAGAGGAGACAGAGGAGCTAGAGGAGACAGAGGAGACAGAGGAGCTAGAGGTGTTGTCTCTGCTGTCCGTCCTGCTGTTAGATTTTCAGATGGATCCCCTCTAAAACACAAAGAGGGGAGTTCCATCCCCCAACACAGAAACCTGTGGCTGCAGGACGTGGAGTGAAGTTTGTTCAACCCACCAAACCTCTGTGAACCAAACATCTTCAGAGTCCCGTTCAGTAACGACACGACGGGGAACCATCTGACAGTGAAACTCCAGATCTCCATCTTCCTCTGACATATTTGGTGGCGACTCCAAACTGTCGTCATGAACTGGCGCCTTGTCCAGGATGTATCCTGCCTCTCGCCCAATGCCAGCTGGGATCGGCAGTAACAGAAGATGGATGGTTGAGCAGATGGATGGATGAGCCTCCATTCAGTCCATCAGACAGAACAGAAACAGAAGCCGTCACGACTGACTGGGTTTCTGTTTTTACTTTGGTGCAGCACTGCTAAGACCTTGAAAGTCTTTAATGTTGAGACTCAGAGTTCTTCTGTCGGTTTATCCTAAATCAACCTCTTTAAATGGAGACTAATGATAGCAGTTAATTGTACTTAAGGCACAGAAGCACGACTGATCGTTTCGTCTGATTGCTTTTCCCACTGCAGCAGAAGCAGAAATCCATTCTGCAAAGGCAAATATATGTATGCAGCAGGCTGCTACCGCAGTGGCCGCTCTCTGCATAGATTAGAATTTGCTTAATAATTCCGAAAGCGCTACTTAAGCCTCAAGTTATACAAAAACACAAAAATTGAGAACGCATCCGCGAGGCGTTAAGAGCAACGGTTTTTGTTTGTCTGCGTAATGGAGGCCGTTTGAGCGAGTCAAAGTCGACAGACTGCACTCCTTAGAGAGCGAGATGCTTCAGGATCAAACAGCAATGAAAGAATAGATCAAACAAACCTCCGTAATGAGCACCCATGGGAGTAAAGCAGCAGAACTGAGCCCACAAAAGATTAGGTCCATGCAAATGGGAAGAAAAAACAAAAAAAAACAATGCTGTTGTACACTTTTCAGAATCGTCTAACTTCTTTCTGGGCAAGTTTTAAAGGAGTATTACGCTGTTTTTGCTGCAGTTGGAGAAGATAGGCAACAGCCAATCAGAAATGTGACATTATTGTGATTTTCTTTGCAGCATTTGTGTTCACAGGCACAAATAAAAGACGACTAAACCTGTGCACCATCTGACGTGTGGATAACCTCATGCATTATCTGCACACATGAGACGAGATGAGAAGTTGCAGTCTACTGGGTGGAAGCAGAATAATCAGGATGGAATTATTGATTTTTCCTGCACCACATGTGTAGATATCAATATATTTTCTCTCATTAAATGTTCAGAGTTCAAATGCAGACACGCAAAAAGGCGACTAAAAGGTGACATTGATGAATGACCACCAGGTTTAGATGTTTAATCCCAGAGGAAGCAAAAAGCAGCAAACATGAACTGATGAAGACCAACAAACTCAAACTGTTTGTCCTCTCAGATCCAAAGCAAATTCAAGCCATTAGTGGAATTCATGCCAGCCTCTCAAACACACTCTTTCCACCGAGCAGCTTCTGCAGGAGGTAATTACCTCCCCGAACACCATGGAGGACTCTTGTCTCAATACGAGGGCATATTATCTATTCTCTTTCCTTATGATGGTTCTAGCTTCCTGCTCATTTGTGTGTGAAAGTTGTAACCCTCCAGCTAATTAGGCTATAATTTAATCTGACCGCCAGCACTTAATTAAGACGAGCGAATGCCAGGGAGACAGAAGGAGGAAACTGATAGGTGAGAGGAGAGCCAGCAGAATGCGTTCACACATTCATTTAATTAGCATTGTAAAATTAAATTAAAAGTTGTACCTGATTACCTCAAAACACCATCAAATAACGTCTATATTCCTGTCAGTCTGACCTTTGCAGCTTCCTCCTGCGTGGTGACATCATCTCTGCTTCTGCTTGTGCTTCCTTTCTCCTCAGCATTGCAGCATTCAGCTCATTTGCATTCAGTCTTTAAAAAGGCACCAACTAAACACCTAATATAAAGTTTAAAAGCTCAAACCCGTCTCAAACAGAAGGATCTTTTGCCATCAGATCCATTTTTGAGGTTTTCAGGATCAGGATAGTCTTCCGAAGGTCCAGATATGTTTCTTTATGCATCTTTGTGATGTTTAACTTCATGTTTTAGGGTCTAATAAACTTCTCTGGCCTTTCCATCAGCTTATAATACTAGTTCTGAGCCCCACGAGTTAGCATTGGTGAACTCCTTGAAGCTTATTGATGAAACTCTGACTTAACTTTAGGACATAACAGACAGAAGTCTACAGTAGTTCGGTTTCAATCTGTGTTTGCTGCCTGTTTTTAGTTTGCTGAACAAATTTTAGGGAGTTTGCAGAGAGACGGTGATCCTGCGCACACATTTGCATAAAAGTTGTGCGGTTTGCAGCGAGGATTACTTTTACAAACTTGTTTTGAGGGACCAGATGCCCAAACCATCTGCATCTCCTCCGTGTGGGACAGACGTCCTTTCCAGATCCATCATCTCCTGACGGATCAGGAATAAAAAAAAAACCCGACCAATCAGAGACGTATCCGTCTTCAAATTTAAGAGTAAAGGAGACTTTAGCCTCGCTGCCAGCGAGACTGAAAAAGGAAGAAAGAAACTGGAACGCAATGAAGGCAGGAGATGAGAATAAACAGGTTAGTTTTGAGAGAAAATCTCTCAATGTGTAGCAGGGAAGAGGTAAAACCTACAGGAATTGAAGAGACTAATTACTATTCTAGAACCATTAAGATATATTTACCAACTGAAAGCTTCAAATATTTCCCTTTTGTTTTTGCCAGTTTAACTTAACTCTGAAGCACAAAGCGCTGCGTTATCTTAGAAGACAAGTGATTGCACGCCTCAGTGACCTCAGCAGGAGGACTGATGGTGGTGGTGGTGGATGTGTGTGTGTGTGGGGGGGTAAACTGAATGAAGCTGGTCTCAGGCCAGCAGTCACTACTGTCTGCATGGATGGATGAGTCTCCACAGCTCTGCTGAGCCGAGCCTGAAGCGGAAGGAAAAGGTCTGCCGCTGTCTGATGGGGTGGCGGTCGGGTAACCACAACAACAGCTGCACCTTTAAAGTAACATCCAGTCTCAACGCGCTTACGGTGTGTTGGGATTAAAATCCCTGATGGCTTTAAAGGGAACAAGGATTCAATTTGAGACTAAACATGAGAGGGACGTTTGAAACAATCACGTTTATCCCCATGAAGCCAGAACGCAGCTTCAGACTGGTAATGTGAACCTAGACGTGACTGACCAACTGGAGGTGAACGTCTGGACCTGCTGGTGACGTCCTGAAGGTTAGGCCGCTTCTGGAGCGAAGCTACACGAGTCGTTTTGTTGTTTTACTCCAGAAATGATTCCCATCTATCGATAAAGAGAAGCAGTTGTTCAACGCCTGCTTGTTCGGGCTCTACAAACACGTAGAGAGGATGATGTGTGCATTCATAACACCTCAACCTGACTGTGATTCTCAACACTACGCCTGCAGCTTCCTGTTGTTCCGGATGCTGCTGCTCGTCTCCTGACTGGGGAGAATAATTCAACACACTGCTCTCCTTCCACAGGCTTCCTGTCCATCACAGATTTTTTCTTCTTCTTCTCCTTTCGGCTTTTCCCTTTGCCAATCAGTGTCCTCCATCTAACCCTGTCTTCTGCATCGTCTTCTTTCACACCAACTACCTTCATGTCCTCTTTAACTACATCCATAAACCTCCTCTTTGGTCTTCCTCTAGGCCTCCTGCCTGGCAGTTCAAAACTCAGCATCCTTCTACCAATATATTCACTATCTGTCCTCTGGACATGTCCAAACCATCTCAGTCTGTCCTCTCTGACTTTATCTCCATGTACTCACCTCTTCTTCTTCTTCTACTAATCAGTTGTTCATGATTAACCCTAAAAACCGGGTGTGATGGAACCGACATCTGTGGAGCAGCCCTTCAAAGTTCTGGTTGCGTTAGATGTGCTACAGAAATAAAGTTTGTCTTGACTAAAGTATCAAATACATTGTTTACGGGAAGCAGCTGAATGCAGCGGCTGGTGTTTTTTATTACCCATAAACCATGGAGGCGTTGCCATGGAGAAGCTGCAGGGACTTTTAATCATGGTAGCACCGAATGCTTTCAGAATCCTCCGACATCATCGACCTTGTCTGGCAGCACGGTTGAGAAAGCAGAGATGAAAGGATCGACTTTACAACCGGCGAGGATTCGCTCGGGTACAATCTAGTGTCGTCCGCATACAGCAGCGACTCTATCTGTTTGCACAGCTGGATGACTATTCCACCCGCGACACTCTGTCATCTGATCCGTAGTTTGCGATGAAATCTCCACGACTGTGATTCTCACAGCGTTTGACATTCAGGGTTGGTCTGCTCGGGCTTTAAGGATTGATGTGCCCTTCTAAGAAAACGACAGGGGGTGACTCGGAGGAGCCACATCAGAACACAACACTGGTTATTTGTGCGTTTTCAAGTCAGCAGAAAACTTGTCAGCCGAACCCCTCCTGTCTGCAAAAGGTCAGCCTGTCATGGATTTCAAAACCAGCCTTATTTTTAGACTGACCTTCATGCATTTTTGAAATAAGACAGCGCTCGTGTGTCTCGTACAAGAACCGTTGTTTTCGATCCTACAAATTTAAAATCTGGAAAAACCACACGGCTGCATATCAATGCGGTCGTCAAGCTCCAGTTCTGCTCGTGTCATCTGTTCTCCAGGAGATCTTCCTTTTTTTGTCTGAATATAGAGGAAAGGGAATGAATGATTTCTCCTCCCTGGAGACGGATCAATACCTGATGATTGAGACATGGAATAAAAGAAGGACAGGAAGTGAGAGAAAGTGAACAAATTTCACTGGGCGTGTTGATTTAGAACAGAACGTGACGATGTGGGAAGTTATTCGCCTGTGGTATTGTTATTTATGTGTTCACAGGGGACTAAATAAACAGTAAACGTGTGTGTGTGTGTGACCTGTATAACTTTTCCGGTGTATGTGGTAACGTGTGCGTTCGTGTTGCTGCGTGGGTCGTAGTTGACGTGTTTCTGAATAAATGTGAGAATATCTGTGTATTTGTTGTGTAAAGTTCTATTTTTGTGAAGATGTGGGATTATTCCTGTGTGTATGAGTGTGTGTTCATGTGTGTGTGTGTATATATGTATATATATGAACCACCTTCATACGGGTTCCTATCTTTTGTCTCAGCTGCTCAAATAGAGGGTAACGATAGAGGACGAATGCTCTCTGAGAGTTTTCCGTTTACGTCCATCTTCTCATTATTATCACGTATTATATCACGACTGGAGAGACTAATTTTATGCGCGGTGTTGAGCGCTCGACAGAAAGGCAAACATATTGAGATTTTTTTGGCTGGAAGTCTGCAGAACATTTCAGTCGGTTGGGGATTTTTAAAGCGGTTTCATGTTGTGTCACGCAGAACCAAAAATGTCCAATATACAGTATATATGTGATTTTTACAGACGCTGCTCCCATTTAAACTTGAGCCGAGTGTCGGAAAGCAAAGGTCAGCCCCAGAGTTAACAGATACTTCAGTGGTATAGAGATAAGACACTCCAACAACGTTAGAAGTCAAAGATTTTTTTTTTTTTGCTTTAACCTACTATTGCTCTGTTTTAGTGCAAATGAGACAATAATAAATGTGTTTCATGCTAAGAATAGTAATGATGTCATTCTTCAAAATCACACATTTCAGTTTCTATTGATAGTTCTTCATCTCTGAGTCACAATTTCACTATCGGAGTGATCCAAGGGTAAAACAGTGTCTCCTCCGCCTCTCCAGACAGATTCTCTATGTTTCTCCACCCATTTCTCATTAGATCACAGCCACACAATGAAATCCATTGTTCCATTGTATTGCCGAGCAGGGCCGCACGGCTGCACTGAAACCAAAGCATCACAAACACAATGATTGTATGCGTCTATGGGCGAGTACAAACACACTGCTTGTTGTTTTTACGCACCCCGTTTACACACAACAAGGACATTTTAGCGCAAGGAAACAGTTTGTACATTTTAAATACATGCTGCTTAGAAAGTTATTTAATAGCATGAAGTGATATTAAAATAGTCTGAGAAAGAAAGCACACTTTAATGTAAAGCTTCAAACATAAAACAGCTATCAACATGTTGAGACATGCTGAGCGGAAATAAAAAATGGTCTTTCTAACATTAATTTCCTTCACATTATGAGATAAAAAATATGCCCAAGTGGGAACAACTCAATCACAGAAGCACAAAGACATAAAATAAATGACTTTTGAGGTGTTGGTTGGCGACTATTTTAACTTAAGGCGGATCTAACGGACTGGAAGGCTGGTTCACTTCATTACTAGACCTGCTTTTGGTAAAGTACCGACACATAACCAGGTTAGTTATTCCTACCAGGTTACAGTGTCAGGTCAGCCCACCATCCCATAACTCTGATTTCATATTTATTTCACACATTTTTTAAATCTGTGTCTCCAAACCTTCAAACTATTTTCATTCATCTGTTGATAAGCATAGTTATCCAAAGCACACTGATAATTATCTTATATCTAGCACAAAAATATGAAGTTTATTATGAAGCAGCTTCATAATAATTAAATAATAATAATAATTCATAATAATTAATTCATAATTCATAATAATTAAATTAAATTATTATGAGGAACACCAAGAGTATAGGACTGAGAGTAGGGACGTTGAATGTTGGAACTATGACAGGAAAAGGTAGAGAGTTGGTTGACATGATGCAGAGGAGGAAGGTAGACATACTGTGTGTCCAGGAGACCAGGTGGAAAGGTAGCAAGGCTAGAAGTTTAGGAGCAGGGTTCAAGTTGTTCTATCATGGTGTAGATGGGAAGAGAAATGGAGTAGGAGTTATCTTGAAGGAGGAGTTTGTTAGGAATGTCCTGGAGGTAAAAAGAGTGTCAGATAGAGTGATGAGTCTGAAGCTAGAAATAGAAGGTGTGATGTTCAATGTTGTTAGCGGGTATGCTCCACAGGTAGGATGTGAGCTGGAGGAGAAGGAGAAATTCTGGTCGGACCTTGATGAAGTGATGCAGAGCATGCCTAGAAGTGAGAGAGTTGTCATTGGAGCAGACTTCAATGGACATGTTGGTGCAGGAAACAGAGGTGATGAGGAGGTGATGGGCAGGTTTGGTATCCAGGAGAGGAACGCAGAAGGACAGATGGTAGTTGACTTTGCAAAAAGGATGGAAATGGCTGTAGTGAATACTTTCTTCCAGAAGAGGCAGGAACATAGAGAGACCTATAAGAGTGGCGGTAGGAGCACACAGGTAGACTATATCTTGTGTAGACGGTGTAACCTGAAAGAGATCAGTGACTGCAAAGTAGTGGTAGGTGAGAGTGTAGCCAAACAGCATAGGATGGTGGTGTGTAGGATGACTCTGGTGGTGAGGAAGATCAAGAGGGCAAAGGCAGAGCAGAAGACAAAATGGTGGAAGCTGAAAAAGGAAGAGTGTTGCATGACTTTTAGGAAGGAGTTAAGACAGGCTCTGGGTGGTCAGGAGGTGCTTCCAGATGACTGGACAACTACAGCTAATGTGATCAGGGAGACAGGTAGGAGAGTACTTGGTGTGTCATCTGGAAGGAAAGTAGATAAGGAGACTTGGTGGTGGAATGAGGAGGTACAGGAGTGTATACAGAGAAAGAGGTTAGCCAAGAGGAAGTGGGACACTGAGAGGACTGAGGAGAGTAGACAGGAGTACAGGGAGATGCAGCGTAAGGTGAAGGTAGAGGTAGCAAAGGCCAAACAAGAAGCTTATGATGACTTGTATGCTAGGTTGGACAGTAAGGAGGGAGAGACTGATCTATACCGGTTGGCAAGACAGAGAGACAGAGATGGGAAGGACGTGCAGCAGGTTAGGGTGATTAAGGATAGGGATGAAGTCTATTGACAGGTGCCAGTAGTGTGATGGGAAGATGGAAAGAGTACTTTGAAGAGTTGATGAACGTGGAAAATGAGAGGGAACAAAGACTAGAAGAGGTGACTGTTGTGGACCAGGATGTAGCAAAGATTAGTCAGGATGAAGTGAGGAGGGCATTGAAGAGGATGAAGAGTGGAAAGGCAGTTGGTCCTGATGATATACCTGTAGAGGTATGGAAGTGTCTAGGAGAGGTGGCAGTAGAGTTTCTGACTGGGTTGTTCAACAGGATCTTAGATAGTGAGAAGATGCCTGAGGAATGGAGGAGAAGTGTGCTGGTGCCCATTTTTAAAAACAAGGGAGACGTGCAGAGTTGTGGCAACTACAGAGGAATAAAGCTGATGAGCCATACAATGAAGTTATGGGAGAGAGTAGTGGAAGCTAGACTAAGGGCAGAAGTGAACATTTGTGAGCAGCAGTATGGTTTCATGCCAAAAAAGAGTACTACAGATGCAGTATTTGCTTTGAGGATGTTGATAGAGAAGTACAGAGAAGGCCAGAGGGAGCTGCATTGTGTTTTTGTAGATCTGGAGAAAGCTTATGACAGGGTGTCCAGAGAGGAACTGTGGTATTGTATGAGGAAGTCTGGAGTGGCAGAGAAGTATGTTAGAGCGGTGCAGGACATGTATGAGGACTGTAAGACAGTGGTGAGGTGTGTGTAGGTGTGACAGAGGAGTTCAAGGTGGAGGTGGGACTGCATCAGGGATCAGCTCTGAGCCCCTTCTTGTTGCTATGGTGATGGACAGGCTGACAGACGAGGTTAGACAGGAATCTCCATGGACTATGATGTTTGCAGATGACATTGTGATCTGCAGTGAGAGCAGGGAACAGGTGGAGTAGAAGCTAGAGAGGTGGAGGTTTGTCCTGGAAAGGAGAGGAATGAAGGGACCCAAGTGGAAGAGAGAGGTTACAGGGAGAAGAGATCAAGAAGGTGGAGGATTTTAAGTACTTAGGCTCAACAGTCCAGAGCAATGGAGAGTGTGGAAAACAGGTGAAGAAGCGTGTACAGGCAGGATGGAACGGGTGGAGGAAAGTGTCAGGTGTGATGTGTGATAGAAGAGTTTCAGCTAAAATGAAGGGAAAGGTGTACAAAACTGTGGTGAGACCAGAGATGTTGTTTGGTCTAGAGACAGTGTCCCTGAGGAAAAGACAGGAGACAGAGCTGGAGGTAGCAGAGATGAAGATGCTAAGGTTCTCTCTGGGAGTGACCAGGAAGGATAGGATCAGGAATGAGTACATCAGAGGGACAGCACATGTTAGAGGTTCTGGAGATAAAGTCAGAGAGGCCAGACTGAGATGGTTTGGACATGTCCAGAGGAGAGATAGTGAATATATTGGTAGAAGGATGCTGAGTTTTGAACTGCCAGGCAGGAGGCCTAGAGGAAGACCAAAGAGGAGGTTTATGGATGTAATGAGGGAAGACATGAAGGTAGTTGGTGTGAGAGAAGAGGATTCAAAGGACAGGGCTAGATGGAGGAAATTGATTCGCTATGGCGACCCCTGAAGGGAAAAGCCGAAAGGAAAAGAAGATGAAGCTGCAGACATGAATTCCTCAATTTTTAATTGTTAAGCACTGTTGTAATGTTGTAGTGGATCAGAAACAAAAAGTTGTTGACTGACAAACGGTTTTCTGGATTTAACAGCCAACAAAAACATAACTAAATAAAGGAAAGGATCGTTTTATTGCAGTTTAGGGAAAATACTATAAAAACTCAATTTCCCATGAGCCTTTGTTTGTAGAACATTTTATTTCCTGTTTACTCAGCCAATGAGTGTGGACTTGGGTTGACCGGGGTTACGTGAGGCGCGTGCGAGAGAGATTAAAAAAAAAGTGCGCAGTAATTTAGAAGTCGGAAAACTATATTCAACATCGTTATGATAAATATTTTGTGCCCGATAATATTCGTGAGTTAGTCGTTTTTTGGTGACGTGTTTTTCTATAGTTTTTAAGCGAAAGTGCAGCTAGGCTAGCTGCGTTTGTTGTTTTTTATTAGTTTAGGAGAAAAAAAACAAGCTAACTTCCGGAAGGGCCGTGCTAATTAGCTAACAGTGCTATTGCCTTTGAGGACCGCACACACACCTGTTGCACCTGGATTATAATCCGGCCTGTAGACTCTCCTGAATGGCTTCTTCTTGTCGGAGATACGCGAGTAAATTAGCCTTTTTTTCTTAGCCATTGACGTGTCGATGCTAGCTAAAGATATGTTGATTGCTTTTTATGGGCCCCTAATGGCTAAATATCCAATCATTTGCTAATTATCTCTACATTAAAATACGTTTATCCACTAAAATGTAATAATAAAAAATTAATCTCTATTTATTTAAGCGCTCTTATGATTTGGGTGTTTTTATAAAACCCATTTGGGTTGAAGGTAACTTCATGTTTAAGTTTCATAATTTGTTCAAGGCTTTTGCTTTTGCACTGGTATTTATTTTTGAAATGTTGGATATTTTGAAGCTATTGTCAACTCTAACCTTTACCCTACAATTAACCCTTTAATATGAGGAAAACAATGTGGGCTGTTATGGTTGTGTTGCTTTGGTTTGTGGAGCAGTATTCAGCTCTTCCCAGTTGTGTATTTAATAATGGGACGTCACACAGCATTCAGTAGTAAGATCGGTCTATGAGTTCTTGTTTCTGCAATAGATGAATGGATTTTCAGCTCATGTGCCCATTTGTGATATAATTGCCCCAGCCTTGCATGAACTGTGTTTCTACATGGAACTGTAAATTCAGACTAGTACTAGTAGACTAGTAATAGGAAGCATGTCTTGTGCTGTCGTCAGTCTGCTGATAAAGCGAGTGATCCATTGTTGTATTGTGGATGGACCTTCTTCTCCTTAGTCCTGATAGATTTATGGTTAAAATTTTTCTTGGCAAACTTTGCGCTCCTCCTAACGGTTATTTATTTTTTTGAAAGCACCCTCTTCCAACTGTGCTTTCTTCATCATTTGTTAGTAACCCTCGCAAAAACAGCCTGTACTGCATACATACCAGGTGTCTCATGTAAAGACAAGGAAAACACCCTTAAAAGTCAAAATGGTCACAATTTCTACTTAATTTATTTAAATTTAATATTTAAAAGAGGTGACCAGACCTAAAAAAACCCAAAAACGTTAGCGACTTGCATCATCATTCACACCCATAATCGAAGATGCACAAAGGATGAAACATCTTTTTTTTAATGAAGTCAGACAGACTTCCATTGTGAAGCCTCAGCTCAAGGCCAACTGCCCCATCCCCTCACTGCTTAACGGAGGGGCGGTGGGGGCTGCTGCTTTCTCCTCACTCATTTTGTTAAAGCACCTTTGGAAATGACTTGGTAGAAGCGTTGAAAGCTGCACAGACAGAGTCAACAAGAGCTGCTGAGAAGAGAGAAGTGTTGTCGTGATGAGAAAATAATCACTGCCTTTGACACTCGGATGGTCTTCGGAATATAGAAATAAGCAGTAGAATGAGTGCTTAAGGCCATGGAAACTGATGTGCTTACAAAGGAATAATGGTTTCCCATCCATCTCTACGTATCAACAAGGTTTTTATTGCAAATGAAAGCAAAATACTCTCCTTCCCTTCGAACAGCATCAGCAGCCTGTTGTCTATTTTCTGATGAAGTCTGCATATTTTCTTTCCTGGAATCTATAGCACTGTGAAAAAGAATTTGGCCGGTGATGCTTCCCTTTTTCTTTCTCTTAAGCAGCATTCAAAAGCCATTCAGTTATGCAATTTTCAACACAACAGCAGCTTATATAATAAGTTACGAGTTTTCTTATGGCAGGAAATTGGTCAAAGTTCCAATTGGAATTCTAAGTTTATGATTTCTAAACTGGATAACATCATGGAATTACAGTAAATTACGTAACTTGTCGTCAGCCAGAAAATAATTTTTCGGTGAAAAGATCAAAGTGATACCAGTAAAGAGTGTGTCTGCTTTTTCCAAGAGTACGTTCAGCTCGAAAAATATCAATATTCTGACAAAATTCTCTTTTTATCAGAATTGATGTGATTGTTATGGTTCTTTTTTTTACGTATCGAGCCGAGGAGAAGACACAGTATGACACTAGAAACTCAACAGAGCTGATAGGAGAAATCAAATCACTCCGTGAAATAAAGTCTGAACTGACCATCCTCAGACTTATTCCCAGCTATGCACCCAACTGAAAATAAATGCAGACACTTAATAACCAATTCGAGAAAGCACTGGAAGTAACGAGAAACTACTGTGATGTCACAGAGAGGTTGATTGAGCCCCAAAATAAGTATGAATCTGAAAAGTCAAATCAGCGTGGATCTGATGTCTGAGGCAGAATCTCGTCCACAAGTAGGACGCAACTTCAATCAGAGCAGAAGTCGGCTTTCAGCCTCAGAAGTTGGATGTGTTCGCTCAGCGTGAGACAGACTCTCCAGGATATGACAGAATGCACCGATCTCAGTGTCCTCACTTCAGAAGAGTGCTTCAATCAGACCCCTCTGTGGGAGACATTGAAACTACCGAGGACAAAGAAAGTGCTTTTCCAGACCTGCTCTTTACAGAATACTGGGGGTGAAGCACCGAAAGAGGTTTTGGACAGATTCACAGAGAGGTCAGAGTGCAGGAGTTTGGATATTTCTTAACTTTGGCCCACCAGAAAAGACAGATGTGAACAGTTCTGCAGAAGATGGTGCCACAAGCTCTAATGGTTGTTGGTGATTGGTCGGCAGTCACGTGATACCGTATGCGCATTCTATTGGCTGATGGCATCTGGAAGTGCGCTTCGTTCCGTGAGTCTCGGACTTCCGTGAGACACAAAAGTGCTTTAAACAGTCTACAAGAGTGTGGGAAAAGGTAATACAGATAGAAGGTGGTTTAATATCAGTATGGGAAGGGGTCATAAACGTTTAAATTACTGTAAATAATAAGATAAATAGTTTGTCGCTATATCGCAGAATTTGTTATTCGCGTGTGGTTCCTGGAACACATTAACCGTAAGTAATGAGGGCGCACTGTATACATAGTATATACTTAGTATACATAGCAAATACACATAATTATTGGAAAATCACTCCCTATTGGCTCGTATTGCAGCCTTTCATTTACAATATGATTCATTTGTCCCACCTCACTGGTACAAGCTGGAAGAGGGAGCGAGCGGGTCACTTGGGACCGATATCAAAGAGAGTGGAAGGGGCTGTTATCTGGAGGTGCAGTGACAGACCCCTGCTGTGGCCCCCACTCTCATTAGTCCACCGCGGCTCATCCTCCCATTCTCAGCACTTGTCAATGTGCTGTCAGCTGCCTGCTCAACTGTGGACTCAGGACCAGCCTGAGGACCGGGTGGATGGAAAGAGAGAGAATACAAATGAAGGGAAGATTGTGAGGTGTAAAGTGGTGTTGTCAGCGGACAACAGCAGAGATACAGCTTCTGTGAACTGTAATCCATCCTGTAAATATCTAATTTCACCTTCCGCAGTCTGGGTACAAAGAAAAGCGGCCGCAGCCCCGCTTCCTCCACCCTGTCAATTCACCTGAAACAGCAGGAGAGAAACTAAAGGAGATATATCGAGCAAGAAGTGTAACTGCATTCACACTGCTGTGTTCAATCCATCAGCAATGAATGGAACACCCATAGACATGCATTGTTGCATGACTATACACCCTGTGTGTGCATGTGTGTGTATAAAGTGTAAAAAGAACATCCCCACTGGGCATTAATGAAGTGTCTTCATGATTTAAAAATACTATGCATTTAAAAGTAGGTTTTTTCATTGTCATGGGGCCAATGAGAAAACATTGGCCCAATGACCATCATGTGGCTATTGATTAAGTAGTTTGGCATTGAAAACAGTTGCAACAGTTGGTTTAACGTACTGTTACCATGGTAACCATATCCTTTATAAGAGACGTCAAAAGGAACACTTGTGATAAAAATTGATCAAAGTAGAAATCCAGGAAATAAAGAGACTCAGCAAATTCAACTCATTAAATGTTATATTTATGGTAATAACGTTATGGAATAAGTGTGTTTGGACTCATGTGTACACCCTCCTGGAAAGGCCTTGTGAAGTAGAGCATTTTATTGTTGCACCAACCAAATAATGTTGCTGTGACTCTGTAGATTTAGTAAACGGACAAACAGCAGTGTTTCTTTTTAATGATTTTTTTGGGGGGATATTTAATACATCTGTCTCTACTGTAGAATGGAAGTACAAAAATGTCTTCTGAAAAAGATCTTCACATCAATTTCCTTCATCATTTGGTCGAGTTGTTAAATTTAATAATATACTAATGTATTATCATTAGTACATAAAACTTTTATTTTGACCTCTATGAACTATAGTTAAACACAACGTTGTTTTTACGTAAAGTAGCTTGAAGCGTTGTCATATTATAATTGCATTTTGTGTAGTGGTGGCTCTTGGGTTAAGAACAAATTAATTACATTTTGAGGTGGGTCACGATACAGATACAAAATAAGAAGTGGTTGCTTTTTTTATAAACCAAGTTGACCAAGTTGGCTTGAAAAATATTTTTTCACCATTCCCCCCAGTAGTAACACATTTGCATCCAAATTTTGGAGATTAAGATACGAATTTTAAGATTTGCTGTTTCCTGTGTCAAACTATGGTCACGTTGCATTCACACCAAATACCACAAGTTCTTTATATAATAAAATTACAAGTTAATATAAAGTCAAGAATAGACACAAATCAATAAATGAAGCAATGCCAATGTTTCATTATTTGTGTTTCACACTATTTCCAAAGGTTCAACACAGGTGAGTTGATTTTCTACAAGAAATACAACATACACACGGAAGCAGCTGTCTCACTTTGGTTGCGATTGATGCGATGTTGCTCTTGTTACTACTCCGACACACGTACTTTTAAACGAACCCGCTGTGACATTTGCATGAGTAAGGGATTGATGTGAATTTAGTGTGAACGCTGTGATCGAACACGCCGCTGCCCTCAGTATGCTGATAACACAGTCACTCAGGAAGATGTCATCTGCAAAAGGTAATTAGCTCATGCGCGTATTGAACACTCATTATTGTCCCCGTTTCTGAATGCTGATGTCCTGTGTGAGAAAACAAATGTCTGGTGGTTCAGCTGTGTTTGATTTCTAGTTGGGAACTCTTCTTTTAAAGTGCGTTTAATATCATGCAACCCGGATATGGGCCAAGGTAACGGTCGCTGCTGGCGCTTATTCATTGTCTCTGCATCAGAAGCTGCATTCAGTCATCAATAAAAGAGGACAGATCCTGCTGGATGCAGGTGGACACACACACATGCACACACACACAAACACACTCTGTAAATAACAAAAGCATGATTCGTTCCGATGTGTAATCTCAGCCAGAGCATATATCTGTTGCCTGCAGCAGCCGTGTGTTACGCCGATGTGGATGAAGATTCTGTATCTGCAGACAAAAGGAGTCATCCTCCTCGGATATGAGAGAGAGCTCATCACCTCATCTTTACTCACAGCCTCCTGCTGCCACGGGGCTTTTGCAGTATCTTCACCACTGCTAATAAAAGATAAATAAACCATAGGATATCCACGCAGAATGTTTTCTGCCACCGCAGCAGCCTTCAGTTGCAAGATGCTCCCTAACAAGTCAGAGCAAGTGTGGCACAGCTGGGTATATAAAAGCTGCAGGTTGTCTCGGCTTCTCTCACACAGTGCATTACGTCTGTCCAAGTATCACTCTGTGGATGCATTACAGTGTGTGCCGTCCTCCCTCTGATAATGTTGAGGTATAGCTGTTTCTGGAGATCAGTGCAGATAAATAATGCATGCTGCTGGGACGCGGCGTGACTGCTGAACGCACACACAGCATACGACTATAACACCAGCACTCTCACAGCATGCAACACTTCAAAAAACGCCCATAAATATTGCAGCAAAACCAACAGTCTAATTTGAGTTTACTGCAAATCGACACTCTTGTACTGGGATGAACTACAACACATTTTGGACTCCTTTCATTCTGTTGACATTCAACCATCAGGATGCAACAAACCCCCCCGTTGATGCGCTGGTATTTGCACCGCGTGCCTGCTCTCTCACAACTTCATCGCTTCAATCAAGTGATGGAAAAGCAATCCTTACAGAGGTGATGAGAAAGAAGAAGAGGACTCGTCTCACCTGTTCGTGTGTGTGTGTGTTTGTGTGTGCGCCGCGTCGTCTGTCCTGGCTGAGCGGAAACTTCTCTCGCTAGCGCTGTTGGTTTAAACCTCACTCAGTCTTTTCTCTCTCGCTATACTCCCCCCCTCCCCTCGCTCGCTGTCCTCTCTCTCCCACCCTCCACACGTGGTCTCATTGCTCTTTTTTTCCTTTCAATCGTTGCTTTTCCATTTTTCTCTTCCTACCTGTTTCGGTGTCTTCCTCAGATTGCTGCTGTTTTAATCCCCTCACAAATCACCATCTATTCATACTACATGTTCCACACAGTTGTGATGTAATAAGGTGGTTTTACAATCACTGTAGTGAATCTGCACTCAGATAAGCTTTTCTAATTTCCCAGATCCCAGTGTGCGCCCATACATTTGTGTATTTACAGATAGATTGCTGGGGAGGAGCGGTCATGTCGTAATAACCATCCGTTTTGAGGTGGCTGCCAACTTCCTCTCGCTCATTGTAGGGAGTCATTATCTCACCTCTGGGAGGGAGAGGAATGGGGTGTGTGTAGGGGGGCTATCGGGTAAAAGAGAAGATACATGTAAAGCTCTCAAATTGAAATTCAGCCTACCCGTCTCCCTTTATAATCTCATTCAAATTCCACAGTCTGTTGCTCGCTCATATTTAAATGAGCACTTGACTAAGTCCCTCCTGTGCTTTTTGCTTTTCTTGGCCAGAGATTGGCACGCTTTCTTGCTCTGTTGCATCTGAGCATCCTGGACGCTTCCTTGGCAAACAGGCACACTCTTTGTGTTTTGGCCAATACACAGAAATAGAATTAAAAGAGTGGGAAGGAGGGACACGCAATGAGGCTAAACACGTCTAATAGCATCCTGGCAGCACGCGTCTGGTGGGATCGGTGGAGGTAGTGAAGTGTGAAATCACAGAAGGTCAGGATGTGTCCACGTTGACAGGAAAACCTTCAGTTCATTTGAGGTGGTCTTGCTTTACTATGGAGACATTTGTGTTTATTATGGAGACGTCTGTGTTTTCATCTATAAAGGTTGTGGATGGTATCTCATTTTTTTGTTGCTTCTGTCTAACTTGATTGGATCCTGATGGAGTAACTCACCGAAGCCGTATGAAGTCATACGTCATGTGTCGCCTGCCTTGTTAGCCCATCATCTTGCCGACATCTTTATGTCTTTCATGCTGCTATTCCTTATCACTTCCCAGTATTCACAGATTCAACTGTGTCATCATTTCATTAACGTCAGCAGGGTCATTAGCCGCCACCACCACCACAAACAGCGTGGTGCTCTGAGTTGAATTTACTTCACTTTTCTCTCCTAGTTCAATCACTCTAAATATTTCTACTACCTCTTTAGGCTATTTGAGTGCTGTCTCTTGATAATAATCAAAGTTTGCATCCATGCAACATTTTCATCATTAACAACATATTTATTATGAAGAATCTTGCGAGTGCTAGCTAAGCTAAGAAAATGTGCTATGGTGACACTTACCAAAATAAAATTTGATTGTATGTCAGAATTCAGTTTAGAACCAAGGTGATCAAGGGCAGAGTTGGGAATGTCATGGTGCCACCATACTAAATATAAAAAAAAAAAAATCCTTGTTCCCATGGCCTACCTTTCCCCAAAATTGTGTTGATCTGTTCAGAACTCTTATATCCACTTTTATTCACCACCAATTCTGGGCTTGCACTAGGAGGTAGTATGACTAAGCCACTGTGGCTCAGTGTAAAGAATTGAGTAAGCCACAAAAAGCCACATTCTGTGTCCAAGACAGCGGCTTGCTGTAATAGCAAGTAAAACTTACAAGTAAACATTGAGTAATACCAAGAATCAAATCTATTAAAATCAAAGCCTCTTAAGTCAAAGTTAAAATGTCTTGTAGTCCAAGTAAAACTAACAGTAAACATTGAGTAATATTTTGTATGGCTGTATCTTCACCTAGTGGATGCAAGTTTTCAGTTGTTGAGGGGTGTAAAACCACACTTGTCATAGGGGGGTGTGGGGGGATACCCCCCGCATGGGGGATCGGGGCCCCCCCTAGGGGTTGTTTTCCTGCATTCTGAGGGCAAAATCTTCTGTTCAGTTTACCTACAAAAATACACTAAAGTGAACAGTTCAAGCTTAACTATCTTTATTTCTATCCTACTTTATGCAGGTATAAATGTGAGATTCAACAATTTGTTGTTCAATTAGGATTTTAACACAAACTCCACTATAAAACACTTGATTCTGAATTTCTTTTGATCGATCGTCCTCGCCTTGTCGTACACCAGCTTATAAAAAAATAATCTTTTTGTTTTTCATTGGACGAGAGGAGGTCATGACCCGAGTGCATATTTAATGATCGGGAGCGTTCGGGTCACTAGCAGCGCTAGCGAGCGAAAAAGTATTAAGTTTTAGCCCTTTTTCCGTAAAAATAAGAACGCCAATGTGGCTACACAGTCTAAGAACCTTGTAGCCAATCTGGGATTTACTTCGCCTATGGCGAAGTGGCGAATGGCTAGCGCGAGCCCAGCAATTAAAAAACATCCATCAGCTGTTGACCGTCTGCATGTTTTGTGAAGCTAATGCTTTACATTAGAGTTTTAGTGGAAGCGAGTCATGTTTTACTCTTAGAGTACAAAACCAACACACAATGCATCCCAAGTTTGTAGTTTGACTGGAGCAGGTTATATTCTTGTTGCGTTTGTCATGATTTTGATGCTCATTTCGATTCAGCTTGAGAAACGGCATATCTAGTTATTTACACATGACATTACAGTATTCAGAACTAGACTCTAATTGGAATTTATAACAGTATATGGAGTTTGATTACTTGCTTTTGTTCCAAAAGTAAACTGTTTATTACCCCCTTAAAAGAATAATTAGAAGACAGGCTGGGGTTGAATAATCCACCATTCCCCCTCATGGGCTTCTATTTCTGGTCTCTTTCCCCCGCCATCTGTCGTCTTCAGCAGGTGTTCCTTATCCTGCACCACAAGACTTTGGTGCAGGGCAGAGTGAGGGATGGTTCGCCCTAGCTATCAGTTAATGATGCAAAAAGACACCAATTTTGTCCCAGTGTCACCCTCATTTTCTCTTTACCCAGTTGACATTTCCTCTGCATCTCTACCCTCAGTATTCGCCTTGTTATGGGCACCAATCCTCTCCATCCGCTTTGGATTAGCCAATAACCTATTGCTGGTGTAAATTCTGCCAAACAGAAAGACGAGCCATGCCAAAGTCTCATTCTCTCTATCTGTGAAAGCGGGAAAAGAAAGAGCTTGTGTTTGTATTGCTGCTGCTGAGCGAATGTCAAGAGTTGTCTTTGCTGGCATTAATTAGTGACAGAAGCATCTGCTACCAATGCTACAGCCAGTCCGAATGCCTTTTGAAATACTGATTTTAAAAGCAGGCTTGGAGCGTCAAGAGACAAATCAAGGAATGTGTCATCATGAACACTTTTTTTTTTTCTGTTTTCCCCAGTGAGACTAAGATTTGATCTCAGAAGTTGTGGTGATTTGGCAGCTCCAGACAGTCTGATTAATAACAAACCATCTCATCCATGGAAATGGAGAAATAGCAGTAAGCCTGAAGATGCACGATTTTGACAGAAATTCTTTACAAAATATTGCAAGTTTGAAATTAAAAATGTTAATCTGCCTTAACCTAGATTGATTTTGTAAAACTGGGTCAGCTGGTCCTTTTTTCTCAGGGTTTTTGCGTTAACTGATTCCATTCATAACATGAATTCTATGATATATGGAGATAAAACAATGCAATGGAAAAATGAGTTGGACGACTAGTTGCTTAGCTGTGTTGATTATGCTGTAAATATTTTTTAACTTTGACAAAATAACAGTTAAAGCCAAATCAAAGACCAAGAATAGGATTACATAAAGGATTAATTCACATCAGATGTTTTATTTAGATTTGTATATCTTGTTTTTATGTAATCCAAGGAATCTCAATATGCTAATGATCAAATATTTTCGTATGCATACTGATTTCTATGCAAAAAGAGCCTTTTATGGCTCCGCTGGGAGGGTGTAGTTCTGCACAGTGTTGCAGTGTGACGTGTGTGTGTGTGTGTGTGTGTGTGTGCATACATATTGCTCAGAGATTTTTTATTTTCCACAGCCTGGACTTTTAGTGCATCTCCGTGGAAATGGTGAGTAAATGGTGATGCAACAGGCTGGTTTCATTTAAGGGATCCCATTTCCTTCTGTTTAATTATTGATCACACACTATAAAGAATTTCTCTGTGGCTGCACAGGAGAGTACGTCACCATTTTACAGTGAGGCAGTCATAATATATTGCTTTTAGTTAGTTTTAAAGTGTATGCAAGCACATTTCTGCTTATTTACAAAGGGATATAAAATTGGCTCATTTTGCATGTAATTCTTGTAAATCCCAGTCAATTAAAATAGGTAGAAAATTCAAAAGGAAATGTTGTTTGTACTTTGCCCTGAGAAATTTTCATTGTTTTTGGAACATTCACATTGAGCTGACTGAATAAAGACACTGCGTTCCCACAGAATGATGCTCGCATTGAATTAAAACACTTAATATCCAGGACATTCCAGTTGCAGGCTAAATTTAATCTTCTGGAGATTCATGGTTGTTGTGTTGCTTTCGGGCATCGCTCCACTATAGGAATGATAATGTTTCCAGCCTTTAACAGAAAATACAGTCTTATACCGGAGATGTTATCCACGGAGATTGAGATTATGTGACAATAAATGTTGATTTACTTGCACAAGATGAATATTTAATATGATGAAACACTGTGAGGTATTGTTGTAACTCCAGAATAAATTTACAGCAGACATTCAGGAGTGTTCTGTGATTTAAAAAAAAAAAAAAAAGATTGAATATGTTGAAATTAGATTGAGCTGTTTTTGATTTGCCCATGGGATATGTTGAATTTAATGATTAATGTCTCTCCATGCAGAAGGTTTTGTAATATTAAAATGAAATTGGATTATTTTATCATGCATCAGATTCTCATATCCTCTGTCATTAGACATGCAGCCAGGTCTGCCTCACATTCTTCACAACTGAGATTGCTCTTGTTTGCATAAAAACCTGCTTCCCTGCAGCCATAAATCACCAGGCTGTCTTCTTATAACTTAATTTTAGAGAAACTGTGTCTTAATGATCAGCCTTATGCGTACTGAAGAATAAGGACGTGGGTGTTAAACAGCAGAATAGATTGTTGGAAAATTAATTTAGCAGGTTCTTGGAGTTGTTATTTTTAACATCAGAGAGCGTTTCTTCAGGTTGTAAGGGGCTCTGTCACTGACTGCCCTAGTTTCATCATTAGGTCTGTTTTCACGGAGCAGGCTAGGAAAACTAAATATAGCTGTACAGTCGCACAGCGAAGGGAGCATTCGTTGTTGTTGTTGATGATAAACGCTGATGACGCTGTGATGTAGTTGAGTAAGGAAACGGGTACGGCACTTTCCTAGAGACTGAATGTGTCTGACATGTTTTGAGTGTTTCAGAGTTAGTAGTTTATTAACTAGACACAAAATGTTACCAATAAATTTGTATAGATCAATGGTGTTTCGGCGAGAATCTGGTGATACAATGCAGTCATTATGACTCACTATATTACACCAGTTCTTTCCAACCAGACACATTTTCTCATCATTCCTACCTTGACTGGCCATGCCTTAAACTAGGAGTTGTTGTTTCAGGTCTGAAGTGAAGTGCATTGATCATAAATATGTTTTTTTTTAAAATTATTATTAGAAAGCAGCATTGTTATGGTGGTCCTCTTGTCCCCTCAGGTTCCATCCCCATCTATCACCCCTTCCTTACAACAAAACATAAAAAGAACCTTGTGAACACTGGGAAAACAGATGTCCCAGAATAATCAGGATTTTTTTTTTTGTTCTGCTGTTCCCATCCCAAAAGCCTATCTCTGACAGATGATTCTTGAAATCTGTCCATTATGTTTCTCAGTTCAGTGGCTGCCCTCAGATTTCTCAATTCCAAATTAACTGAGAAAAATAAATGACTAATCTTTATTCCCAAAATTCAAAAGCTCCTTGTTCCCCAATTTTCTCCATTCCTTCCAGCCATTTTAAGCCTCACACTCAAAAAGCTTCTGATGTTCTTCCCCTTTATCTGGACCCAAAATTTCATGTGTTCTCCTTGGATAAATTTCCAAACCTCTGTACCAGTAATAGAAGGTAATAATGGGAAAAAAACCTCATCCAGCAATGATTTTTTTGTCTATTTTAAAAACAACAACAAAGAAACAGGTCTTCTAAACTCCCGCTGTACTCAAATAACGAGCAAATGTGAGTAAAAATTGCTTCTGGAGACAAACTGTGTGGAGATGCAGCAGAGGCGACCTGTAAAAACAGACGAATGGAACCCATGTGAGCCGTAACCGACGGCAGGAAACCGACGTTCATTACCAACATTCCATTGGAAAAAAAAAATAAATCTGATATTTATCAATCAACCAGGTTTCTGAAACCGTGTGTGTGTGTGTGTGTGTGTGTGTGTGTGTGAGTGGTTTCACAACGGATCACATAGATTCAGCCAGGTTATTTTTCCTGACAGATGATGCGAGTCGGGGCATGGCGGCGCTGCTGGGAGTCGGCGTCCAAATTTTTTCAATGTGACTTTCACTTTTTTTTTTTTTGTCATCCATCAGCTTCAGCGCTGCGAGTCCTCTCAGACACACCGTAGCTGCTGTAATCCTGTTAGTGCATGTCAGGATGTTTCAGTAGAACATCCTGACAATGAATGTGTGTGTGTGTGTGTGTGTGTGTGTGTGTGTGTGTGTGTGTGTGTGTGTGTGTGTGTGTGGTTTGCTGTCACAGTGTGAATGCAAATATGCCTGTGTCACACTTCAAGGTGGTGACGGCAGGCAATCATTTCTACACACACACACACACACACACACACACACACACACACACACACACACACACAGGTTGCATTAATCTCTCTCTGCTGACAAGACCGTCTCAATCTGTCTTTCTGCCTTGAGGCCTCCATTGCAGAGCTGATTCAATTTGCCTCCATCAAAATGCAATTTCTCGGCTTCGCCATTATGCTAACCTCACCTCTCCTCCTTCCTCTCGACTTCTCCTTCCAGCTCTTCCTCCTGCCCTTTCCTTCCTCCTTGAACCACATCCTCATCCTCCTAACAGACACCTTCCTTTCGTAATTTCTCATCTCTCTCCTCCGTCTCTGTTTCCAACACTTTTTCCCCCTCACAGGTTGGATGCTGATATTTCCCGAGGGGTTCTCTGACAGCCTGTCTTGTGTTATTTTCCCTTGGTGATCAGACTTTGATAATGAGTGTGTGGGCTGACGGAAACTGTGTCCCCCCCACAGACCCATGATGGTCTCACTCCATGTTATTTAGGAGTGATGGGATGTAAGAAGATGGGGGTTTCATCCAGAGTGTTTCTCAGGCTCTACTCTGGCTGGTAGTAGCTCAGCACCGACCTGCTTACGGTTTCATGAAAGATGATGATATGCATGCACGCTGGTTTAAAATGGGGCACTTTAAAGGCAGATTACACTCAGTTTCATCACATGTAAATGTCAGAGCTGCTTCCCTTAGAGAAATGGGTGTGAATACTTTATGTGCACGCCTGAGAATAAAAAGCAGCGCAAAAATAATTATCAGATATCAAATCTGCACTAGGTCAGATATAGTTCAACTTGCCTAGTCTTTTTTGAATTGGGTGTATTTTGTCATTACCATTTTGATAATATTTTTATTGTGCTTGTCACCTCTATTATTTCAAACACTCAGAGTTTGATTAAACCACACAAATATCAGAGCTCATCCATGTTGGTTATGACCACCCTGTGACTCTGTAATTAGCGATTTGAGGACAGACTGTCTATGGAAAAACACAGGAAAGTTTTTTTTTTGGTGAAATATGGGTAGTCCTCAACATACAAATATAATAGGTTCTGGGAGGATGTACGTAAGCTGAATTGAATGTAAGCTGTTATTTATTAAATTTCAATCTATAATCGCAATTTGAAGTCATTTAGATGTTGTTACTTCTCTAAATATGAGAATATAATTCCCCAAGACGGACCAGAAACAATTACAGGACATGAAAACAGCACCTAATTCTCGATTATACGTTGATTTACAAAAAAATACATTATTTTCTGCACTGTAAGGCACACTGGATTATAAGGCGCACATAATAAAATAATTAAAATAGATTTCAAAAACTAGTGGCTGTAGTGGCGCTATCCATCCACTAGATAGAGCATTCATGACTGTGGCCCCGTCCACACGATAACGGATTTTTTTGAAAACGTAACTTTTTGAAAATGCATCTAAAACAATTTGTGCGTTTTTGAAGATGGCTATAAGCATGCCAAACCATGTGGTGGCAGTATTGAGTCAAATTTTATCCAATATCCGTGTTTTGCTGGTGCGGCATAACTATGACGTCACAGAGGTTTTTGTTGCAGGCAAGATGTCAGCGTTTTTAAAAAGTTGCGGATACACCGTCCACACGACAACGCAGACCCAACGTTTTTTTAAGAATCCACCTCGGCCAGCGTTTTCAAAAAGTTGCGTTTTTGTTCCGGATATCTGCGTTGTCGTGTGGACCAAAGGCATAAACGCAAAAAAAAGTTGCATTTTAAAAAAGTTCCGGCATCGTGAGGACGGGGCCTTGATCACTTTGCCATCTTAGAAAGAAGTCACACGCATATTCAAGAACCTGACATTAAAAACTGGTTAAATTCATTCGGAGTGGACCACTCAGTTCGAACAGGGTGGATTATTTCCTGATCCGAAAGGTCGAAGCAGATATTTTAGCTCCGACATTTGTCTTTGTTCATTAATTAAATATTGTTTCGATCGATTGGTAGTCCAGTCGGAGGTGAGGTGCAGCTATTTGCATCTGTGTGTCCTAAACAATGAGAAAATTATAGCTTTTAGACGCGCCTTATAGTGCGGAAAATACTGTACATGGAAAAATAATAATGTAATTTAGGTCATTTTACTCGACTTAACATCTGTCCACCACAAACACTGAACTCTTAAAATCAGAATGACTTCACAACAACAACCAAGAACGAGAGGGGGAGGTGAGTGTTGGAAATGCATGAACGCAGCAGCGCTGCTCAGCAGGGGTGGTGGCAAAAAGCGGAACTGCAGTATAATAGTCGGACATAGTGGTGCATGTTTGTTCATATCTCCAAATGTTCGTAAGTTGAATGGTTGTAAGTTGAGGACCTGCACTACTGATGTTTCAGAAGATTTCTAAAATGGGTTGGGAAGCATCAGAGAAAGTTGTGAGCCACTGTTCTGACACATCCCTCTGCATTCCCCGTCATCCAACAGTTGCAGTCGCCACATCTTTTTAGCTGTTGTCGACACGTCTTCAAATTTAGGCTACACACATTTTGTGTTCCACCTTGCGTTCACACGGATGTGCATGTTGGTGCTGGCTTTCTATTTGTGACCAACACATAGGCAGAACATAGCAACACTCTCTTGCATGTTCATTAGGTTCTCACGGAACCTTAAGATGGGATATAAGCTCACCTTTGAAACACGCTGTGAATGGGGCGTAAGCCTCAAGGGTGATGAGACCGATCCTCGAGAAACCTGTAATGCCTGATTCCAGCTACTCATCTATGATTAGAAAATAAAGGAAAGTTTTCGTTCATCATCATTACCTGCAATCTTTATTTTTTGTCATCTTTAGCAATATCCAAAATAGTGTCAAGATCCAGAGGTTGCTTTTAAACTAAAGCAAATCAGTGGAAAATAAAACCCCTTGGGAGTCTTTTACTATGCTTGAAAAGCTGCAGAGAATCACATGGATACAAGAAGGAGGAAAATATTTTCTCAAGGTCAGTGGAGTGTGTAAATCGCTGCTGTTATTGAGTAAAGATAGACCTGCGATGCTACGCTCCAGAGGCTCTCCGATTGGATGGCTCACAGCCAGGGTGTTACCATGTGAATTAATGGAAACAAAGACATATCGCCTCAAACGCCACACAGCAGATGGTACATCTGAGCCCTGCTCCCTCTCCAGAATAGAACGAGAACATGGCAGATTATGAAGACACTTCTGTTTGTTTTTTACGCAGCAATAAAAAAGACTGATGTGAACATTTATGAATATTTCTCTGGAAGCAAATTACGACCCGACGAGCTGAATTCAGAAAATATAAGCATCATAGAAAACAACCTATTCAGGTGAGGTTTTTAAAAAAAAAGTTTTTATCACAAAGCAGCAGCCTCCTGAACAAATGGGGAATTAATAAGTTGATTAAAAACTAAAAACAAACTTTAAATTGCCTTACGTAGTTAAATAACAGAATCCATGTTTCCAATAGCCCTTAGATCCTAAATGGATTTGGAAATACGTCCTTTATTTATAACTCAGTAATCCCTCGGGTATTCGCGTTTAAAGATGCACAGTTTCACTGCTTCATGGATTTTTAGTAGGTAGTCATGTGATGTCGTATGTGCATGCTATTGGCTGACAACATCTGTGTGTCCGCCGAGTTCTGAGACTCACAGAACGCAGCGCACTTCTGTGTATTAAAGACAACACTTTTCTTTAACACAAAAGTGTTTTAAAACAGTACATAAGAGTGTAGGAAAAGGTAATATACATATAAGGTGGTTTAATATCAGTATGAGGAGGTTTCATAAACATTTAAATTATTGTAAATAATAAAATAGTTCATCGCTATATTGCGGAATTTTGTTGTTCACAGGTGGTCCTATTGCGTGTTTGCATATTTGATTTTTTTTTTTTTAAATCTAGTGTCCATTTCCTACTTTTCCAAGTCATTTGAAGCTATTTTTTGCGATCTCAGTTATATGAATGCAGCACGCCCTCGTTACTCGCGGTTAATGCGTTCCAGGAACCCTCCCCATACTGATATGAACCCACTTTCTATCTGTATTATCTTTTCCCACATTTATCGACTGTTTAAAGCAGTTTTGTGTCTCACAGAAGTGCGCTGTGTTCTGAGACTCACAGTAGCGCACTTCCGGATGCCGTCAGCCAATAGAATGCGCGTACGGTATCTCGTGACGACCTACTAAAAATCCGCAATGAGGTGAAGTCGCCCGTGTTGATGCGCGAATGCACGAGGGATTACTCTATAACTAATGAATAATATTGAAAACATTCTCTAACTGAGACTTAAATATTGGCGTTCCTGCTATCGCACTCCCCCATGTGACTTGAGGTTTTTTGTTCGCCCGCGTTCTGCTTCATCACACAGATCAGAGCTGACACGGACATCTAAAGCAGCCGGCCCCCGGCTCCTCCACCAGCGAGTATCGACCAGTTCATTAGCAGGACTTTCAGGCATCTAAATTGATCTTCATGCATAAATGCACCGACACAAAACTCTTTCAGCGGAATCCTCATTAACGAACAAATTAAATCAAAATCGGGCGCAGCAGTAGAAGCGCGACTGCGCCGCGTACCAGTCGGGAAAATTAAATCAGGTGTTCCCAATTAGCCGTCAGATGAAAAACACCTGCTGTGGCGTTCGAGAATATCTGATGAAACTTTGACACGGCGTCTCATCATCAGTCTGCAGGGCTCATTAGTTCCACTTCACTGTCACGCCGAGCGTGTTTTCAGTTCTACGCTGGGCCCAAAGTGAAAATCACAAAGTCATATAAGAAAATAGAAGAAAGACTCCAAAGCTAACACAAAACAAAACAAATTTGCAAATCAAGCGAACCAAATAGAAAGCTCAATTACATCCCGCTAAGCGGTGATGTAATGTAATCGTCAGTGTTTGCGTATTCGTCCGTCCATCCGTCTGTCCATCAAATACCTTCACAACCGTTGCCGATAGAAAGATGAAAGAAAAAAGCACATTACTCGGGCAGCAAAGGGGATGAAAATGAGATGATGACCTTGACCTTGAGAAAACCAAGTCAAGGTCAAGTTTCAAAAGTTTTTAAAATGTTGTGCACATATCTCAGGAACAGATAAGACAGAACCACTAAACAAAAGGCGTTATATTCAGGGAGGCGAGGGGATGAAAATTAGATGACAAACTTGGTCAAGGTCAAATTTTCACTTTTATACCCTTTTAGGTAGACATCTCTGAAACCTGATGAGATATAATCACAAAACAAAAAGCAACATTTTCAGGAAGCCAGAGGCACAAAAATGTGTAGGTCAGGGTAAAACTTTGAATTCAGGGGTGTTGCGGGATATTACAGTCTCTGACTGCCTTGTTTCTACTGGAAATTAACTACTTAAAATTAATCATAGTGCATAATTTGATGTTACATTCAATGGAACCTCCAGCATTGGAAAGTAAAAACCTGTGCTTGATGATGTGCATCCATCCATCTCCTTGTAGACTAGATGACCTCAATCATCTGCTTGGAGTCTATCCCTGCTGGTTAGGGTCGAAGGGCAGGGTACACCCCGCATGAGACTCCAGCTCATTGCAAATTTGTTTTTGAATTGAGATCAAGGAAAGACAGTTGCATGTGATAAATGTTATAAAAGGAACCTCTTGAATGTTAATCCCTGTCACTCCAAACGGACTCGTTTGTGGAGATCAAACACATCAGGTTGGAAACTGATGTGTGTCAGGACCGTCAGCCCTGAACGCTTCTCCTTCCTCCATTTATTATACCTTGCCAGTTGCACTAAACTCAGACCCACAATAGAGCCTGATATGAGGTAGGAATGTTAGGCCAGCAATATATGCCATATATCAGCATAATCCAAAGCCTGCGGGTGGATCGTCTCTCTCCTCTGAGTCCAATTATAGAGTGTTATGTGAGTCTGTATCGCAGAACCAGCCAGCACCCCTCATCCTCTCCCTGACACCCACTCACACTTATACTGAAGAAACTCACGGACACACACACACACACACACACACACACACGATAAATGGTTTATTCAGATTTAATAAGGCATGCTGTGCCTCTTGCATTGTTTATACTTTGTCTGTCACATTTTCCCTCGTTTGTACAAATAACAAGGTAGAATTTATTTAATGTTGCCGGCAAATGGAAGGAAAATCACTACCTCTCACACTCTTGGTGAAAATATGTTTAGAAACTGCAATTTGATTTGCCAGTTGTTGCCCACATTACCTTCAGTGTGACAGTCTATGTATCGCTGTTTGCTGCAAATAAAACAAACAACCCCCCCCCCCCCCAAGAACGATGAAAGCATTTTCTGATCTCACACACAGTGATGGGATGAGACTTTATTCCCAGGAAATAAATCAGACATTACGTAGCATTTGTATTTATGGAATAGTAATTCAAAAGACCAGTTTTCATAATTTGTGGACCAGGATTTCATAATTTTGACTGTTCTTTTGTGCAGCGCCGCTGGGATCCAGGAGTCTGAGCAGACGCCAATAAATCAAGCCGCTGGATGCATTTAAAATGCATGAGTTTGCAGAAAGAGAACGGCGTCCAGCAGGTTGGATTGGGCTTTTTTTTGCCAGAGTAGGCCCAGTAGGTTGAGATGCCTGTGTAGCGTTGACGTGCTAATAGGCTCTTATGGATGCCTGCGTTAGCCAGCATTAATTGCCAGTGTCTCATATAAAGAAGGAAATAAAAGTAGATTACTCCTGTTTTACCGCGCAGGCTTCGCTCATAATTAAAAGTTCATCACCTGATGACAGGAGACGAGGATCTCATGAAGTCTTTCCTCATGATTATGAAGTCATAAGTGTGATCAGGAGGTCAGTTGTAAATGAGTTTTTTGGTGAATGTGACCTAAAGCCTAGTGCTGATGCTCTTGGACACATCTTCAGTAGATGTTCTTCAGATCGCTGGATGTTGCAGCTCCTTCATCTTCATACACCCTCCTCCAGGTGACACCTCCAGGACTGATCGGACCACAGCTGGTGTTCAGATAGAGTCCAGCCATCTGCAGGCTCTTCCTGCCGTGTCAGGGATCCACAGATGGCTCTCCTCTTCGCGATTTTTCTCTCTATATCTACCTGACTGATGATGGCTTTGGCTGGAGAATAGATTTGAATTTCTTGTATCCCATCTCCACTGGGAAACACCATGACTCCATCCTGTCTGCTGCCAGGCGTTGACCAGACTGAGATGCTTTAAAATCTTGATATTGAATACTTCCAAGCAGTCCAGTTCCAGCAGTCCAGTTTCGTTGATATAAATTTCAAGAATCACATCCACCAGAGCACAAGAAAACGAACGCCGTCCACAGGAAACAATGACAGAGCGTGAACACGAGACACGACAGTCGTCGACTCCGTTTATCCCGTCCTCACACACAAATGAGAAAACTACATTTATAAAAATCACCAAGGAAGGAGTCTGAATACTGGGAAAGGGATTTAAAATGCTTCCAACACTTGTGTTATAGTAATGCAGTCGCTGCCAGTGTGTTGGTGTGGCTCCACGGACTCTTTAAGGCCACTAATAAGAGGCTCCCAGCCCATAATGACCCCCAGTGGGCCAACCATATTGCTCAGTGCCAAGGACCCGACTCCTCCCGCCCCTTCTCATTTTGCTATATTTTTCACATGAACTGACATGCTGACATTTTTCCATCCTCAATTTTTTTTTTTTTTTTTAACTTCTCCCAAAAAACTTGAAGATGACGTGTCCTCCTTCATCCCTTCTCTCCCAGCGACACCCATATGTTTTTTGTCCTGTTTTTTCCCATTCACACCTGTGAGAAGTGGCGTTTCACACCGTCTGGGTGTGAGATGGATAAAAGGACACGGATTGCAGTGGAGAAGTGAAAACGTAGCAACACAAGCAAGACAGGCCAAAACACACAGATTTGAATTTAAAGGAATTCATAGGGATGAAGAAAAAAATGTCAGACACACTGAATCTTCATTTAAATAATAATTTAAAATGTGATCTGATATGATCCTCCTGTGTTGTAGGTTAAAAATTGAAATCAGATTATCTTAATTTAGAATAAAGGCTAGACTTTTTGATTTCTTTGACATTAAAAGATAAATATAGATATTAGAGATTTTCTGTAATCTAAAAAACAAGCAAAAACCAAATTTGATTACATTTGCGATCTTTTCCTAAAGTTATAGCAGAGTCGATCTGTAAATCTACAAATTTATGGGGGATTTTTGTCTCAAAACAGTTTGAAAGTATCAATTAATCCACTCTGGATTAGCAGAAATTTGGGAAAGAGTGTGACTTTTGACGAAAGAAGTATCCGTATCAGCTTTCCAAAACGATGCCTAAAAAACGTGACTCTGCTCTCCGTGACCCAGATGAAAACATCAGGCGACTCAAACAGGAAACCTTCCGTCTGCTGCTGCTTGGGGGGGGGGGGGGTGTCGGCCAACAAACGACCCATTAGCGGTGTGTCCTGACATGAACGGGTGTGTGCGGCGTCTCACTAGTTTGGTGCACTGTCCACCTTCTCTGACACCTCCTCCCCACTCCTCCATTAACGTGCTGTTGCTAAGATACCAGCCGCTCATGTCATCTCCCTGCGTGCGTGTGTGTGTGTGTGTGTGTGTGTGTGTGAGAGAGAAACATCTTTCTCTGCTATCCTTGACACACACAAACACACACACCTCGACATAAATCATACCTCCACACCAATTACTCATGTTTAAGGTCAGTGTTGAAGAAAGACAAAAGGTGTTTTATTTCCTTCCCCCCACATCCTGCTGGCCCTGCAGACACGTTCCCACCCATTAAACCTCAAGACAACAACACTGGACTGACCCCAGGACGCCTCACAGATTGGATTGTGTTGAACATCTGTTAAAGCAAAACTACATCATACCCCAGTTCTCTATAAATACATATATACGTGTAAAAATACACAATAATATATGGAAATGAAAGTGTTGTAATAGCGTTTATTCAACTTCCATTCTACTTCAAGTTCAAAGTACTATTTACCGTCTATAACAAGACTAAATAACAAGATTTAATAAATTAAACTTCTCAAATAACTCAATGGTTAAGAGTTCACGATTGATCGATCTTGAAACATCAGGGAATGTTCCAAAAGTCCCTCAAGGATCGTTTTCGGGAAAAGTACTAGAACATTCATTTCCCGATTTGTTTCCTGTAGATAATCTTTAATGCAGGGGTGTCAAACTTGATCATACAAGGGGACAAAATTCAAGACACAGTCTATAGTGTAGGTGAAATAATCATTACTTTTATTATATCTATAATATTTTAACCCTGAAAAGGTCGATTTGAAAAGATTATAACTCCTTTTTTCCTCAACAAAATAGATAAATGATTCATTGATTGATTGTTTTGTTGCTGCTGTGACAAGTTAGGAATGATAATAAGCTGATAAGTTAGAAATGATTATAATAATAATAAGATGGTAAGGTTTAAAGACTGTTATTTGAAGATTTATAATAAGATGAACATTTAGTGGAGAGAAATGAAATACAATAAGAACGTGTTTTGAAAATGGGCTAAAAACAATAAAAATTCACAGATATGTTTTAAGAAGGGTTAAAAAGTTAAAACGCTAAAAAGTCATTAATTCATTGTTTATTTTGATAGTTATTTTTAAAAGTCAATGTTATCGTTGTTCATCAGTGCTGTCTTGATCCGATTGCCTGAGATCGATTGCTTGAGTCTTGATGTGTATTCCGGAGAATCGCGGCACTTTTTTCCCGCAGTAAAGACATTACTGACTGGAAATATCTCTCGTCATATTTGCGATTATTTCACCCCCTCATTGAAGGGTGTAACACTGCAAACTGTTGATAAATTATATTTTTAGCTAGTGATCGTAGTATAAATACAATGGGGAAGGAATAAATTTGCTTCCAACTGTAAGGAGTCCAAATGTCGTTGAAGTCGTGATTACCCAGGAGACCAAAGGCCGTAAAATCTTCCTCCTGTTGCTGACACCAGTGATTCTGTAGGGGTTTCTGGTGTTGGTCGGTACACATTTGGGTCCATATGTGAGTGTGTGAAAGCCTGCAGCATATTAGTTGAGAGGGTCGCCTCTCAAAATAAATCTTTCTCTGGAGGGCCACTTTCTGCTGGCATTAAAATTTAGCTAATTTTAGTTTTTGCCAAGGAAACGAGGAGCGCGTGCTGCAGGGAGGCGAATCCCGGCGCTGCCGAGTGATGAGTCACTTCAGTCAAATAAAACAGCAGAGCTGAGCTGAGAGGCAGCAGGCTATAGATAGATAAATAACCTGCTCATGAGGACTGAGCATGTCAGTCATATGAAGGTGTCAAATGTGTGCCTTTTTATTTATTTGATGATATAAAATTATCATAAAAAATTTAAGCATACCAAAAGATAAGTAGTTAAAAAAAAACAACAGTTTTTTCATGCTCCCCATTTCTCGTCCCCATTCGCCTGCTTCTCATCTGCCTCTCATGATCTCATCTCATTTTTCATTTTGTCAGTTATTTGGTCTTGCGATAGAAACAGACGCCTTAGAAGGTTCCTATAATATAGTATCTGAGACGAATCAGATGGTTTCTGTTCTGTGTCTCAAAGTAAATACGGTTTCTGTGAGGGGATTTAAACAGAACTAAACGACAAATGCTTTATTGATCTGATGAAATTCATATTCTGCTACAGTGCAGAACCGTGTAATAAAAGATGATGGACGAACTACACAAGAAATATTAGTTTTTTTTGTACGACAGCAATATACTGTATATACATTTATTTGAACATCAAGATATAAACAAGAAGCAATATTCACTGACATGATAAATAAATGTGAAAACTGAAACATAAAGAATATCCATTAAAATGAGAGAAGCCATGTGAAATGTTCCTTTGCCAAATAAGAATCTACAGATGACTGAAGATGAAAATGATGGAGACTTATTGCCTCCCTTTGGTAGAATTATAATATTGCACCTTGATAGTTTGTCCTTTTGGTGATTTCACAGTTAATGTCATTCAACACATTTAACTTTATTATAATTATACAGATCTTGGACCTTGAATGAGCTGATCCCAGCAGTATGGTGAAGTTGATGTTTTTCTTCCATCTGTAAAATCCTGGTTAACAAAAAAAAAAGAGAGAGATTGGGATTAATTGAAAACAATTATAAATAATGTGTTTGATATATCTACTCCTGAAAGACAAAAGTTGAATGGAGAAAAAGATTGCTGATCTATCATTTTCTGTTCGATCTCCAAACAAACACAAGTATGATGGACTTCCTCTCGGCAAAAAGAAGGCATCCAGACCTTCATGCTTCATACTGAGGTTGCTGAACAGGACAAGTTGAAACATCATACACATACTGTATAATAAGATTTTTTTTTTCCACTCACAGCATTTGTGTGTCTCACAACATTGGTAAAGCTTGTTGACTCGTCGCGTGTCAATTACGCTCATGTATCTGGCGTGTCCTAGACTATACGGCCATTTGGTAGCGATGATAGTCTGGTGACGGTTTTTTGACAAGGTGTACCTTGAGGACGACACAAACACAACATGTTGAGTATTAAAAAGTGTTAAATCCCACTGAGTCAAACCTGGAGCTACCCTGCAAATACTTACTTGCCATAATGCATGATTGAGTTGTAGTCGTAAGGTGTACCATCGCTGCTTGTCTTTACTTTGTCAAGGTTTTTTTTTTTTTCTGTGTAGAGACGAATTTCACAATAAACATAAACACTGATATCTCAGTCATATGTAAGCATAAATCAGACCGTCATCAGGCTAAAAAGTTCCTGTGTCTTCTTTTCCTTTTGGCCAAGAAGTAAGAAGTACCTGCTTAACTACTAGTATTGCCATCAGCTGTAGGTGTGCCTTCTGTCACATGCTCATCAGTGAATAGAGGATTGTTAAACCAAACCTGTGCAGGTATTAGTCGGTGAACTGACCTGGCTGAATGTTCCTGGAGATAATGTGGATGTTTTGGTCTCTGTCTAAGCGGTTCAGTTCATGGTGGAAACCCAGAGCGTGGAGAATCTGGTGCTGCACGATGCCCACTGTCACACAGCTGTCTTTATTCAAGGAGATGGGCTGTACGTAGTTTATGTAGCCCAAGTAGGACCAACACCTAACACACACACACACACACACACACACACACACACACACACACACACACACACACACACACACACACACACACACACACACACACACGTACACAAAGTAAATTTGAAAAGTAATCGTTTATCCACATGTCATCTGGTGTTTGGCCCTCTGGTTGAGGTTACAGCATCCTGAATTGCCCATTTTTAAAGGTAAGACAATGATTTTTCTGTTTTTGCGATCTAACGATAGTTCATGCTGGTTTACTCGATGTGTGTGTGTTCTTTCTACACTTCCAGAATTTTAAAATGAAAATGAAACGGTGCTTGACAAAAGTCAGTCCTCTGTTTTCAGGCTGTATGTCCTCTCACCCAGGTCCAGAATAAAAGTAGAGGAAGCTGGTCTCATTTGTCTGAGGTTTGAAGACAATGCATGTGTTCCTGTGGAAGTAGAGCATGGCAGCACGGAAGACCCGTAGGTCGGAACTGCCTGCAGAAGAAAATACTGCTGCTGAGGAACAATCCATGGAAAATAGAAAAAGCTGACACAAAAATGATTGATTTTACTATTAAATGACAATTGAACAGCAACCTGTCAAATTCAAACAGCAATTTTAGTTGACAGTGCTGACATTTACTGTATTTTTGGAGTCCAGGTATACTTACGGAACGTAGGAGAGATGCTGTAGGGCACAGTGACTGTGCGTCCAGATTTAGGCCATGTGCACAGCTTTTCGGCACAAGGTTGGGCTCTGCTGGGAAGGTCTACCCTGATGTCATCAAACTCAAATATTGATGATGCTGCACAACAAATAAACACTCAAATTGATATATTCAACAAACTTTGATGGACACGGCCCGATGAATTAACACGACAGAAAACATTATTGGTTCTCATAGTTATTCGTTAAATTTCATCTGATTGACCGTCCAAAATCCTTGAGATATTTGATTTATTAATATATAAGCCTAGAGTTTGTTATTCACCTCAATAGTACATTGTTGCATAGGGCATACAGTTTAAATATGAAATGTTTAAACCAGCAGAATTCCTGCAAAATCATACAAATCCTTTTATGATTATAACATCTGATGAGTACGTTTCTTTGACTACTTTTTTCAGCTCTTCGGTTCGCTGGGTCACTATATTCGCCCTTGTTTTTGTATTTTAGTCGATAATGTTATACAGAGATGTGAATACTTTTATGTACATGTGCTGTTGTGGAAGTGAAGTCGGGAAGTGGAGTGTGAGAGAGACATGCCGTTTACATTCAAGGGTTATTTTTAACATAAACGATCACGGTAGATGTGGCCTACTTTTAAAAACCCCATACTACATGCATTTCAGTGAATAGAATATACATGTCCTTTTTTTTTGCAGCTACAGTACCACGAATGCTATCAATCATGAAATGATTTTCATAACATAAAATTTTCATAGTAATGCCCACATGTATTTGAGTTTTAGTCACAAATGTAGAAACAGCATAAATCAGTCTTACTGTTTTGTTGTATGTCAGCATTAACTTCCTCTATGATGTCAGAGATACTTGAAGACACCTCTGAAAACAATCACAGAAAGAACAGGATGTCAGGAAAGAACGAATAATGCAATATTTTAAATTTTCATTTTTAGAAAACATTATTTTTCAGACCTTGAACATCGAAGCAACTGGTTGAACCCTGAAACGGAAAGTAAAAATAGTCTCCATATGCAGCAATAAGCTAGTAGGTTACACAATAGTATATATGGTTTCAGGATAAGATAAAAACTGCATTATCTCAGAAATGATCTTTTTAAAATCTGTTTTAAAATGAACTTACCGCCAGCAGCGAGAGGAAAAGGAAAACGGGAGTCATAATGATCCAAATCTGAAAACAGATATGAAATCAGAAAAGTTTTTGATCATCAAAGTAAAGTCATTTTTGTATTCATATTGCCTCAAGTAAAAAAACAAAACAAGATGATTTCCAAATGTTGCCAAGACCTATCATTCCCCCTTGAGAACGCCAGCGTAGAAGAAACCACATCGAAGAAAAACTCATCGATAGCCAACACAATGATGAATAGCAGCAATAATAAAAACTGTATATTAATGAGATAATAAAGATGAGATCGTTTGATTTACCTGTTGTACTTGTACACCTGCTCTGGGTAACAGGTGTCAGATCCTCTCTATGAAACTATTTTTAAGAGGGTGTGTTGGATGATTCACTTTAAACTGACACCAATCAACTAAAGTGGAATAACTGGTAGGAAGGGATGTGACACGAGAGCAGCAACAAGCGTTAGTGAACAGAGCATTCACATTTTGAAGAAATGTGACATTCCCCAACATCTGGAAGAAATAAAAGACATCGTTTGACCCCGAATCTGCAGCAAGGATGGATCTAATGAGGTTTTGCTGAAACAGAACAAGATCATTGGAAATTAAGGAGACAGTTTAGCTACAATTCAAGCATTGCACAACTAAGAAGTGAAATGATTGAAGTCCTGACAGACCGTCTCGCTCCATGTGCCAACAGTTACATCTTCACCTCCTTATTATGAAGGGGTTGGTTCTTTTCTGACATTAAAGGTGTTTAAAATGTAAATTCTTCCCATGCCCTTCACAGTCTGAGTTGATTGAGATTGAGAAAAATTCAAAAAAATCCACGACTGAGCGTATATTTTACCAGCCAAATGAACTGCCTTTTTCCTGTATATGTTAACACCATATACATTACGTTTTCCTTGAGATAACGTCTTTGTTGAACACAAACTATAAGAAGAGTCCAGAACAAAGTTGAAGCATAATTATTTTGAATATATTGATGAATGTCTCCGAGTACAATTCAGGAATTCAACTAACCAGGAGGTAAAGCAGACGATCTCTGGGCAGAACATGAGATGCTTCATTATGTAACCCACATCTTCCCAGCTTCGTGGATGACTCCTCGTGACTCCTTGATTTATCGAACCTCTATGACCTAACAGATTACCTAACGGACAGCCCCCAGTAAGTCCGTATGGGGGACTGTTTGTCTTCTATGGTGACCAGCAGCACGGGGGCGCCACAGGGGACCGTTCTCTCCCCCATTCTCTTCACCCTCTACACTTCAGACTTCAAGCACAACTACATGCCACATACAGAAGTACTCCGATGACACCACGATAGTGGCATGTATCCGGGAGGGTGATGGGGGGGGGGGTACAGGGCATTGGTGGCTGACTTCGTGGAGTGGTGCCAACAGAACCAGCTCCAGCTCAACGTCTCCAAGACAAAGGAGATGGTGCTGGATTTCCGGCGGGCACCTCCCTCTCCACAGCCGGTGATCATGGAGGGCAGTGAGGTGGGGGTGGTAGGAAACTATCAGTACCTGGGACTGCAGCTAGACAGCAGACTGGACTGGTCACTCAACTCCAACTGTGTGTACAAGAAGGGGCAGAGCAGGATGTACTTCCTGAGGAGGCTGGCCTCCTTCAACATCTGTCCTAAGTTCCTTCTCATGTTCTATCAGTCCGTAGTCTCCAGTGTGCTGTCATACGCCATTGTGTGTTGGGGTGGGGGGGCCAGGAAAAGAGATATGGACCGTCTGAACAGACTCATCCACAGAGCGGGCTCAGTGGTCGGGCTGAGCCTGGACTCTGTGGATATGCTTCTGGAGAGCAGGACCATGTCTAAAGTTAAGGCTATCATGAACAACACCAGGCACCCCCTACACACCACCTTCTCCCAGCAGAGAAGCACCTTCAGCGGCAGACTGCTGTCACACAGTTTACTGTTTATATTTTTTTAATTTTATACTGTTTTATATTTTAATTTAATTTTATACTGTTTATATTTTAATTTTATACTGTTTATATTTTAATGTAATACTGTAATATTTTTTAAATTTTATACTGTTTATTTTTTAATTTTATACTGTTTATATTTTAGTTATAGTTTAGTATATAAGTCCTGTTTTTGCTGCATGTGTCTGTCAGTGTAGTGTATGTCTTGTGGTATGTCGTGATGTCAGTGTTTCTTTTTCTCCTGGTGTTTATCCAGTATTATTCATTATGTAATGCCTGAGCAGTGGATATATACCATTTCCTCTGGGATTAATAAAGTATCTATCTATCTATCTATCTATCTATCTATCTATCTATCTATCTATCTATCTATCTATCTATCTATCTATCTATCTATCTATCTATCTATCTATCTATCTATCTATCTATCTATCTATCTATCTATCTATCTATCTATCTATCTATCTATCTATCTATCTATCTATCTATCTATCTATCTATGACTCACAAAACTTCCTCCTTGAAGGTGTGACTCCTTCATCGGTTTGTTTTCGTTTTTCAGGTTCCTCCGCATTCAGATAAACCGCATCCAAAAATATGTGTATGGTAGATTATTAACAACAGACTGGCGTCAAACAATGACATTCCTTCTGTCTGTCCGTGTGTCTGTGTTCGTTTGTGTCTGTCTGTCAGGGACAGAATTTTAGGAATCTAAAATAGAAAATTTACATTTTATTTTAATTCATTGGCTGCCATTGACATCCATAGTGTAAATTTGATTCTAACAATGTGGTTACAGAACACAACTTTCTGGGGGGGGGGGGGGTCTTGACAGATCGTTCAAAATGTTTCAAGACTGTTGGTGTTTAAACTCTGCTTCTACTTGTTAAAATCAGATCAAACAAGAATGTATTTCCTTTAAATAGTATTTTAATATTTCTGTCCTGAAAGGTATGGATTTGTACAGGCCTTGTAAAAAGAATAAAGGTAGCATACCACTGATATTTTCCATGTTTGGAAACTTAGGCTTTTACTGTTTGTATATTTATTTAGACACATGAGTCAATTTGTACATTTTTTGCCTTTAATTGTTCCCTGAATATAACGTTTACATGAGGATTTCTTGAATTGGGCTTATACTTTTTAATACTTTTATCTTTTAAGTATGTAAAGTAAATGTAAAGTAAATGTAAAGTAAAAAAACAATGGCTTTCATTAAACTGTAAACTGTCAAGGTAAGAAAAAAACCACATCACTGCTGCATTGCTGCCTTCTCTTGAAGGAAATTAAAATCACACGTCTGCATTCAGTGAAATTTCTTTGAGTTTGAATAAATAAAGTTGCAGTTTAACAGATCTGGGCTTTGTTTTAACAAGCTTGAAGTATCTTGAAGTCGTCCTTTTACTTTCAAGTCCTGGGTAGAAAATAAAGGGAAAAATTGTTACTTGTTGACATCAATTTCAGATAAATAAAACTGCAGGTCATTTGTATTTTGTTTTATACTCTTCATATATATATAATGTATATACTGTATTGTAGAGCAATCACTCACAGCAGTCATAAAGTTCATTCACACGAGCAATGTCATGGGCACTCATTTCTGTGTTGCGTCCCAAGGAAAGGTTTGGATTGCTCTTCGCAATAATTGTTGGTTTGCCGTTCCTGGAGAAGGCATATCTTGGGGAGGACAAAGAACAACAAAAAAAGTTTGAGTGTGAGAGAAACTAAATACAAAAATCACCTGCATGTAGGGAAACACTTACTTGCTGTAATGCATGACAGATTTGAAATCGTAGGGTGTTCCCAGGTTGTTTGTGGCCACCTTCTCAAAGTTTGATTCCTTTCCTGTTCAGGAACAGAGAACCAGAACAATCGAGCACATCTTTCATCGAAAGTGTGACTTCAAAAAGTTTTAAATCAAGGTGATTTTTTTTTTTTTAAACTTACCTCGCTGAATGTTCTCGGTGACGATTGAGACGTATTTGTCTCTGTCAGAGCGGACCTGCTCATGGTGGAACCCCAAAGCGTGGAGAACCTCATGCTGCACTGTGCCCAGGTACAAACAGCCTTTATTCTTCAAGGAGATGGGCTGGCCTCGGCTTTGCCGGCCCAGATAGGACCAGCACCTGACACCCCCCCCCCAAAAAAATGTTTGTCCTGAGCATCACTACGTTATAACCTATAAAGGACTATTATACACTACAGTGGTACCTCTACTTACGAATGTCTCTACATACGAAATTTTCTACTTATGAAACGCCTCAACAGGATACTGGGCTGACACTCGCAGCTCCCTCAGGTTCCTGAACACAACATTCTTATAGTTGCTCTGCCATTGGCTATTACCTAGCATCCTGGCATCCCATTGGCTAAGAGGGACCTCTGTGTGGAGTTACATGGGTGTCTATGCAGCGTCCTCGTCAATCGGCCTTTGACCCATGAAAGTTGTGTTCTGATAGTTTTACGTAAATATATTAACTTTTAGAGTATTCACTATGGAACCCAAGAAAGTGACGGAGAAAACAGGAAAAGACGAAGAAATTAGTTTTTTTGTCCGTACAAACAAAGCAAGAGATCGTAGAAAAGCCTGAAAAAGGGATGCGTTTGGTTGATCTCACCAAAGAATATGGCCGTAATGCATCTACAATCACCACGTTATTAAAACTAAAGGAAGTTTAAGGAGTTTAAGGCGTTGCGTGGGTGGTTGGAGAAGTTCAGGAGGAGGACTGGAATTCACTCTGTTGTTCATGGGGGGGCAAGAGGGCATGAACCAAAGAGGGCAAAAAACAATGAGGACAGCAGTTAAAAGGTAAATGACCATCATTTTTATTCTTTGTTTTTTACATTATGCACAACTCTCATTTATTATGTAATAATCTAATTGTAACATGTATTTGTTGCATGTTTTGATGCTTTATAAAACATTTATGTCTGAATTTTGGGGGGCTTGGAACAGATTAGGGCATTTGCATGGAAAATGTGTCTTACGAAATTTTCTACTTACAAGATTTCTTCCGGAACCAATTAATTTTGTAAGCAGAGTTACCACTGTATGTCATGATGTAAAATAATGACAAAGCATCCATTAAATAAAGTGGTGTTCATGTCGGTGGAGCCTACCCAGTTCCAGAGTAGAAGTGGACGTAGTTTCGATGGGACGAGTGCTTCCAGACGAAGCGAATGCAGGTGGAGCTGTGAAAGGTCAACAGGCTTCTAATGATGATGTTGCTTTCTTCCGCACCTGCATCGACAAAACACATTCAGGGCAATGCTTTAAAGTCTGTAAGGACTAGATAGAAAGATAGATAGATATATACTTTATTAATCCCGGAGGAAATTGTACATATCCACTGCTCAGGCATTACATAATGAATAATACTGGATAAACACCAGGACATCACAGGACATACCACAAGACATATACTACACTAACAGACACATGCAGCACTAACAGGACTTATATACTAAACTATAACTAAAATATAAACAGTATGAAATAAAATAAAATAAAATAACAAATAAAAATAATTTAAAATCAAGAAAATAGACTAAATTGTGACCAAAGAAATGGATTCCATTTGACTAAATCAAAAGTAGGACTGAAACTTTACATTTAACAAAACAAGCACATTCAGTGATGTGAGGGTATAAATAATTTAGGACATGAAAAATGCCACATGATTCCAGTTCCTTCCCTTCAGTCAAGATCAATAAATTCGTTGTGTGGTTTTTGCGAAATGTCATCCTAATATCACCCCATCATAAAAAAAACCCCCAAAACCCGAACACTGCATCTCACAACGTTGAAGAAAGGGAAATATTCCTAGATTAATGTATTTATTATAGAAAAATGAACAAACCAGCACAGCCTTGAAGGCAGTAAAAACATCCAAATGTAAAATGAGATAAAATTGATGGGATTCGTTTTACAGTACACCTATACACCATTTACTTTTACCATTTACACTACAAGTAACACTTATGTTCAGGTGTATTTCTGGATAATAACGAAATGCTTAATACAGTACTGTCTTTTTCACAATGTCGAAAGTTTACGTGGCGCTCAAGGCCATTAGCATTAGCATTAGCTAGTAAGTGGTGACTTACTGTAAGCAGAGGAGATAGAGACGGGCACGTAGACGTAGCGTCCGGTTTTAGGCCACTTGCACCCGCTGGCGACGCAGGGGTCTGCATTCCTGTCTAGATTTCTTCTAATATCACCGTGCTGAAAGACCGATGATGCTGAACAGATACACATTTAGATGAGCATCCAAATTAATTTTGATGATCTAATGAACTCAGGCTCCCAGAACCTTGTTTTATTGATCTGAACAGTATTTTTTAAAGCAGTATCGGTTGCCTTACACATGCCAGCATTCGCCGTCTCAATGACCTCAGAGACGTCTAGAGACACCTCTGTAAGTGAACAGAAGAAGAAAAAAAAAATCAAGATTATACGTATATATATGTGACTTATAATGAACAAGAGTTTAAAAATAAAAAAAATATGCCATATATGCAAAAATTAAACACTATCCTCACCTTGAACTTCTTCTCCACTTGAAATCTGAAACACAAAGGCACAGACTGAATATATATTCTTTCTATAACGTTTGGTCAATTTATGAAAATATTTTTACCTGTATATTTATAAGATAAATCACATAATAATCACTGAAAACTTTAAATATAAAACACTTACAACCAGCAAGGGCAGGATGAGGAGGAAAAGACCAAGTGAAGTCATGGTGCTCGACCTCTCCAGCCTAAGTTCAAATCTGAAAATAAAGTCAAAATACAAAGTTTTTATTTGGCACGTAAAGGAGCTGAATGAGTGAAGTAAGAACAACGAGTTGATAAGCTAACTTGCACTACCTGGACTCCGATGCAGCTGATTCTCAGCTCCTCTTTTAAGGCGGCACACACAGGATGCTACACAGTTCAACAACCGCAGGTGTGAGTCAGATCCTTGGTGTGAAGCTGTTCAAACTGTTAGAAGCTGTGAAGGAGGTCGTCGGATCCAAGCTGAACTTGCAACACAATGCAGACGTACGTAATCTAAAAAGACCAATGGAAAGAATGTATGAAAGGCTCCTTGTTATATTGAATAGAGATGTTTAGAAGTGACATCGAGCATCTTGTTCTCTTGTAGGGGGACAAAGAAATCTATTTTTACTCAAAGCAAATATATTTCTCAATGCTGTGCTCAGCAGGTCAGAGGTCAAAAACCTTCATCAGTCAGTTCTCTTGATGGACTGTAAACAGATGAATGCTCATGAATGGAAGTGGGAAACCAGTTAGTGATATCAGGAAAAAGACCGTTTCTGAAAACTTAAGATTGAATCAACAAATTGGGGATACAAAATAAAACATTTTTAAAATGAGGTTTAAATTAATCTATTTGTTAATCTATTGCTGGGTTTTGGTTGGGTCTGGTTCCCATCCCGGCTAACATTGGGAGAAAATTATGGTACAGGTGGGAAAGGTGTCCAGTTTGTCACGGGAAATAAAAAAATGATCATCGATACATCACATTCGTCAGGACAGACGGTTTTCTTCTTCCATTGAACTGAAATCGCCTGCAGCTCACTGAGAGGACACCTCTGAAAAAGTTCTGCTTGAAGGGAAATGAATTAAGTTAAAGAATGAAAACATTTCTTTTCACCTTCTTTTTGACATTACAGTAGTACCGTGAGATACGATTTTGAGATATAAGATTGTAACTCTAATAACTCTTGACTCAAATTTTTCCTACTTAAAATAACTAAAACCATTTTTATCTTTTCCAGCATTGTAAAAATCCCCAAACCCACTAAATCATAAAAAAACACACCACATTTTTTTTAATCAACCAACAGACATGGAGACTTTTGTTACTCTGCAAACGAGCACAAGGTCCGGGATCAGCTGATGTTGTATCCATTCATCAGGGCTTTCAACCAGAATTTTTTTGCCAATCGGTTCGTTCCGAACAGAAACGGAATTATAACGTTTTCGGTTTTGCGTTCCACCCATAAACTGACGTTCCTGAACCGGTTAGAACCAAAAAAAAATAAAGTTTCTGAACCGGTTAATAAGGTACCTTGTAAAATATAAATATGTAGGTATTTTGCGCACCATAAGACGCGCTTAAAAGCCTTATAATTTCTCAAAAATCAACGCTGCGCCTTTTAACATTAAGCGTCTTCTGTGTTCACTGAGTTCAGAAATCTGTAGAAATGTTTTTGTGTGATTTTAGTCACCGCCAGATTGACCATTCTCCCCGACATAGGACGTATTACGTCACTACGTACGCCGGCAGCGATGGACCAATCAGAGAACATGACGCGAGGTTCCGTCCGGCACACCTCCATTAGGTACCGGTATAGGGTATATACCGGTACTGTACCGCAGGTATGCTGTTAACCACATCTGATTGGCTGAAGACCCCCGACAATGACGTCAGCGAAGAGACAATGACGCAACGTGTAAACTCCAGGCTATCAGTTCCGGTTGTTCAGGTTCACGTAAAGAGACCGGGGGGCTTTTTTCACGCTTCGCCATCTCTCTTGATCTGTGACTCCATGCCCCCCCCCACACACACCACCGCTTCTGTCAGAAACACGTCAAGCGGCTGAATTCTGAGCTTGTGATCATCCTGGAGGATTAACGAAAGACCTCCACCCGCTGGACATCGGTGTGAACAGAGCCTTTAAAGTTAAACTGGGGCGATGGATGAGAGACGTGAACACACGTTTACCAGGACTGGGGGGCAGTGCCGAGGAGTTACACCCCCACAATATGTGGTGGATCGTGGATCCTGGACTAACTGCTTCGACTTTTTTCCGATGTTTCTCTAAAGCCGGCATCATTACCGGACAGACACCCGGAAACCAGCCGGTCAGCGGTGGAGAAACTACCGAGATATTCAATGCAGACCGGAGATGAGGACTTCAGGGATTTAGAACAGATTTATCAAAAAATAAAGAAATAAAAACATATTTAAAAATAATGTCGGTGTATTTTTTTAGATTTAAATACGTAGTACAACACAGTTCAACCACAGTCAGCTTTTTGCTTCTGTCAGCTAGCATGCACCGAACAATAAGGTGTTCCGTATGTCCGGTTAAAGTACAGAAATAAAATAAACTCATTTAAATGTTGCTGATAGCCGCTTCTTCTCTCCACTCTCATCCCACGTCCAGTGAATGACAGGAAGTAAAACATGAGGTCAAATATTTTTTTAACAACGAAAACTTTTCTATTATAACGGTTTACAATTGTTTTATTTGAATTTAAGCAAAAAATGTTGATTACCTTGTTAACACTCCCTTGTATTTTCTTATAAGGAAGTAGCGTTCTTACCACTCAAGAAGGACCTGGGTTCAAACCAGCCTGGGTCTTCTGTGTGGAGTTTCTGTTCTTCCTATGGCATCCTCCCACCATCAAAAACGTGTAATATAGGTGAAATGGTGATTTGAATTTGCCCGTTGGCAATTGCCCACTTGTAATTATGTCATCATCACATTGTATTCTTGTTGCAAGAACGCTAATAACCAGTACAGTGCGCCCTTACGCATTCGCGCATCAACGCTCGCGACTTCCCCTAATCGCGGTGAGGGAAAGTGTGGGAAAAAGTAATACAGATGGTGGTTCAATATCAGTATGGGGAGGGTTAATAAATGTTTAAATTACCGTAAATAATAAGATGAGCGGTTCGTCGTTCTATCATGGAATTCGTTAATCGCGTGGGGTTCTTGGAATGCATTACCTGCCAGGGACGAGGGCGCACTTTATCAGGGTTTTGTTATGTCCATCTGAACACCACAATGTTTTTTATATTGTTTAGGTTTTAGTGCCGTGGTGCTATTATTGCTTTTTGTAATTCACTTTAATTCAGTGAAACAACTAAATGAGTCAATGTTTTTGGTGCATAATCTTGTGAGAGATTATGCAAATCTCTCACGACACCAGTATGTCATGTCATGAGAGATTGTCAGGTGTATTGCGGGAACTTATCCAAACTCACTTAATTAGGGACGGAAGTGGGATGAGGATCAGCACCTCTAAATCCGAGGCCATGGTTCTCGACCTGAAAAGGGTGGCGTGTGCCCCCTTCAGGTCGGTGGAGAGTCTTTGCCCCAAGTGGAGGAGTTTAAGTATCTTGGGGTCTTGTTAAAGAGTGAGAGAAGGATGGAACGTGAGATTGACAGACGGATCGGTGCAGCTTCTGCAGTGATGTGGTCGCTGTGTAGGTCTGTCGTGGTGAAGAAGGAGCTGAGTCGCAAGACAAACCTCTCGATTTACCGCTCGATCTACGTTCCTACTCTCACCTGTGGTCATGAGCTTTGGGTCATGACCGGAAGGACAAGATCCCGGATCCCGGCTGAAATGAGTTTCCTCGGTAGAGTGGCTGGGCACACCCTTAGAGGTAGGGTGAGGAGCTCAGTCACCAGGGAGGAGCTCAGAGTAGAGCTGCTGCTCCTCTGCCTCGAGCGGAGCTAGCTGAGGTGGCTCGGGCATCTGTTCTGGATGCCTGCTGGATGCCTCCCTGGGGAGGTGTTGCAGACATGTCCTACCGTGAGGAGACCTCAGGGAAGACCTAGGACTTGCTGGAGGGACTTTGTCTCTTGGCTGGCCTGGAAATGCCTTGGGCTCCCCCTGGGGGAGATGGAGGAGGTGTCTGGGGAGAGGGAAGTATGGACATCCCTGCTATGACTGTTGCCCCCATGACCTGGCCCCAGATAAACAGTTGAAGATGGATGGATGGGCTTAATTAGTCTTAAAACGTTTGAGAATAAAATGATTATTATCTGCTAATAATATGTCAGTGTTGAGTATCTGCCAGTGAAATAATACCCCCCCCCCCGTGTCAGTGTGTGGCAGCATGTAGGTAATTGCCATATTCCTTCTTTGAGACAAGAAATTTAGTGATACCTACAGCAGGTAACCGTGACAGTGATGAACCAGGGATGGCAACAAAACCCCTTGTTCTTAGTGTATGTCGACAATGGTTCCAAGCAAGCTTTAACATCAACGTAAATACACAAAAAAAAACAAGTTTAATCAGAAAAGTCAGTTATTGAACTCAGAACAAAACCAAAAAAGCCCAAACATAGTTACAAACACAGCTAACTTTAGCCACTCTCAGAAAACACAGTTAACAGACGTATTTATTTTGGCCAACAAAGCTCCCATTTTTCACAACGTCTGTGTGATCTGACCTTTTTAAACGTCTGACTGCTATTAAAACTAAAACAAACTGATCTGTTGAGGAAGAGCTTCCTGCGTCTATCTTCAATTTGTACCAGGATGAAGGCTTCTTGCTCATCTGATCAGGCCCAGGTTCATTATATACATCATATCAGGCTACAGAGTGTAATTTGGATGGTTTTTGGATGGTGGTGTGCCGTGGGAGTTTTTAAATGTAATAAATGAGCCGTGGCTCCAAAAGGCTGAAAAACAGTGGTGTAGCTTAATCAAATGTACCAAAGTGGAACAATTCTTGCAAAAGAGATTCCTTGGATATTGTTCATTAACAAGTAGAAACTTTTCCCAAACATTGTCTTGTGTTATACAAGAAAAAGAAAAAGGCAGTTAACAGTCCTCAGCTTCAAGAGCAGAGAGTTCGACAACAACATTCTTACATAATTTCAGCCAACAGACGGGTTTGTTCTGTTGGGTTCTGTTTGAACGTATGCGTGACCTCGGCAGTGGCTCAGCGGTAGAGCAGATGTCTCGTAGACAGATCGCCCCAGCCATCGGCGGATCGAGTCCCGCTCCCGCCATGATGTCACCAAGAGTGTGAGCTGACGGTGGAGGTGTCAGCTCACCTCCTAGCCACTGCCGAGGCGCCCTTGAGCAAGGCGCCGTCCCCCCTACAAGCTGCTCAACTAACCTAAGTGACTAAGTAATTTCCCCTTGCGGGGATCAATAAAGTATACTTCTTCTTCATCTGTCGAAGGTATTGCATGTCACACAAGTTTTCAGCGATGCACGCTGGATGAAACGTCAGTCACGTTGACCCGCTTACAACCCTAACCCTTACAACAGTTGGCTATGATGGCGCACAGTTGTTTGTTTCCACGAATGTTCGTAAGTTGGATGTTCGCATCTTGAGGACTACCTGCATATCCTGTCGTACTCAAATAAATTACAACCCTACATCGCTAACCCAGTACTGCACATTTAAGATAAGAGAGTCCTTTATTCGTTACGCAGCGGGCAAGTTTTCAATTATATTTCGGGTTTCCGTGACTGTGCATGTGTGTTGTTGCAGTTCCACAGATTTGGGACTATATCTTCACAAGCTGAGTCTTGAAGTATCTTGAAGCCCAGGGTTTTCTTCCACCTTTAAAATCCTGGTCAGAAAAATCAAAATAGCAAGACTGTGATTTATTGAAAAGTCTACGATAAGTAGTATCTCAGATGTGCTTTTTCTTTTCCTCTCCTACAAAGAACTTTTACACCTCTATAACATCAACACGCCTAATCTAAAGCAGCTAAGAGTGGTTAAAAAGGACTTTTGCATATCTGTAAGATAGCATTATCTTTTCACTCACAGCATTTGTATTTCTCACAGCATTTGTAAAGCCTGTTGACACGTATGATGTCGGTGACACTCATGGTTTTGGCCTTTCCAAAGACAAATGGTTCTCTTTTTGCAAGGATGGTTGGACGACGGTTTTTGGAGAATTTGTACCTTGAGAACAACACAAACATAAAATGTCTCAACATTAGCACACAGTGGCTCTATGATAATCCATAATAATTTTATGAATGTATATACACCAAGAGAATCTATCAAAAGATCATTTCCACCTTCAACCCAGATGAATGAGTTCTTGAAAACACAAGAAACAGTGAGTCTTATTTTACAGGTAGAACATTAATCAACGTTCAACAGCAGCTAAAATCAGCTTTTTAAGGTGATAGTGTAATAACACACATTAAACAACATAATAAAGAACATTTTATTTCACTATGTATTATAAACACTCAAACACTCACTTGCTGTAATGCATGATGGAGTTGTAGTCATAGGGCGTACCCAAGTTGTTAGTTGCCACTTTTTTAAAGAGTCTTTCATTTTCTATATAGGAAAGAAAAGAATCCAAAACATTTAAGAACATATTTTGTGTTTCTGTGTTTCGAACAGCAGGCTGAACAGTTGTGGTTGCACCATTTTCCGCAAATTTGGTGAATCTAGGTTTTAAATAGAAGTACCAGCTTAGGTTATCTTCGCTAACAAACAACCTCAAAAGACTCAGCGTTAAATGGCTTGTACTAAAAACGCGGATATGTGGATGGCAGTTGTAGCGACAGGGTTTAGTTAAGGATATGTTGTCGTTCAAGATCCATCCATCTTCTTAACTGCTTCATCCTCTGGCACGGGGAGCTGGAACTTGGGCATGAGGTGGGGGACACATTGTGCGCGACGCCAGTACACCGTGGAGCCACACACAGACGCAGACAAACACGCGCGCACACATTCACACCTGTAGTTGATTTGGGACCAACCAATTAACCTGAAGCGCATGTTTTTGGAGGTATTAAGTCATTACTCTAAATACAAAAGTACTATTCCTCAAGACCGACCAGAGTGAATAACAGGACCCTAAAACAACACATAATGAAATAAAATGCAGGTTCAGGTCATTTTGAGTTGTCATGATTATAAATAGGCTTTTAAATAAATACACGGAAGAATATAGATCAAGTTTACATGATTTTACTCAGCTTCACGTCTGTTCACCCCAAATATTGGACTTTTACAGTCACTAGAAAACTGTTGAAAGCACATATCATGTTGCCATACAACAAATAAGACTAAAAACATATAATCGTATTGAAATACATACATATAGTTCCAAAATCTACTGTCTACCATCATTTGTGATTCACATAATCATTTGGAATTCCGATTGGTTCACTTTTACTCCTCATAATTTAGTCACTTATTAGAGGCAGAAAGTGCAACTGTAGGACAAAAGTCAGATAGGGCAGCGTACATTTGTTCATATCTCTGAATGTTCGTAATCAAATGTTCGTATGTTGAGGACTACCTGTACTAACATTTGCATCATCTGTAGGTGTACCTCCCATCATGTTCTCATCAGCAAGTATTGTACGAACTGACCTGGTAGAGTGTTGTTCGTGAGAATGTGGACATATGTGTCTCTGTCCAGTCGGTTCTGCTCATGATGGAAACCCAGAGCGTGGAGAATCTCATGCTGCACGATACCGACTGTAACACAACCCCCTTTATTCAGGGAGATGGGCTGTGGTTGATTTATGTTTCCAAGGTAGGACCAACACCTGAGAGACACACACAGTAAAGTCGTTGCTAAAAAGGTACCAAAAAAAAGATTCTAGAGCAGTGGTTCTTAACCTGGGTTCGATTGAACCCTAGGGGTTCGGTGAGTCGGTCTCAGGGGTTCGGCGGAGATGGAGGTCAAGACAAAACACCCGACACGATGTGTGTCGGGTGTTTCCATAATCTAGCCAGTGTACTGTATATAATGTACATCTTACTTTAGTTGGTGTATTTGCCGAATATACATGAATCACCGAGTACGTTTGACACAACGTGTCAATTCGTGATGACACGCCCCCTTAGCCATCACTGGCTGCAGGTAATCACGCTACATTGATTAGCCTACTTATGCTACATGGGATTTTGCGCACTCAGTAGTCGATTTACGCCTGTCATGATGGTACGTCATCTGATTGCTTTCTTAATATTTTAATTCATAGTAACTATGTTGATGAAAAAAAAGAAAGTGGTCGGACGAATATGTATACAGTGAATTTACATGTACTGTATAACGGAACGTGATGGGAGTCAGCGTTCTGCATGATTTGCAATGTCAAGTTGAGCAACTCTAGTCTCGCACTGGCAAATAAAAAGGAACACTTCCTTAAGCTGATGGAAAACAAAAGAAACAGACGTTGCTGTGAAAATCACATCAGAGTAACACTTGTTAAGGTGAAGCCATGATATCATGAACTGATCTCTATAACAACAGAAGTCATGTGTGAGTTCATGTGAATTCATGCACTGTCTTGGTTTTGTTTGTTTGAAACAGGTGACGTTAATGCACAATTCACTAAATACACCAGTAAAACATATACTTATGTCTTAAATTTAAAAAAGTACTACTTGTACTGAGTATCAGAGTAGTAGCGGTGGGCCATATCGTATTGTTCACTATGAATAAAAATTTCTCATGGTCCGTATTCTGATTTGATGTCATGATGTGCGCTTCAGGTAGGCTTATGCAGCACCCTGCACACAACTTTGGTGATGTGGGATCAGTTTGGGTTCGAGGTAACAGATACAGAACAAACCACAGTTATCGGCAAACATTGCAAGAAGACATGGTTAACTAGAGTGTGGTATACTCCTATACTCCGATCGAGTATGACGCTTATGACAACAAAAGCAAGACAGTTTCAACACAGAGAGAAAGTCAGGCCTATTTTTTCCCGTTGTATGTCGTCATGTCCTCCTACCCGCTGCCAGAGAAAAAGTAGAGATAGCTCAGTTCTGTTGTCTGAGGTTGGAAGTGAATGCAGGTATTCCTTTGGAAGGACAACAAAGCAGAACGTATGACCTGGTACTCGTCCTGGTCTGTGGAGAAGAAAACACGAGTAAGTTTGTCCTAAACGGCAAACGGCATTGCAGAAATCACGTTTATTGGGTATCAAGTATTGCTGCATACGAGTACAGATATTTTGTATGTATAATAATTTATACCCACACTAATTTGACAATGGTATTTGGTACATACATGGGTTATATTCTAGGATTCCAAGTAGCCTTACTGAATGCAGTAGAGATGAAGAAGGGTACTCTGACGACGTCTCCAGATTTAGGCCACAGACAACCTCTGTTGACACAGCCGACGTTATTCTCGGGTCGATATTTCCTGATGTCATCGTATAAAGATAATATTGGGGCTGCATAGCAAACAAACAAACACGTGTTTCGTGAACACGTCCTGATGATTCAAGACTACAGAACTCCTCTTTGAATAATTCAGTGTAGGATAAATCTGAGAAGTTTAAACCAGCATAATTATTGGTAAATGAAATGATCTTTAAAACATATTTGTCCTCATGCATTTGTAATTTAGTCAAAGTTATTATATAGAGATGATAAAAGTGTCTCACAGAGGTTTACGTTCACTGTTGAGATGATGTCTGAGATGTCGGATGACAAATCTGGAAACAATCGCAGGGATTTCAGACATGAAGTGCAGCAGAATAAAAACATTCACATCCTTGATATTTTACTTTTTTATTATTATTAACTTCTTAATTATTGGACTCACTTTGAGCATCGGAACCAGTCGAGCCCTGCAATGCAATACATCTGTCATGATGCTTTCGAGTTCCACTGTTTTTATTTGACATCTAAACTGACTGCTACAGCAATCCCTCGCTAATTTGCGCTTCAAGGTGCGCAGATTTTTAGTAGGTGATCAGGTGATACTGTACCCGCATGCTATTGGTTGACAGCATCCATGCATGCGTACGTTCCGAGACTCATGGAACACAGCTCACTTTCACGGATTAAAAAAAAACTTCTTTAATTCCAAATTAAGTCCATTAGAGTATGGGAAAATGTAATACAGATATAAGGTGGCTTAATATCAGTATGGCAGTGACACACAGTACAGCAGCAAGCCGTCGAGCCTCACCTCAGATAGGACTACCAATCAATCAAAACAAGATTTCATTAATAAAAAATCTTGTTTTGAACGTCGGACGCTTAAATATCTGCTTCCTACTTCAGACCAGGAAATAACCTGCCCTGTTCAAACTGAGTGGTGCACTCGTAATGCATTTAAACATTGACAATAAGCAACCACTTACAGCCAGCAGTGAGAGGAGAATCAAAGCAGGACCCATGGTCGTCAGCCTCTCAAGTTGAACTTCAAATCTGAAAAAAAAAAAGTTAAAATCAGAAAAGTTTTTGATCATCAATGGAATACATTTGAATTAGCAAAATAACAATACTTTTTAGATCATAAAGTTTCCAAATTTTGAGACCTAATTTCCCCCCATGAGTAAGAGTTGCACAGCAAAACTACCTTTTGAAAAGGATCTCAAAACGATCTTCTAAGAAGATAATAATGAAGAAACTATTGAAGTGTGTGTTATGTACCTGTACACCTGCCCTGCGTAACAAAATACCAAGAGTGTTGTGTTGGGTGTTTGACTTTTAGTCGGCACATCATTCAAATTAAAGTGGTATGACTAGTAGCATTTTTTTCCATTTAGATGACGCATAAGAGCAACAACAAGCGTTAGTGAACAAAGCATTCACATTTTGAGGAAATGCCAGAGGGCATACAGGGAAGTAAATAACATGTCACCAACTGCTGGGAGGAATGACGACCATACTTTGACCTGACTTCAGTCTCTGTACTGATTTCTCTCACCCTCTGTTCTAACATAGTGATAACTGCCCTCTCTTTCCTTCTTTACCTTTAATTGGCTCTGCTGCCAGAGGAGGAACCTGAAAAACACAAAACAAAGCCACGAAGAACCAGACTAGAAGACACACCTTCAGAGACTGGCTGTAGTGTGTTGCATTCATGCTCCGTGAGTCACTAGCGTAGCAAAGAAAAGCATCGACACAACTTGTTCATCGTTGGAAATAAATCCATGAAACTGGAAAACATCGTTGACCATGAAAGTAGCCGTTGTCGCAACTTCTGCATGTCGGTGTCCACGTCTCTGTGAACGTCTGAGCAAGAAACGACCTACATTGTATTTCTGTTCATGGAGACTGAAGACAATTCAGGGCAGGTTGAAAGTTAGAGCAGTGATGTAGACGATGGACTACTACCTGTCCTCCTGTAGGAACTAAATGATGGAGGAACCAATGTTGTCCTGTAGGAACTAAATGATGTAGGAACCAATGTCGTCCTCCTGTAGGAACTAAATGATGTAGGAACCAATGTCGTCCTCCTGTAGGAACTAAATGATGTAGGAACCAATGTTGTCCTCCTGTAGGAACTAAATGATGTAGGAACCAATGTCGTCCTCCGGTAGGAACTAAATGATGTAGGAACCAACGATGTCCTCCTGTAGGAACTAAATGATGTAGGAACCAATGTTGTCCTCCTGTAGGAACTAAATGATGTAGGAACAAATGTTGTCCTCCTGTAGGAACTAAATGATGTAGGAACCAATGTTGTCCTCCAGTAGGAACTAAAGGATGTAGGAACCAATGTTGTCCTGTAGGAACTAAATGATGTAGGAACCAATGTTGTCCTGTAGGAACTAAATGATGTAGGAACCAATGGTGTCCTCCTGTAGGAACTAAATGATGTAGGAACCAATGTTGTCCTCCTGTAGGAACTAAATGATGTAGGAACCAATGTCGTCCTCCTGTAGGAACTAAATGATGTAGGAACCAATGTCGTCCTCCTGTAGGAACTAAATGATGTAGGAACCAATGTCGTCCTCCAGTAGGAACTAAAGGATGTAGGAACCAATGTTGTCCTCCTGTAGGAACTAAATGATGTAGGAACCAATGGTGTCCTCCTGTAGGAACTAAATGATGTAGGAACCAATGTTGTCCTCCAGTAGGAACTAAATGATGTAGGAACCAATGTCGTCCTCCTGTAGGAACTAAAGGATGTAGGAACCAATGTTGTCCTCCTGTAGGAACTAAAGGATGTAGGAACCAATGGTGTCCTCCTGTAGGAACTAAATGATGTAGGAACCAATGTTGTCCTCCTGTAGGAACTAAATGATGTAGGAACCAATGTCGTCCTCCTGTAGGAACTAAATGATGTAGGAACCAATGTCGTCCTCCTGTAGGAACTAAATGATGTAGGAACCAATGTTGTCCTCCAGTAGGAACTAAATGATGTAGGAACCAATGTCGTCCTCCTGTAGGAACTAAATGATGTAGGAACCAATGTCGTCCTCCTGTAGGAACTAAATGATGTAGGAACCAATGTCGTCCTCCTGTAGGAACTAAAGGATGTAGGAACCAATGTTGTCCTGTAGGAACTAAATGATGTAGGAACCAATGGTGTCCTCCTGTAGGAACTAAAGGATGTAGGAACCAATGTTGTCCTCCAGTAGGAACTAAATGATGTAGGAACCAATGTTGTCCTCCTGTAGGAACTAAAGGATGTAGGAACCAATGTTGTCCTCCTGTAGGAACTAAATGATGTAGGAACCAATGTTGTCCTCCTGTAGGAACTAAATGATGTAGGAACCAATGTTGTCCTCCTGTAGGAACTAAATGATGTAGGAACCAATGTTGTCCTCCTGTAGGAACTAAATGATGTAGGAACCAATGTTGTCCTCCTGTCAGTGAGGTGGAACACCTCAGTGGATTAAAGCTGGTTTTAGCCTCTACACCCCCCAGGAGAAAATTCATTCATCAGAGGTAGAGATGTTAAAGTTACATTTATTTATTTACTTATTTACTTATTTATTCAGTTTATTTTCTTCTTTCCAGACATGTCAGTACAACAGACTTCACTTTCATCAGTGTTCAGACATCAGCAACAACATCCGAAAAGAAAAAAGAAAAAAAGGTTGACGGGTAGAAGCCATTGTCTTGTGAGGTTCCCGTCCCCTAAATCATCAACATCTCTCTCATTACAGCTCATTGTCAACCAATTCATACATTACATGTCACAAATCAATTTCAATTACTTTATTCTGGTAAATTGTTATTTAGAGAAGAGTCCAAATTTTGTTAATGTTCATTTTGTAATTCCTTTCAAGGGTTGTTTCTGGTCAGTAGTGTCCTTGTTTACTCAGCAGTCCTTTCCTTTCCACTTTCCTAGCAGTCATAACATCTTTCATGTACTCAAAAGTTTTTTTAAAGGCAGTTGGAGTTCCCATACTCCTAATTTCACTGTTTGACACCAGTGAACGATAATGAATTTTTTAAAATGTTGTTCTTGCTTTTTTCTGTACAAATACTGTGTTTTCTCTTAGTTGGTAACTGGATTCATTAATCTGTATTTGTGATTGTATGTTTTGAGGTAAATTGTTATTGTCGGCTTTATACATAAGTTGTACAGTTTTGTTGCTGATGATGTCATGTACTTTCAGTAGTTTAGATTTAATAAATGAGTGGTTTGTGTGAGCTCTATAATGTTCATTGTGAATAATTCTCAAGGCTCTTTTCTGGGTCAGGAGTAAAGGATTAGTGCACAATATATCATATGGAGCGCCTTCTGATTTAATAGTTTTTGAGTTTTCCAGAGTATGGATACACTTCTAGCTAACTTAATTTGCAGTTGTCTTAAATGAGGTTTCCAATTTAGCATCTCGTCAATGATCACTCCTAGCATTTTAAATTCATTAACCCTTTCAATATCTACATCATTCACCTCAATATTGATTTTGTGTTTGCAACTTTTCTTCCCAAATAACATGTACTTAGTTTTGGTTAGGTTCAAGGATAATTTGTTTAAATCAAACCATAATTGTATCTTGGCTAATTCCTGGTTTACTGTTTGAGTTAGTTTATTTATGGTTGTATCATCCGCAGAGAGTATCATTTTAAGTACCTTTGAAACCTTACATAAATCATTAATGTAAAGTATAAATAATTTTGGACCCAACACTGACCCCTGTGGTACCCCACACACAATGTCTAATGTTTTTGACGTCCTCCCCCCAGAGTGACGTATTGAGACCTCTCATGTAAATAACTCTTTATCCAATTTAGTGCTGTACCCCTAAATCCAAATCATTCTAGTTTCTCAATTAAAATTTTATGATCAATTGTGTCAAAAGTTTTTTTAAGGTCAATAAAGATTCCTATGGAGTACAACTTTTGATCCATGATCAGTAATGAGTTCTATTGTTTCTGTCAGCTCTAAGGCAGTGGAATGATCCTTCCTGAACCCATACTGACTACAGTCAAGGAGATTGTGCTTTGTTATGAGTCCAGTCTGTTATTGAACAGCTTCTCTGGGATTATTGATAACTGTGGTAGTATTGAAACAGGTCTGTAGTTTGTAAATTCACAAGCATCCCCATTTTTATATATCGGAACCACTTTTGCAATCTTCATTTTGTCAGGAAACACCCCAGTTTGAAATGACAGATTACATATGTGTGTAAATGGTTGCAGAATTCCCTCCAGTGCGTCCTTGATTAGCTTCATATCAAATCCATTCACATCAGTAGAAGTTTTTGCTACGCATTGACTGACCAGGTGTCTCCTCTCGGTGTCCTTCACTGGCGCCAGAAACATTGAGTTTGGGTTCACAGGCATTGATCAATGACGACGTCATCCATGGTTTCTTAACACCTTTTTTCTTTAGATAAATTTTCTTGATTGAACAATGCAAATTGTACAATTCTTCTATTTTATCAGGGAGATAGTAATAGATCATTTCTTAGTGCATTCATTCTTTCTTCAGTCTGGACTCTCCTGTAGAATGTTTGGACCTGTTCCCGACACACAGTTTGTTTCCAGTCATAGTTGGTAAATATTGGGAGGTGATCACTTATGTCATTGATCAGCAGACCGCTCATAGTCTCATTAAGCATAACATTGGTGAAAATATTATCAATCAAAGTGGCACCATGAGTCGTTATTCTACTTGGTTTAGTAGTACAGTAGTACAGGACTTTATTTAGTATGTGTTGTTTTAATGTCCTGTTATTTGTGGTCAATCCTAGGGAATAGGACTTTAGTATTTAGAATAGTAATGACATTTAAATGACCTCAAAAAAGATCATAGATTGGACTTGAATAAATAACAACTTACGAACAATTCAGTTGACCAACAGCCACTCAGAACCAAGTGATTTTTAGGTTACAGACTACCTGTAGTACATTTTACAGTGACCCAACCAGTTCAACAGCCACTCAGAGTAATTTGGGGTTCAGTGTCTTGCCCGAGGGTTGTCACTTATATACACTATATATACTGTATATAGATGTTCAAAACATATCCTTTCAAAGGCCTATTCTGTTTCTGTTGTGCCTGAAAGACTGACTAATAGCACTTGTTCACATGCAGAGATGAAATGGCCTGAGAGCAGGATTTAAAACTGTCTCTACCTGAGGATCTGCGGGATAGTATTCTAAAAAAAAAGAACATCCAACATCCACCTTAAGGTGGTACATAGAGATCATATGTCCAAAATTAAAAATTAAAGACACAGTATGGGCAATGCTTGTTATATTAATGTGATTAGTTTGAAACATAACTATAAAGCAGAGCTTTTGAAACTACAGACTTTAAATTTTACACCGACCAGGTAAGAACCGACACGTAAAAATGATGGAAACTTACTGCCTCCCATTGGTAGAAACACAAAACCACACCTTGGGTTCTTTTTTAATTTTATTTGTTTTCTCACTCTGTAGAAGTCACCACACATTACATTTAGCATACTGACTTGTTCATATTCATAAAGGTATTATTAATATATAATATATATTATATCCCCCTGTAGCACAAACAGAGGCTGGCTGCATTCGTCTTGATGCGGTTCCGCAGATCTGGGACTTGAAGCCGAGGGTTTTCTTCCACTTTTAAAATCCTGGTCAGGGAAATCATTGTGATTGTGATTCACTGAAGTTTCATACGTAGTATCTCAGATGTGCTTTTTCACGTTCTCTCAGCTACAAATATCTTGCACATCCCAATAAAAGTGAGGTCTAAAAGGCTAATCTAAAGCAGCTAAGCGCGGTTAAAAAGGACTATTGCATATCTGTAAGACAGCGTTATCTTTTCACTTACAGCATTGGTATTTCTCACAGCATTCGTAAAGCCTGTTGACGCGTTTGATGTCAGTGACGCTCATGGTTGTGGCCGTTCCAAAGACAAATGGCTCCCTTTTTGCACGGATGGTCGGACGACGGTTTTTGGAGAAGGCGAATCTTGAGGACAACACAATAACAAGATGTCTCAACATTAGCACACAGTGTCTTAATGGTAATCCTAGTTTAATCCAAGAAAATCCATCAAAAGATCATTTCCACATTCAACCCAGATGAATGAGTTCTTGAAAACACAAGAAACAGTGAGTCGCATTACACAGGTCAAACAATCAGAGAACATTTTAGTTCACTATGCATTAAAAACACTCAAACACTCACTTGCTGTAGTGCATGATGGAGTTGTAGTCATAGGGCGTACCCAAGTTGTTAGTTGCCACTCTTTGAAAGTTTATTTCTCTTCCTAGATAGGAGAGAAAATAATCGGAATCATTTAAGAACACATTTTGTGTGGGATGAACAGTTGGAGTAGCACCTTCCCGTCCGATCTTGTACATTCAATAAAGTTTTTACGTAGAATCGTCTTTGCTAATACCTCGGAAGACTCCAGTATCAGCGTTAAATGGAAATCTGGAGGCCTGTACTACAGACGATTAGCGAGGTTACTACCGGGTTTAGTTGTTGAGGATATATATTGCCATGGTAACTGGTCGTGTTCGAGATGAGAGATCTTGAGCTCAACCACCACGGATTGTTCTGATAACGTTCACCAACATTTACTACCCGTTTACTCGTCTGAGGAAGAGGGATCCGTCATCATCGGTTCTCCCACAGGGGCTTTCTGTAATGTTCCAACCAGCAAACGCTGCACAAACTGACCTTCCAGAATGTTGCGGTAGAGAATGCGGACATATTTGTTCCTGTCAGATCGGTTCTGTTCGTGATGGAAGCCCAGAGCGTGGAGAATCTCATGCTGAATTGTCCCATTTCTTATGCAGCCATTTTTTTGCAAGGAGATGGGCTGAGGTTGTCCAATATTTCCAAGGTAGGACCAACACCTGACCCACACACACATACACAGTGAAGTTTTAGAAAGGTGAAAAACCCAACGACAAATGAGCCCTAGTTGACCCAAACTTTCTCGACCATGACGTTGAGGTTATGGTATCGCGATGCATTCATTATAAAGCAACTCAAACACAATGAGTTTTTGTGATGACACAATAATGAAAACATAATCGGAAATGATCCATGTCCTCCTACCCCGTGCCAGAGAAAAAGAAGAGGAAGCTCCACTCAGACTCCCATGGTTCAAAGCGAATGCAGGTATTGTTCTTGAAGAACATCATAACAGATAGGATGACGTCCCTTTGCCTCTGGTCTGCGGAGTAACAAAGCACGTGAGCGTCTACGATCTATTCACCATCTTCACGTCCGTGTCAAACGATTGTATCATCAAAGCTGAACTCCTCGTGGACGTCATAGCAACGGATCTTCGGCAGACGTTTTCCAAAAAACTCCTCTAACATTTATCGATGTTTTCTTTCTGTTCTCGATCGCAAGATAACGTTCACAGCGACACCGTTTTTCGCTTCATCGAAACCCGCCGCAACTTCTCCATCTTTATCCGGTTCAAACATAAAAAGGCAATTTATTATTTTGGCTTAGTAGGTGGATTTTTTTTTCCAGAGTCGCTGATTCCAAGTAGACTTACTGAATTCATCAGAGATGTAGAAGGGCACTCTGACCACGTCTCCAGATTTGGGCCACTGACAGCCTCTGGTGACACAGGGGTCAGCACTCCTCCGTCCATCGATCCTGATGTCATCGTACACTAATGATGACGCTGGACAACAAGTAAGTGTTTAGTGGACATGTCCCGATGAATTAAGTCTACATATCACAATTACAGTTTTTATGAATGCTCTGTTCTTAAATTTTTCATATCTAGTTTTTAGAAGTCAATGGTGTCTTTGTCTGTTTTATGGTGTTAATAGTCCAAACATTGAAGTTAACTGGTTAACAAATATACAGGCCTGCAGCACCAATCAAAGGTTCGGACACATTTTCTCACCCACTCAAATAATTCAATACAGCACAAAATTGAAAAGTTTAAACCAGCATAATTCCTGATAATCAAATATTTATGTTCACAACAAATTTGTCCTTAGGCGTTTATAATTTAATCAAAAATATGGTATGGAGATGATAAACGTGACTCACAGAGGTTTGTGTTCGCGGCTGCGATGATGTCCGAGATGTCAGGTAAAGAATCTGGGAAAAAAATCACAAGATATTTCAGGGTAAAATCGTTCACATCCTTGATTTTTACTTTACTATTTAGAAACGTCTTCATTATTCAACTCACTTTCAGCGCAGTGGCCGGTCAAGCCCTGCAACGCAAGATATTTTCACTTTTTTTTGTTGTTGACATTTTTGTCTCCATATAAGTTAACAAAGAGCTTTCCATCTCTGAGGCTCATGTAAACCAACTGCACTCAAATGATCTTTTAGTTCATTCACAATTAAAACAACCACTTACAGCCAACAGTGAGAGGAAAAGGAAAGCAGGAGTCATAGTGGTCAGCCTCTCCAGTTAAACTTCAAATCTAAAAAAAAAAAATTAAAATCCATCAAGGAAATATGTTTTACTGAGTTAAATTGTATTTCTCCTTCCCTTAAATGAAAACAAAATATATCTTCCGACAATTTCTAATTTTTGCCACCAGAAAACACTCAGTGATAATATCAACGAACAGGAACAATGGTTCTATCAGCTGACATAAAAAAATAGTTGTACAGGCTGAATCAGGAGGATAAAAGGGAGTAAAGGTGTGTGCCGTTTACCTGTTGTCGTTCTGTTCTGTGCAGCAGGTGATTTGGTTTCTTTAAAAACACGTTTGAAAGGGGGGCTGGGAAAATTTCAAACAGTTTTCCATCAAATGTCAACTCGAGTATCGTGAGCAGCTCGATGTCACAGAAGTTATACTGGAAGAATGCAGTGAGGACGTATAGATCATTACGAAGTACATTCCTTCTCTAAGCTTAACCCCGGGATAGTTTGTTGTTTAAAAAACCACACCACACTGTACTCTTCAGAAATCATTTATTCAATTTTAATATACTTGCTGTGCAACAACAAAAGTAGCATGATAGCACAAAATGCTCCAGAGTGAACCGAACACTTTTAGCTCAGGTCATGAAAGTCATTTTAGGCGAAAGAAATACTCAATATCGCGTTAAACTACTTCATTTTTTAATTAATGCATATTCTAAATGAAATCACAATCATGAACGTGATTGAAGTTGATTGAAGAAATGATTGATCGCTGCACGTGACGGAAGCAGTTACCTCACCATCCGGACGCAGGAGCGCAGGTTTTTCCAGCTGTACATTTGTCACATGAGACAATCAGGTTTATTCTAATTTGCTTGTGTGACAGTCAAATCATTACTTTGAAAATCGTGGCACATAGATGCTTTACTCATCCCGAAGGAAATTACATCAATTGTGTTCATGTTATCTATGCTACATTTTAAAAAAATTAATTTTACCAACTTTACATTAGTTATGTTGTTACATATCTGTAAGTTCTTTGAGGTAAAATTGAATAAAGCCTGAGTGTCGTGAGTAAACCTTCCTATGTTCAGTATGTAAAATATGTACCAGAGGTGTAACATCTGGAGTTCATTCTTTAATAATTACGTGTCAAAGCGTTTCTCGAATTCAGCACGCACGTTAGTTATTTTAGTATAAGCTAATTGACGAAAGTGTTTTTGGAAGAATGTCACATGGCAGTACAGACAATGACACGTGTGGGAGGCGTTAGCATTTTTAACCAATAGAAAAGCCAATGACACATCAGGCGGTAACACAATAGCCGATAACGTGATATATTTGCCTGTTTTTGAAACGTGATAGGCCAAAAAAGTACTTGACTACTTGATGATATTAGCTATTTTCAATATATAATATATATAGTGAAGCCGCGCTTCTTGAAGTGTGAATAAGCAAGGGATTCCTGTGTTTCGAACTTAGGGTTAGGGTCAGTAATAGATAGATAAAAAATAAATAAAATATAATATAAATAATATAATAATAATAATTTATAATATTAATGTAATATAATATAAATATATATTATAAATGATATAATCTGAATATAATATAAAATAAAATTACTAGTTATTTCATTATTGGTTTGGGACTTTTTTTTATGTTATTGTCCAGTTAGTTTGTTATTGGACTATTACATTACAATAACGGGCAAATTAATTAACTTGTCAGCTGTTAGTGAATTTTTTGGCATTAACAGCGACAAAGTGATGTTTCACTAACTTTATAGGAAAAACAATCATCTGTGCTCTTTGGACACCAACTTTTAATGCTTCAACAAATCATGACATTGATTACAACCAATGTGAGCGTTGTCTGTATTGTAGGCACAACGCAAAATACATTTTAGTTGCCGTTTGAGTCCACCAAGGTTACAAGAGATTGAGCCTCAGAATGAAAACAGAAACGCTTATTTACCCTGCAGTGTCGTGACTAATGACTGACACGTCAGTCTTCTCGGAAACCTGAGCTTACATTCTTATGTCTGCTTCTAGGCATTAATCATCATTAGGAATCCCCCGTTCTCCTATAGCAGATTCTTGAATAATTGAATTTTCCTTCTTGATTGAGCGCTGATGGTGTTTTTCTCCTCTTCAGTTTTGGTTCTGAGAGAAACTACCAGGAAACTTCTGAGTTGGTTTCAAAGGCAAACATTTAGTGAACAATGATCGCTTGTGCAGTCGGGAAACGGAGCTGAAGAAGACAGCCTCAGTACATCCATAGGAACAGGACGTTTTGCCATGTAAGGCATGAGACAGACCACATCATCTCTTGTTAAAGACAACGAAACACCCAGTTTCACACCTCCTTCAGTTTTACATAATGAATGTGATTCTTTAAGTTGTATCACACAATTCACAACATATTGATTATTGAATGAATGAATGAATGAATGAATGAATGAATGAATGAATGAATGAATGAATGAAATTTATTTTGGTTGTTCATATCTCACATTAAACAAACCCAACGTATTTCCATTGTATTAATAGTAACCAAAAAAGGACTGAGCTGAAGCAAATTGCTTATATAAGCAATATTATTATATATATAATTATGTTTGTTCTAATCATACTAAGAGTAATGAAGGATAGAAACAAATTAAACGTAGACAATTATGATTATTCTAACACCGTTTTTCTGTCTAGGCAGTAGAAAAATTTCTAGAAAAATCATCATTGAGGTGACAAAGTGTTGTTTTTTTTAAAATTCCATTGCAGTAACTAGTATAAAAATATCGAGGTATTCCATTACAAATAAAATTCCTGTGTTCAAAAGAGATTATTATTAATATTGGCAGAATCAATGAGCTTTCTGTTTTAGCAATGCAGTTTGATTGCATTTAACTGGTTAATACTTTTACAAGCAAAAATGAAAGCTATGAATAGCCGTTACATTGCACTAAGCTAACATGACAAGTTGCACTTCGGTCAACATCTATATAAATTGCCAGAATTAAGGCAAACAATTTCAAGCAGTTATTGACACTTATTTTAGGTTTTTTTGGGGGGAGGGGTACACAGATTATTGATAACTTCCAAACTGGTTAAAAATTTGGCTAAATCCCACAAGTTACGTTCATTCTTCCATCTGTGCCAGGTAAATTGAAGACTGTAACATTTGAGAGTCGGTCGCTAACTCACTCGATCTTCCAAAACCAAAAGCCGCGTAGAGAGGTGCAGTGAACGTGGAGTGGAAGGTGTGAAGATGTATTCGTTTAATGGATGAGACTTCGGAGGGTAGAAAATAGAAAGACACGGTGCCCAAAGACCAGTCCAGATACACTCCGATCCTACCAGAGCTACAGCGCTGGGGTGGAGTAATGTCCACGGGTGTGTTGTTGTGCCAGGCGGTGTAACCCTGAGGAGTGCAGATCACACTCCAGGATTGATCGTTCCATCCAAAGCATGCGTCGTAGCCATGTCCACTCCTCTTGATGTCTCTGTATGCCACTCCTATGCTAACCCTTCCTCGCCAATATACCTCCCAGTAACTATGGCCAGTTAGACCATCATGACAGAGCAGCTGTTGCCATTCATCAAATCTGTCTGGGTGATCAGGATAGGGTTGCTTCTCCCTGGCCACCACACATTTGTTGTCAGGAAACAGGAGGAGGTTTCTGTGAACGGTGTTTGGATCCAGTGAAAGCTGACAAAAGTCTATTGGAGGAAACAGGAGTCAACGTAAGAAGCAAATCGCAAACTTTTAAAGATAATATTTACCCAAATGTGAAACTAGTTATTCACATAGGACAGACAGTTTCACAAAGATTATTCAATAACAAGACTATCTAAAGGCTAGAAGTGCTTAACATACACTTGAGGGGTGATGGTTTCAGTCGGCATTTCCCACAATTGTCAAACCTATGGAGGAAATACTACAATTAATGAATGAATATATTTCAGATAGAATAGATCTGAATAATTAAATAAGGTCTTGTACTTTAAAGTTTCCAGTTTCCACTGTGGATCATCCAGTCCTGCGGACAGCATCTTCACTCCAGAGTCTCCTGGATGATTGAAACTCAGGTCCAGTTCTCTCAAATACGATGGGTTGGATTTGAGAGAAAAAGCCAGACAACTACAACCTTTTTCTGTGATCTGACACCCTGACAGCCTGTAAACATACACACAAATCTAGTTTATTCATGAATAATTGTCCAATTTAGAGATATTTCACCTGTATTATATGTGTTGGTTGGTGGCAGGAGACCGGAGAACCCATGGAAATTCTCACAGAAAAGCTTTCTGGTAGACTTGATCCCACGACCTCGTTACAGCAGGGCTGACAATTGCATCACAGTGCCCGTAATGGTTTAGTACTGACCTAAGTATCTCCAGTCTGCAATGTGGACTCTTGAGTCCAGCAGCGAGCAGCATTGCTCCACTATCATGAAGATTATTGTGACTCAGGTCCAGTTTTCTGAGGCAGGAGTTCTCTGATTTCATAACAGGGATCAGAGCGTGACAGCTTTTTGATGAGAGACCACAGCCGTCCATCCTGAAAAAATGATTTGACATTTTTTGACATAAAAATGATCATATGGAAGACGCTGCATCCTTGAATTAATCTGTATACTCACAGAGATGTTGTGGATGCTTTGATCACTGGCAGCAGATGCAGAAGTCCTTCTTCTGGGGCTGAGAATTTCTTCAGGTCAAACTCATCCAGACTTTCTTGCGATGACAATAAGATAAAGACGAGCGCTGACCATTGAGAGGAGGAGATTTCAGAGACGTTTCCTGACCGCAAGTACTGTTGGACCTCCTCCACCAGAGAATTGTCATTCAGCTCATTCAAACAATGCAATAAATTGATGCTTCTCTCCTGACAAGGATTTTCATTGAGTTTCCTCTTGATGTACTGTACAATCATATGTCTGGCCTGTGATGCGTCTTCTGTCTTCTTAAGCAGGCCCTTTAGAAGAATCTGATTGGTCTGCAATGAAAGACCTAAGAGAAACCGGAGAAACAAGTCCAGGTGTCCATTTGGACTCTGTGACGCCATGTCTACTGCCATTTCGAAGAGGTGGTTTAAGTGATGTTTGTGCTGCAGGGGCACAAGTCGTACTGAGGTGTAGCGCTTCCTTTTCAGTGTGTTGATACCGGTGTTGACAAATGTCAAGAAGACATAGAGAGCAGCAAGAAACCCTTGGATGCTTCGATGCACAAAGCAAAACACCTTCTCCTGGTGCATACCATGTTCATCTTTTATGATCTCTGTGAGTAATCCTGAGTTGACTGCAGCAGCTTGTACGTCTACCCTATACTCTCGGAGGTCTGATTCATAGAACATCAGGTTTCCTTTCTCCAACTGCTCAAAAGCCAGTTTTCCCAGAGAAAGGACGGTCGTCTTAGTCTCTGTGGTCCAGACTTCGTCGGTCACCACACTTCTATGATACTTTACATTTCTTAGTTTGGTCTGAACCAATAGGAAGTGGATGTACATCTCAGTTAAGGTCTTGGGAACCTCTCTTGTGTCTTTGGATTCCAACACGTACTCCAGAACTACAGCGCTGATCCAACAGAAGACTGGGATGTGGCACATGCTGTGAAGGGTTCGTGAAGTCTTGATGTGGCTTATGATTCTGTTTGCCATCTCTTCATCTCTGATGCTCTTCCTGAAGTACTCCTCCTTCTGGGGGTCACTGAACCCTCTCAACTCTGTCACCATGTCAATGCATTCAGGAGGGATCTGACTGGCTGCTGCAGGTCTTGAGGTTATCCAAAGGTGTGCGGAGGGAAGCAGTTTCCCCCTGACCAGGTTTGTCAGCAGCACTTCAACTGAAGCAGGCTCTGTAACATCAGTCAGGATCTCGTAGTTGTGGAAGTCCAAATGAAGTGAGCACTCATCCAAGCCATCAAAGATGAACACAACTCGGTATTGCTCAAACTTGCAGATACCTGCTTCTTTGGTTTCGTTGAAAAAATAATGAATAAGTTCCACCAAGCTGTATTTCTTTTGCTTCATCAAACTGAGTTCTCGGAAACTCAAAGGAAAGATGAATTGTATATCGTGGTTGGGTTCGGACTCTGCCCAGTCCAGGATATACTTCTGGGTAAGAGCTGTTTTCCCAATTCCAGCCACTCCCTTTGTCACCAGAGTTCTCACGGGTTCTCCGTCTGTTAATGGTTTAAATATATCCGCTAATCCGATTGTTGCTTCTGAACTTTGATGTTGTGCTGCTTCGTTTTGTGGAACCTCGTGCTGATCGTTGACCTTGCTGCTGTCTCCCTGCGTGATGTAGAGCTCGATGTAGATGTCATTTAGAAGCGTTGGATTTCCTGCCTTGGCAATCCCTTCAAATAAATGTCGAAACTTCCTCTTCAGGTTGAATTTCAGTTTGTGTTGGCAAGCTGCAGTAAGTGATTCTGAGAAACCAACATATTATATCAGCAGATGTAAGAATGTGACAAGAACTTTTAAGGAATGTATTAATGTTTTGCACAACATAGATGCATGTTAGTTATCTTTCATCTAAACTGTGCTTTATAAAAACTAGTCTTTTGGGCATTTTAATCCCATATAAGAGTGTCGAATCTTGAGTAAGGTATTCAGATATCAGGTTTATGAATGTTCAGATCAAGAGTCTAATTCCTCTTCAACAGATAGCTTCATGATTCTAGAATGAAACTTACGCTTCTGCAAAATGTCAGCCAGTTGCTCCTGATTCATTTTCCTGAGGAAGTTCAGCGTGATCCCCATCAATGAATCTCTGTTGCTGCTTCTCAGGTCATCATTGGAACCCATGACTTCATCGTCTCCTGTCTGCTTGTCTGAACACTCTGGGTTTTGTGCACCTAGAAACTTCTTCACCCTCTTCAGCTCATCCTTGACAAATGTTATGATGTTGTCCTCGAGCAGCTAGAACAGTATATATCCCATCATTATCATATCAGCCAAATTGTGCCTGCACTCTATGGCCTCAAATGATTATTTAAGTAAAATTCTAAATCTGTATTTAGAAGTAATGGCCATTACGCCTGTGACCTTATCTGATGTACAGACACTTAAGACACTGAAACGTAACTTGCCCATCTGCTGTTGTTGAAAGATATCTTTCAAGAGTTAGTAGAGACTTAAAAAAAAGCTAAGGGTAGAAAGTACTTTGGACCTTTCGGACTTTAAGGCTGTAACAAATTTAAATTATTTTAGTTATTTTAAATGAGAAAATTGATTTGAATTGTGGGTTGAATTGAGTTCCAAGCTCAGTCATGGAATGGATTAAACTCATATCTCAAAGTTACTACTGTGTTGGAATTTATTCAGTTGGCTAAGGCCCAACCCCAAATTAATGATAATTCCTCTTTCTGTTTATTTGATTTATAGATACTCAGATTTTTACAAACAATCCCACGGTAAATGTGGTTGCATGTTGATTTAGTGTCGACAGTGTTTCTAAGGCCTGCATGTGACAACGAAGAAAAACAACCTTTTATTATTGTGCCAAGAAAGACACTTGAAAAACACATGCCTGTCATTACCGCAGTGTGTCAGAAAACAGGTTGAATCTGCATCACACTTTTAGATAGTGTCACGGAAAAACAAATCTATACATTATGTAGATGTACACATAGAAATCTCAACATGTATTTTCACAAATACACTGACTGATTCAGCATGTAACAATATGAAGTAAAAAGTTACGTACTGTGAATGTGGAATCCAGGCTTGTAACATGGCTCACGAGCGATGGATTACTGACGACTTTGGACGTCTTCCATTGAGCCAAATGTCTAAATTAGAAAAGAATATTTAAATTCACAAAGTGTGAGTTGTGAAAAAAGCACACAGAATAACTCTCCACTTTCTTTCATACATTGGCTTATTGGAAATGCTTCCAATCCTTTGTGTCACTGGGTTCAAGCATAGACTAGTTCCTCTTCACGGACACATATCTGGATCTAAGTGAGTCTGGTTCGTCCCAGGTGAGCACAAATAGTTAATGAATTAATATGAACCACTTCCACATAAAAGATTATTGAAGGTTCTTTGAATGACTGGACACAAATAAAACTGGTGGAACAATAGCACCGCATTGAACTGATTCAATACAAACTCTTAAAATGATTGTTAATAACCAGTCAAAGGACTGGAAACCACCAACTTTCCTGTTCTTCCCCTTGTGGTTTCTACTTCCACGATGTTACGAGAAGTGACAAAAGCCATTAACACTCGTCACACTACGTCCCAGTTTTTAAAAATGTATTTCCTCAAGTCAAATGTGTTGTCCTGGACTGTTTTAGATTATGCCGTTAAGGTGTTGAAGGAGGTCTTGTGGTCACGTGGAATGGTTTGTTGCCACTCACAGGGATGGATGTTTGTCGTCCTCTCTCATCCCTAGTTTCATTCCTCATTGATAAATTCTTACCTTTGACTGTCGGAGATGCCACCATCCTTGAAGTCTATCGGTTGCAGTATGGACCCGCTGCTCTTCATGGACACACCACCGGGTACAGGTGACACTGATATCTCTTGTCTCGCTAGACTGAAGCACAAACCACGATAGATTTTAGACTTTAGCTCTTAGATAGAGAACCTGCAGTCGGAGATGATCTTATCTCTCGGTTCCACTCGGCTGTCATTTTTCTAAGACTTGGTGACCTCAGAGAAGGACACCTTGTTCTCTCTCACCTCCAGTTTCATTCCCCATTGTTAAATTCTTACCTTTGACTGTGAAAGATGTCGCCATCCTTGAAGTCTATCGGTTGCAGTATGGACCCGCTGCTCTTCTTGGACACACCACCGGGTACAGGTGACACTGGTCTCTCCTGCCTCGCCGGACTGCAGCGGGACCAACAATAGACTTTAGACTGAGCTCTTAGAGAACCTTCTGTCGGAGACAATTTTACCTCTCAGTTCTGGTTAGTTATCATTTTACTCAGATTTTATGAACTGGGAGAAAGACACCCTGTCCTCTCTCAACCCTAGCTTCATCCTTCACCGTAAAATTCTTACTTTTGACTGTCGGAGATGCTGCCATCCTTGAAGTCTATCGGTTGCAGTATGGACCCACTGCTCTTCATGGACACACCACCGGGTACGGGTGACACTGATCTCTCTTGTCTCGCTAGACTGAAGCACAAACAACGATAGATTTTAGACTTTAATTTGTAGATAGAGAACCTGCAGTCGGAGACGATCTTATCTCTCGGTTCCAGTCGGCTGTCATTTTTGTAAGACTTGGTGACCTCAGAGAAGGACACCTTGTTCTCTCTCACCTCCAGTTTCATTCCCCATTGTTAAATTCTTACCTTTGACTGTGAAAGATGTCGCCATCCTTGAAGTCTATCGGTTGCAGTATGGACCCGCTGATCTTCTTGGACACACCACCGGGTACAGGTGACACTGGTCTCTCCTGCCTCGCCGGACTGCAGCGGGACCAACAATAGACTTTAGACTGAGCTCTTAGAGAACCTTCAGTCAGAGACAATTTTACCTCTCAGTTCTGGTTATTTATAATTTTTCTAAGACTTTGTAAACTTGGAAAAGGACACCTTGTTCTCTCTCACCTCCAGTTTCATTCCCCATTGTTAAATTCTTACCTTTGACTGTGAAAGATGTCGCCATCCTTGAAGTCTATCGGTTGCAGTATGGACCCGCTGCTCTTCTTGGACACACCACCGGGTACAGGTGACACTGGTCTCTCCTGCCTCGCCGGACTGCAGCGGGACCAACAATAGATTTTACACCCAGCTTTTAGACAGAGAACCTTCAGTCGGAGACAATCTTACCTCTCAGTTCTGGTTCCTGCTATCATTCTTCTCAGGCTATGTGACCTTGGAGAAAGACACCCGGTCCTCTGTCATCTCAGACAAATTCATCTTGGTACGATCACCTCCAGGTCAACAACCTGTTCCAGTGTGTTACAGTAATAGCTCCATCCGAAGACATTTTATCTGATCAACCTTACTAGTGGAGTGTCTCACTTGTCAGTTTAATAAAAATCATTAGTTAGTAAGACTTATTACCTGACTAATACAAATCCAGATCGAGGTCAAACCAAAAGTAGGAAAGTATGGAACCGTTTCACATTTCCTTGTCTGAGTGTGTGTGTGTGTGTGTCCACTTTATACAGAGAGCATTCTTCTATATTTGGATCTAATCTGCTAAACCAGTTCAACCCGTTTCAGAGAGAAGATCAACTTTGTTAATTCGCTTAAAGGGGAAATGACTCTTCAGTCTATACATGACTGTTTTTTGTGTCAGATACAGGATATATTTGTGCAGGCCCCTGAAACACACAACACACAAGGGGCCTGCGTGCATGCAGTTAAGGTGAGAGAATGAACAACCTCCACAATTCAGTTTTATCAGTCATTTTATGAGGACCTTGTTTTATTTTATTTTTTATTTTACCTACACCAACCTACAGTCACCTGATGCATTTCATTCTTTGACCTGGTTTGTTTAATGACACTTGCTTTGGGTTTTTTTTTTTTTTTTAATTAAAAAAAATAATTGTATTTCTTTATTTAATTTTTGAACTTTTCATGTGAAGTTGTTCACGTCGACCCTGGACATGTTAACATGTGTCTACATTTAATTCGAACATCCATAATTATTATATTTACACGCAGATAAGTAAACACAGCGGGGTAACAAACAGGTCCTCTCCGCCCGGCAGCTGACTGGTCAGCTGACGGTCACGTGTCTCGGTCACCTGACGCCAACCCTCTCCAGCTTTGACAGCTAGCTTCTCCGCGGCGGACGCTGTGACGGTCGGACAGGATGCCTTTCTCCGAGTTGTATTTTAACGTGGACAACGGCTACCTGGAGGGGCTGGTCCGGGGCTTCAAGGCGGGGATCCTGTCCCAGGCGGACTACCTGAACCTGGTCCAGTGCGAGACCCTGGAAGGTGAGCGCCGACATGCTAACAGGCTAACAGAGAGATTGGGGCCAGTTAGCTAGCCAGCTAGCTACCGGAGCTAGCTTGACTCAAGACTACAAGCTAACATCAGGCTGTTTTTCCATATTTTTTGCTGTTTAATGTAAACGTAGGTCTGGTGAAGCACACATCGACGAGCTGCTCATCTGACGACTAAATATTATCTGTTTATTTTATTTGAGTTGGCTAACGGTACCATCTGGAACTACACCTAGCTAACACGATGCTAACATTAGCTAATATTAGCTGAAATAATAAACCGGGGCTCTAATCTGCGGCTCGTTGGGCTTTTAGAGGACGTGAAATAAATAAAATAAAATGTGACGGATATGTTTACGTTCATTATATTTATGGGAAATTAATGTTTTGTGGCTTTTTTTTTTGGGGTGTAAAACGGATAAAATAAGCACTTCCTGTTTCCAGATGTAGCCTTTAAAAGGTCAGAACTGTCAGTTCGGTCGAGTGTAAAATTGTTTTTTCTACTATTAAAAGTTATTATTATTATTAATTTATTAATTTAAATTTCTCTTTGGAAGAACAACAAAGAGAAATACTGAGTCACATGACTGGTAATTTATTCAGTAGTTGTTCGGTGTGAATCTAATCTTGATTATCAGGAAGTGATACTTCTAAAAAAGGAAATAGTATTATAAAATAATTTAATCCCAAATAAAAAATATTAAATTTAATCCCAGACTGAGATCTTGAGTGGTGGTTTTTTTTTTTGCAGTAGATTAATTTCTGTGAGTTCTATAAATGTAGATCACCAGATCCAGAATAGTTCCAGACCAGATGAAGTGTTTTTCATTTACAGGTCTTGGTGGCATTTTGTCAGTATTTTAGGCGTAAATCCAGTGTGAATTGCAAAATTCTTTATAATGTATATAGTTCTGCTTCTTTACTTTCCTATTATTTATCTTATTTGCTGAGTGTTTATTCTTCTATCTCTTTTACTTATCCAACAATGCTTATGCTGCCATAATCATGTAAATTTCCCCTCTGTGGCATTAATAAAGAAGTATATTCTCCGTATGGTTAAGAGCAACAGTTTTGGGACTGAGTCAATTCCACAATGGTGCAGAAACTTAAAAAATAGCAGCGCATAATGATGATTCCAAATCCCACCAAGCTGTCATGGATTGTTCCTGTGGCCAAAGCCTCATCAGAAACCGTACGTATCTGTGAGTCATTTCTCCTGCTTGACTTTTCCCCTGCAGATCTGAAGCTCCACCTGCAGAGCACAGATTATGGGAGCTTCCTGGCAAACGAAGCGTCTCCTCTCACCGTTTCCGTCATCGACGACAAGCTGAAGGAGAAGATGGTGGTGGAGTTCCGCCACATGAGGAACCAATCCTACGAGCCTCTGGCCAGCTTCATGGACTTCATCACGTAAGTGAGAAGCCGTCGCGTCGAAATGTGTCCTGTTAGTGTTAAAACTGACCCGTTGTCATGACGACTGTCTCTTTTTTTAACCCTCTGATTGTAGGTACAGCTACATGATTGACAACGTCATCCTGCTGATCACGGGGACGCTCCACCAGCGCGCCATCTCTGAGCTAGTGCCAAAGTGTCACCCGTTGGGCAGCTTTGAGCAGATGGAGGCGGTCAACATCGCCCAGACGCCCGCCGAGCTGTACAATGCCATCCTGGTGGACACGCCCCTCGGTGAGTAAAGCCACGATGAGCTGCTATTTAAAACTGTTCCAAAATAAAAGTCCAGTCATCAGCTGCTCACACGGAAAGTCAGGGGAAGTGTCTACGAGTAGATCCGCTTCTGCGTCCGCCCATCAGACTGTGGACAGTTACATCATGACTGAAGGGGGGGTCATTTCCCTGGATGACCAGAGGGTGGCGCCAGATCTCAAACATGACTCTCTCGTCTCCTTTCAGCTGCTTTTTTCCAGGACTGCATTTCTGAACAGGACTTGGACGAGATGAACATCGAAATCATTCGTAACACACTTTACAAGGTAAAACTTTTTAATAGTAGTTTTATAGTTTAATAGTGAGAAGTAATAAAGAGAAGTAATAAAGAATATGATCATGAGTTTACAGAATAAAAGACCGAGAAAAGAGAGATGAGATCGAATTATTAATGAAAAAGTAGACATTAAAATAAATGTGATTTATTTAAATTGGAATCACATTTTGTTTTTTATTAATTTGCCAATTTGTGAATTATTTTCTGATTATACGTTTTGCACCACTTCCTGTCAGGCTTACCTGGAGGCTTTCTACAAGTTCTGCTCCAACCTGGGGGGAACCACGGCTGACACCATGTGTCCTATTCTGGAGGTGAGGGTTCACGGAGAATACACACACACACACACACACACACACACACACACACACACACACACACACGCTAGGTTAAAGCATCCCCTAACCTCTGACCTCTCTGCCACAGTTTGAGGCTGACAGGAGAGCCTTCATCATCACCATCAACTCCTTCGGCACAGAGCTGTCCAAGGAGGACCGGGCCAAGCTCTTCCCCCACTGTGGCAAACTTTACCCAGAAGGCCTTGCTCAGCTGGCGCGGGCAGACGACTACGAGCAGGTCAAGGCCGTCGCTGACTTCTACCCTGTAAGTTCAGGAGCTGCTGGGACAGATGCCTCTGGATGGTGTATTTTTAGTCTCGCGTAGGCGTCGTTCACGTTGAATCGTTTAAAACCAGCCAATCCGATTGGCTCGCGCTCGTCTGTTGATCTTTTCACGAAATGTTTTTTCTTTTTTAAAACGTCGCCGCCGTCTCGTCGCCTCCTCAGGAGTACAAGCTGCTGTTCGAAGGCGCCGGCAGCAACCCGGGCGACAAAACGCTGGAGGACCGATTCTTCGAGCACGAGGTGACGTACGATCAGACGTAGCGACTCCTCGATCAGCTGCTGAGCTTCAGCATGAACTTTTGTTTTAAATGTTTTGTCTGATAGTTCGATCTTAAAATACATCGTTTCTGCAGGTGAAGCTAAACAAACTGGCCTTCCTCAACCAGTTCCACTTCAGTGTTTTCTACGCCTACGTGAAGCTGAAGGAGCAGGAGTGCAGGAACATCGTCTGGATCGCCGAGTGCATCGCCCAGCGGCACCGCGCCAAGATCGACAACTACATCCCCATCTTTTGAGCATCCACCCTCTTCCTCCCCATTTCCTCCTCCTTCCTGCCATCATTTCATCCAATCGCAATCGTTTCCCATCTCACCTCGGTGTTAAACATTCTGATGGTTCGATGCTAAATTGGCGTAAATCTGATCCGGTTCTGTTTGTTGTTGCTAACGATCACTTTAGGTAGTCCGAACCTGAAGTCACGCGTCTCACCCGACGGGTGAGCGGCGCCTGAGTCACCCGGCTCTCCTGCTATTTGACTTTCAAACACTTCCCTTCGATTGTCTAAACTTTCTGGCGCTCCGTCTCGGGACACGCCCGTCCACCTGAAGCGGGACGAGAGTGTGTGTTTAACAAACGGTCTGATCATGTGACCTCAGGACTTCATCCAGTCAAGTACAAGAGATATAAAAACATTCCTCTCAGCAGGTTCTGTGCGACCCGTATTTATTTGTTCTAGTGCTGTTGTGTCTGCATGTCTTCTCCGTGATTGGTTGAAACTGGAACACCTGGACAGAAGCTTCCGGTTCTCCTCCTGATCGTGTGCGGAACCGACCCGATGTTTAAAGAATACAGAGATATAGAAATATTTAAAGATGATTAACTTTCGTTTTTCATGCTGTAAAAATGATTTATTGTTGTTTTGATCCGTTTCTTGTTGATTGTGTGTTGTAAATGTGAAAGAAATTAAACGGGACTTCCAACGCAAAGGTTTCAATTTGTCAGATTCTATATCTACTTTTACAAACTGAAAAACAGTGGGTAGAAATAAAAACACGCAATGATCTGGAATCATTAAAACAACAAAAACACTTCAAAAGTTGAAAGACTACGCATCTCGCTTCCTATCCAATCATAGTTCTCCCCTGTCGTCATGTGACTTTGTTCATGCGTTTTAACTTTTGCTGCCGCTGTTAAATACTTTTGTAACATGTAATCTGATTGGATGATGTAAAATCTCTCCAAGATTTGTCAAATGTCACAAAAACGAGAGATCTTCTTCCTCTTAAAATGAAAGAAACGTGAAGAGAACAGGATGTCAGACGTTCCCTGCAACACTGAGACCTGGATGAAGAAAATCTGCAAAATAATCGCAATTCACGGAATTTTTAAGAACAAAAATAGAAGCATCTGGAAATCAATAAATCCCAGTTTCACAGCTGTGACAATTCAGATTTCTTATCTGGACATTCAGAGACTTCAGCTGCGACAGGATTCAACACAGCTTGAACTCAATCAACGTTTGATTGGATCCTCTCAGGCTGTTGAGCTGCAGCTGCTTCATCGTAGACGTTCTGCAGGACGGAAACCTGCAGAAACCCGAACCCGTGGTTCCACCATGACTCTCCAGCTGAAAACCAAAGGCCGACTCTTCGACCTGCATTGTTCTGTAGGCCTGACCGACTGGGACATGGACAAGGAGCTGGGACTGGCAACAACCGCAGACCAGTTCCACCACGGTGACCGTTTTCCTTTTGTCTCACAAGTAACACGGAAAACTCAAAGAAGTTCTGTTCAGCGTCTCGCGTCACTTTCTGGATCAGCGGATTGGAGTTGGAATTGATTTAAAATCAGATTTTCACTTACTGTGTGTAATCGTCTGTCTGTGTTCGTCTATCGCTGAGGACAGAAGACAAACTGAACGATCAGTATGTGATCCAGAGGCCTTCAGCAAGAGCTTCGAGAAGAAAAGACGAGTTCATCTGGTACGACAAAATGTCAGGTGGGTCAAGAAAAAGTTCGCTTGTCTTTTCACTCTGACGCGGTTTGGAAGGTGGAGGACTATTTTTGGAGCATTAGCATTTTAGCATCTGAAACTGCAGAAGATGTGGACGTGTCTGAACACTATAATGATGGGTCGCTCCTTCTTTTGTGATCCAGACACGTTTGTGAAGCCCAACCTGTGGCTGTTGGTCAATCCCAACATCGCCTGTCCGATCCGGTACGAAGAAGACGCGTCAGACCTGCAGCCTGTCTCTGAACCGACTGACAAAACCCAAACACCTCTAGAGTACCCCACAGGGGACCCCAACCAGCTTCCAACCGAGCCCCAGATGTTGACCCCTCGTAAAGCACCCGAGCAGGGGGAGCTGCCGCAGCCTGGCCCCCCCTCCCCTGAGTTCATGGTACAGTATCCGCTTCACGGTGACCCACGAGTCCCTTGACGTTATTAAGTGAGTTATGTCACCTTCTTTGGCACGTAGAACAAGAATGACGACGTCTCCACCCGACCCACCAAGAGCAGACGTAAAGGAAGGACCACAGCGGCCAACCTGAGGAAACTGGACCAGGTTCTCAACTCGAACCCCTTTGAGCCTGTAAAAACCTTTTTATTTCAGTTGGAAACAGATGACATCATCTTCTTCTGTGGACCAATCAGCCACCGGTGACGGATGCCAAACACTCAATCAAATCGGTCTCCACCCACCCAGACGGACCAGTGGAAGTTGTGATTTAATAACTCAAGACCCCTTATTCAAGATTTAATCTCTGATTGTTTAGATTTCAGTCTGGATTAAGAACTAATAACTAATCTGGGTAGTGTTGTATGACCTCCTGGAGGAGGTGCAGGAGCTCAACGGTTGGGGTTCGGGAGATTGCCTAAGAAATGTGTTTCCTTAAAGTTTATGTGACTTTGTCTCGGTGGGAAGTTAAGTCGAGTACCGGCCTCCTTTCAGGACAGTGAGACCCTGATGCCAGGATGCTGGCCCCGACCGCCGGTGAACTACTGCATCCTCATCGCCCTGGCGCTCAATAGCAGCCACAACGGGAGCCTCAAAGTCCAGCAGATCTACCACTTCACCAGGTCAGGCTTGTTAAAACGCGACACGCCCGATCCTCAGCGGTGATGTCGCAGCGTTCCTTCCTGTTTTCTCCCAGAGAGAACTTCCCCTTCTTCCAAACGGCTCCAGAAGGCTGGAAGAACACCATCAGGCACAACCTGTGCTTCAACAATAGCTTCCGCAAAACCTGCAACCAGCTGTGCAGAGACGGGAAGAGGAAGTCGTGCTTTTGGCACCTGACCGCGGACGGCCAGCGCCGGCTCAAGGACGAGGTCCGAACGCTGTCGGGGGAAACCTACAAGCAGCTGGAGAGGAGCATGTCCCAACCGGGTGAGCCCGACGGAGTCCTATCAGTTCTCTAACCTTCAGCTGACGGGCGAACACCTTTTGCTGACGACTCCTTTCTTGTCGTTTCAGATGTAATACGGACTTTACTTCAAATGTGATCGAACCAAGTCATTGAGTCATAAAACTTTGCCTTTATTCACTCTGCAAGCTTTTGCTTCCTTTTCTTAACATTTCATTTATGTAAATAACTGGTCCAATAAGACTTCTTGATTTATTAAGATAAAATAAATATATTTTGTTTGTGCACAAACGAGTGAAGCGGTTCCATGTCTTCAATCAGGAGAAGGTGTGAATGAAATAAAGATGGTGGTCTGTGCTGGGAGAGTTTTTGGCGTTGAGGGGAACTGGGATCAAATCAGTGGATTACTCTGGTGGTGGTGGTGGCTGATGACTCTGTTGAGCTGCAACCCGGAACAAATCCTCTTCTGGGGGAATTAAATCGAAAGCAGGAACCGGAGGAAGAACAGACATTGTCGATAAGTTATCTATTATTTATAAATACTTAGACTGAAGTATAAAATCCAGCAGGTTTGGTTTTGGTCTCGCGGCGTAAATCGGTTTTTATTGCGGACTTAATCTCAGCGGGTGGACATTTGATTGAACTAGAAGGTGCTCTGGTGTGACTTCATTTGCCAACAGTCAAGTGACATCTGGTGATGAGGTTGGAAGGGATCAGATCTGCCTGATAGTCAAATCATTCTCAGGATCTGTTGAGCTCGAGGCGTGAAGTCACGGTTTATCCTGAACACATCGTCTGATGGGCTTCAGCCAGCGGAGGTGAGGACATCCATCTGTTCTATTCTTGACACGCATGACAGCGAAGCGTGTTCCGGTGTTTTGTAGCTGTGACAGAAATCTGAAGATGAAGACGAGCGGCCTCCCAGGACTCCTCCTCCTCCTCCTCATGCGGAATGAGTCTACAACGGAATCGGTGGTGAATCGAAGTTATTACTACTTTTCATCCCTTTACACCTGGGAACAGGCTCAAACACACTGCAGGAGGTGGGTTTGTCCTGTTTTAGACGTCAACAGATGTCAAAGAAAGTTGGGGCGTGAACAGCTGGAACTGTGACACACATGTGGAAATCTCTTGTCGTGGAATGAATGTTTTATCCTGTTTCCTGACAGACATCACACGGACCTGGCCATCATCCATACGCAGTCGGACCTGGACGAAATGCAAATGGATCAATATTGTGCGTGGACCGGACTCTACAAGAGCTCGAACCACCCCTCCAGCCCCTATTATTACTGGAGTTGGTTGACTACAGGCTACACCACCGCGACTACCTGGGCCAGCAGCGAGCCAGACCTCGATGATGAATGTGCTTACGTCTGTTACAGCGACATGAAGTGAGGAAGCTGCTTCAGGTCATCTGGACCCTCCTCTTCCTCCTCCTGTTAACATGAACACATGCTTCAAGTTTAGTTTAGGACGCAGCATAAGATCCATGACTAAACTTTCGACATGTCTTTCTAAATTCTGATTTTGTCTCGTGTTGTTTCTGACTTTGCGTTTTGTGTATTTGCATGTAGTCTGAGTTCCCTGGACAAACATCGTGGAGACGTGACTAAACTTTGACTGTAATATGAAGTGAAGGAAATATCCTCGCTCTAGTCCTAAAAGGACGCGGAATATTCAAGACTAATACAATTTTTTTTCATTTATTTCTTGTAATTTTATTGTCCTTTTAAAGGTATTACGGCGCCAGTTGTGATGCAAAATTCTTCCCGATGTGCATGATGTCGGATCAAACTATGGTCATCCTTGGGCCACAAGTGATGACATGGCATGATGCCCTTTCATACTGTAGGAAGATGTCTCTTAATCTGGCACATTTACTTGATTCCACACTGAGCACTACTGTCACCGCCATGGATTTTCCAGTCTGGACTGGATTGTTCAGAGGAGGTAAAAACAAAACACAACCTGTCATTATGAAAATGAATGAAATTAATGGATTGAATGTTAAATTTAATGTATGATTTTGGTTGACACCATTGTGTAATGAGAGGTGTTGTTGATTCTAGGGACAGGAATTTTACAAGCCAAATAGCTTCTACCCGTCAGCCCTTTTTTTTCCTGGATGTTGTTATTGATGTTGCAAATGTGATGCTGCCCTGAAGTTGTGGCAGATTTGGATACTGCAAAGTCCGCGCTCACCCGCGTTCAAACAAGGTATTGCTCTGAGCAAAGCATCTTGGGATTGGTTGAGAACAGAGAGAACACGCCGATGAATGTCTGGAGCGTCGGAGAAAGTCCACATGTGGCCCGGGGGCCGTAGTCTACCCATACCTGACTAACCTAGACTACATCTGTGTTGAACAGACCAGGATCCAGGGCAGCAGAATACTGCAGATGTTTGGGAATGGAGCGCCGGCGTCTCCTCCTACCGACACTGGGCATCACATGAGCCGAGTTCCAAAGGAGGCTGTGTCACCATATCCTCCATCAACAAGCAGATGAGCGCCAAAGAATGCTCCTCTGCGTTCCCCTTCGTCTGCTTCAGAGACAACCTGGTCCTGGTAAAGGAGAGGAAGCCCTGGGAGGAGGCGCTGATGCACTGCCGAAGAATCGGCTTGGAGCTGGTCAGCGTGGAACCTGGTGACCAATCACAGATGATGGCCGCGGTGATGCAGGCGGACACCGATTGGGTGGGTTCATACCTCTTCCGGTATTTGTCTTCCTACGTATATAAGCTGATTAGTTGCTGATTGGTCTCCTTAGGTCTGGACTGGCCTCCGTTTCCTGGCCAGTGATTGGCTGTGGGTAAACGGGGCGGAGATGCTGTACTCCGACCTCCCCCTCTGCCCACCCGACTGGCAGTTCTGTGGAGCCTTATCCAAAGAAAACATCAATTCTCTAGAGACGGCGCACTGTTCCCAGGCGCTCAACTTCCTGTGTTACAGCGCACAATGATGATGTCATTGACGATGGAGTGATGATACCGGTCCAATCAGAATCTGTTCTAATCTTCAGTTCCTCACAGCTCCTTCAGGGGGTGGACAACTGGGTGAAAAGCACTCAATCGAGTGGAAATACACTTTGACTTTCTACACACAAAAAATGTACCTGGTTTCTACAGATGCTCCACCCCTAAGAAAAAAATGTTCTCTTTCTTTTGTTTGGTCCAATCAGAAAGTTTCCTGTAACAAAGACTATAACAGTGTAGGATTTGCTCCTCCCCCAGGAAGGAGACGTGGTAGTTGCTCTTGTCTTATGATTAAATCATAAAACTTTATGCATTTATTCACTCTGTTCTTTTTTTTCAAAATATTATTGATGTCTTGTACACTGGTCCTAAAGAAATATATTTGCACAGATTGTTATCCTTTATAGTACCATCCCTGAATAAATATATTTTGCTTGTGCACAAACAAGTGAATCGGTTTCATGTCTTCAATCAGGAGAAACGTTTGAATGAAATAAAGATGGTGATCTGTGGTGGGGGAGTCTTTGACATTAAGGGGAATTGGGATCAAAAAACACGATGTCTGCTGGTTTTACATGTTGCAGTGAGAGAAGAGTTAGTCTTACATTATCGCCATGCCTACGAAAAAGATGCAAGATCAAAAGTTAATGAAGAAAAAGAGACAGATGTTACTGTGGACAGTACGGATGAAGACGCAGAAGAAGCCAAGAAAAAAAAACAGCAAAAATCCGAACATTTGTACCGCAATGGACGCAATTGTTGAAGAATGACTACCAGACTTTAACACTTTGATAAAAATAATATGTAATTCTACTCTTTTTTTTCTATTTACTTAAACAATTATGACATTGTTATTAATAAAATCATTAAAATGAACAGTTTTAGTTTTTATATTATATTACTGGCAAAAATCCTGCATACAGCTTCGACTTTATATTCTGTTATTTTGTGATGCATAAACGTCTTTTTGAAGCGCATCCCAGGGATGCACTACTTTCTTGAGGTAAAATGAACTCTGCTCTGATGTGATTTCATTTGCCAACAGTCAAATGGTGTTTGACAATGCGGTGGAAGGGATCAGATCTGCTTGCTAGTCAAATTATTCTCAGGATTTGTTGATCCCGAGGCGTCAGGTTTATCCTGAACACATCGTCTGAAGAGCTTCAGCGAGCGGAGGTGAGGACATTCATCCTCTAAAGATATCTCTTTATTCTTGTCACACACGACAGCAAAGCGTGTTCCGGTGTTTTGTACCTGTGACAGAAATCTGAAGATGAAGAGCGGCCTCTCAGGACTCTTCCTCCTCCTCCTCCTCCTCTTCATGCGGAATGAGTCGACACTGGAATCGGTGGTGAATCGAAATTATTACTACTTTTCATCCCTTTACACCTGGGAACAGGCTCAAACATTCTGCAGGAGGTGGGTTTGTCCTGTTTTAGACGTGAACAGATGTCGAGTGTATCTGGAAACTTTATCATTATAGATTTAAAGTTGTGCACGAACAGTCGGAAAAGAATAGCACCATCCTAGATTTGATCCCGCAACACAGTGACCCCAACCATCGAGTCGCACCCGGTACCGGGTTTGATTCTTTTTTTTATTACCGGTCTAAAGTGGTTTTATTTTGAAAAGTGACTGTAATGCAGAATGAGACACAGATGAATGCGTGCGCCTGTGCCTCTTGACAGGTCTCGGTTACGTAACAGGTTTACCTGCCGTTACCCCGAAATTAAACGCCCACAACTGCGGCAGTTCTCTGGATTAAGATCAAGGCAGATTATCCTGAGATCGCCCAAAAAGCAGTGAAAATCCTGCTTCCATCTCCAACTTCCTGTTTTTGTGAAGTGGGATTTTCTGCAGTGACCGTAAAGAAAACCAAACTACAGAGTTGACCGGACGTCCAGAACACTCTTCAGGTGTCATTGTCTCTCGTTACCCCAGGATGGGACCAACTCGTTGCAGGAAAACAAGCTAAGAGCTCCACTAATTCTCATTATTATTATTAGATTGACTTGTTCACCCCTTTATATAGAAATGATCAGACTTTTTTCCTACGGTGAATTCACTGATTATAAGTCACTAAATTTCAAAATAAACCTCGTTAGAGCGGAATAAATAATTTTGTTTACAAAGATGTTTATTAATTCATGAAGAAAATGTTGTTGGAAAACAAGAAATATTGTCTTACTTGAAACCGATCCGTGAATCGAAAAAGATTGGGGGCCGCAAAATCAAGATATTATATAATAAACGGATTTTTCTGCGTTGCCATGATGCTGTTGCTTCAACTGTGACAAACTGACAAATGTTTTTGTGGAAATCTTTCTCTCATCATGTAATAAATGTGTTTTATCCTGTTTCCTGACAGATATCACACGGACCTGGCCATCATCCATACACAGTCGGACCTGGACAAAATGAATATGGTTCACTATTGTGCGTGGACCGGACTCTACAAGAGACCCGCCCAGTCCACTAACACCGTGAATAACTGGACGTGGTCGTTTGCAGGCTACGCCTCCGTTAGTAGCTGGGCCGACAGCGAGCCAGACGTCAGTGATGAATGCGCTTTCGTCTGTTACACCAACATCAGGTGAGGAAGCTGCTTCAGGTCGACCGGACCCTCCTCTTCCTCCTCCTGCTAACATAACATTTTTGTATTTGCATGCAGTCGTCTGAGCTCCATGGACAAACGCATCGTAGACATGTGACTAGACTCGAAGTGAAGGAAATATTCTTGGCGTTCTCCAAACACAATATGGAATATTCAAGCATAACGCTTTTTAAAAAAAATTAATTTCTTTCTTGTTGTAATTTTCTCGTCCTTTTAAAGGTTCTACGGCACCAGTTGTGATGCAAAATTCTTCCCGATGTGCATGAACGGGAATGCAACTATGTTCTTCCTCGCGCAACAAGTGATGACGTGGCATGATGCCCTTAAATACTGCAGGAGTATATCTCTTGATCTGGCATATTTACCTGATTCCACACTGAGCACGACTGTCACCGCCATGGATTTTCCAGTTTGGACTGGATTGTTCAGAGGAGGTAAAAACGTTTGAAAAACTTTGTCTATTTTGTGACTTTTCTCTACGACTTCGATGAAATCAGTCGCCTATTACATCGCGCTTCAAAGCGGTGATGTGTTGGAATAGTCAGTGACAGTATGACAGTAGGTCAGAGCACTAGCTTTGATCTTTGACCTATGCAAGTAGGTCAGGGTAAAATTTTGAATTCAGGGGTGTAACGGGCTGTTGCAGTCTGTGACTGCATTGTTTCTATTTTTCTATATTTCTGTTAAACACTTCGCCCAAAAATGAAGCGAACTACAATGATCTAACCGAGGGGTGGGGCAATGTTTTTGATTGGTGGACCACATAGAGTCCTATGGCTGGTTGAGTTATGAAGCCCAAGGGGCCGCATGTGACCCGGGGGCCGTAGTCTACCCATACCTGACTAACCTAGACTACATCTGTGTTGAACAGACCAGGATCCAGGGCAGCAGAATGCTGCAGATGTTTGGGAATGGAGCGCCGGCGTCTCCTCCTACCGACACTGGGCATCACATGAGCCGAGTTCCAAAGGAGGCTGTGTCACCATATCCTCCATCAACAAGCAGATGAGCGCCAAAGAATGCTCCTCTGTGTTCCCCTTCGTCTGCTTCAGACACAACCTGGTCCTGGTAAAGGAGAGGAAGCCCTGGGAGGAGGCGCTGATGCACTGCCGAAGAATCGGCTTGGAGCTGGTCAGCGTGGAACCTGGTGACCAATCACAGATGATGGCCGCGGTGATGCAGGCGGACACCGATTGGGTGGGTTCATACCTCTTCCGGTATTTGTCTTCCTACGTATATAAGCTGATTAGTTGCTGATTGGTCTCCTTAGGTCTGGACTGGCCTCCGTTTCCTGGCCAGTGATTGGCTGTGGGTAAACGGGGCGGAGATGCTGTACTCCGACCTCCCCCTCTGCCCCCCCAAGTGGCAATATTGCGGAGCCTTATCCAAAGAAAACATCAATTCTCTGGAAACGGCGCACTGTTCACAAGCGCTCAACTTCCTGTGTCACAGCGCATGATGATGATGTCATCGACGTTGGAGTGATGATACCGGTCCAATCAGAATCCACCGGGCTTCTGTTCTAGTCTTCAGTGGAAATACATTTGACTTTTTACCCCCCCCCCCCTCCAAAATGTATGGTCCCATGTTATGTAAATTACACTTCCTGGTCGTCTATCACGAAAAACTTATCAGAGATCTTATCTGCAGACAGATGTTCCACCGTCAAAATAAAATGACGTCTTTTCTTCCTTTCATCACAGCTTTGTAGTTTTAATTAACAGAGACAGAATTAACCCCTAGAACCGGTTATAAATAGAACCCGACTGGTTCTGTGTGTCGCTGTGAACTTCTCACCCTGGAATTGGATGAAGTCATCGGCATGGAAACGGGGGGCACCTCAAAACCCATTCATAACTCAATATGAGCCTTTATGTCGGTGTCGCAATGGAAACAGATGAAAATGATTGTCGCTGGAAGCCACACTAGTCGACGCACGCACACACACACACACACACACACACACACACACACTCTCCTGTGTGACTGACATGTAACAGAGGTCCTCAGAGGAGCTGATGGGATTAGTCGTCCCGTCTTAGTCCTGAAACGTCTCAGACAAATGACGTTTTAATCCTGAAACCGGATGAATTCCAGCAGGTTTACAGACATCTGGGATCCATCAGGCGGAACGCCGATCCCAGAGTGAACCGATTGGTCTTCTCTTTCACAGGTAGCGCCGCTGTGTTTAATGAAGCTGGCGGCTAAATGTGAAACAGATGTTGGTGGAGAAGCTTCAACGGGATGGGGTGTTTGAATCCTGGAGGTTTAATTAAAATCCAGATTCATCAAGTTAACAAAAAGAACCAAATGTTTCACAAACTTTCCGCACACAGCGTTCCCTCTAAACACTAAAACGCCTCCGTTGACGCCAGATCAACACGCTCCTCGGCGTGTTTGGCTCTCTCACCGCCACCCCTGCACAAAGCTCCATGGAAATCCTTCAGCAGATTTCGTGTGATGAGGGAAAAAGTCATTAAACGCCCCGTTTTACAATCTAAAAATCCTGGATCGGCCCGTTTATCTGGACCCACACCAGAAAGGGTTCTTTCCTGGCACTGGTTTCCATCTGTTCAATAGTTTTTCATAATCCTGACAATCAAAAAAACGACACAAAACGTACAAAAAAATCCCATGACGGCTCAGTTTTCCCTTTTTTGTCTTTGCACTTGAAGGCAACAGTCCCCACTAGCATCGTCAATTCCAGGAAACCCTTCCAGACATGAACCTGGTGGAGGTGAAGGAGGCCTAAACCGACCCTCCCTCGGTGGGGACCCTATGGTAACATGTCCCATGAATTCACTTGAGGGATATCTTTGTGTTCACAGCTCCCTCAGCAGCAACAAAGGCCTTTATAGGTGTAATCCATTTTGTTTCACACATGCTGGAGGAATCCAGAAGGCTCCTAAACGCACCTGGAGGTGTGAAATCATCGGCAACACGGCACAAATAAACCAACGAAGAAAACGCCAGGGCACGACGGCGCATTCTCGTGTCGGCATCAGAGATTCTGACAGCGGCGCTTCACCCCTATGCTAATGCTAATGCTAATTTTTGCAGTTATTTTTGGTGTTCCAACTTTAAGAAACTTTCTTGAAGACGTTTCGCCCCTCATCCAAGAGGCTTCTTCAGTTCTTGCGGTGGCTGGTCTTGTCCCAGTTCAACAACGCTTAACTTTGGATATCCATGACCTGGATAACCGAACCTACACAAACAATTTTATTTTTGGCGGTTTCCAAGGTAACCTGTATACATTTACAGACATAAATTACCCATAAGTCAAGTTTTCCATTGTAGATCGTCATCTTACAGAACACAAACTGCTTTTTTGTTCGTCTCCTCGAACTAAAACAAAGTCTTTCTAAGAACTTGACGATAGACGGACGGATATTTGTCGTTCATTTTAGAGCCCACTAGGTGGCAGAGTTCTGACACACATATCGGACTGCCCATTTTTGTTTGTGCTTTGCAGAACTACAGCACCACCTACTGGCCTGGCATGGATCCTGTCGGACCTTAAACCAGCTGGCTGATCCGTCCAGAGGAGGTTCTCCTGACCCGTTTATAGTCTAGAATGAACAGAACAGTCGAGATGAAGCATTCAAAGACCCCAAACCCACTCGAGGAACTTGAAGATGTCGCATTAAAGTCCATTAAAGAGGAAAATGTGTGGTTTGAAACTGTTTAATGACACCAGGTCTGATTAGCAGAAGTTTTTTAAACTGGATTTTTAACTCAAATTCATTTCAAACGTTTAAATTCTGGTGAATCTGAAGTCTTTAAAAGTCGGCCGTGGCGTTGGAATCTCCTCCGGTGGGGTGGTGTTGGCGTCCGTCAACGGTTTCTGTGTGAAGTTCTGTGGGAGTCGTTGCCATAGGAACCGTTTTGTGGAGTGTTTGTGAGTGTTTCACGCTCCAGTGGGATGGGGGGGGGCAGGAAACGGTGTGTGTGTGTGTGTGTGTGTGTGTGTGTGTGTGTGTGTGTGTGTGTGTGTGTGTGTGTGTGTGTGTGTGTGTGTGTGTGTGCCGCTGGATGACCTCATCCACATCTGTGTTTTGGACTGACGGTCTTCCTTGTCGTGTCGTGGCTTCCAGAGGAACACAAACGCTAATCCCACCATCACAGGAGCCCGACCGCCGCCCACTCATCCTCTGATTGGCTGGCCGTGATGGTGGTGGCGACGCCTCTTATGATCCTCACTGAAAGCAGAAGAATTTTTTGCATAAACCACACATGTGGCCAGATGTTTGCTCCACGAAGCTTCCTGATGAAGAGGAGGAGGAAGAGGATTCATCTACTGGTTTCATGGAACCTGACTCCGCCCCCCCCTTCTTCTCCACCTGTTCTTGCAGGTGATTCGCTGACGGTGATGAAACAGATCAGCTTGCCGCCTCTGCAGCTGCTCTGTTCTGAGTTACCATATCTTATTCATAACCCGCCAACACGCTCCTTACCCCCCCATACCCCCTACCCCTTACCCCTTAACCCCCACCCCTCACCTAGCTAATGAACAGTGTGAACATGCCTGCATTTAAACTGATCACTCATCCATGGTTCTGATATCCTCTTACTTCCCCCCTGGGACAGTCACATGACCCCTGTTTGGGTGGGGTGGGGAGGGTCAGAATGTTTAGATGAGAACCACATGGAGGGAGGAGAGAGCCGCGACTGAACGGGGAGGGTGTCGACGAGCGCCGCAGAACGGCTGGAGAGCGGCGGCAGGAAACATCTAATCCTCCAGAACCAGGAGCTGATCCGGAGCCAGAGGCTACGCAACCTCCAGAGCCACCAGGGTCTCCAGAACCAGGACCACCAGGACCTCCAGAATCAGGACCTCCAGAGCCAGAACCACCGGGACCTCCAGAAGCAGGACAACCAGGACTTCCAGAATCAGGACCACCAGGACCTCCAGAGCCAGAACCACCAAGACCTCCAGAACCAGGACAACCAGGATCTCCAGAACCAGGACCACCAGGACCTCCAGAACCAGGACCACCAGGACCTCCAGAACCAGGACCTCCAGAACCAGGATCTTCTCAGTCCATCATGTCGGAGTCCATCAGGAGGAGAAGCTCCAGCAGGCAGCTCCTGCAGAACCTGATCAGGTGAGAGGAACCGAGTCGCGTGTGTCAAACGTGAGTTAATTTGGAGCTCAGTTTTGTGGAATTAAATTTTTTTAATAATTTGTATAATTTGTATAATTCATGGTGCATTTTCATCCATTCATGTTTTATTTTTTTTAAATTCTGCACGCGGTGTGAAATTATTTACGACGGTCATCAAACGTGACCTGGCGTCTCATAAAGGAGGCTGGAAAACACCACGGTCATGTTGCATGACTTATTATTTCCTTTCCACACGGCTGAGTGAAGTACCCTAACCACCCCCCCCCCCCACTTATTACCTCCCCCTAACAACTCACCCTCCCGTAAACCACACAACAAACACATCAGGCTCATTTTAATCAACGGAGACAAGTGAACGCATCACAGACGACTGTTTACTGTAGCGGATGATGTGAGATAATTGGTCAGAAGCTGGTGGTGGCGACGGCTGATGGTTCTGCTGAGGTTCATGAAACGATACTGAACTTGTTGAGGATGTGAAAATGAGCAAGTTAGAGGTAGAATCTTATTTAACTGAACAATCAATCGTCTCACGATAGAATTCAATCGTTCTTTTTAAGCAATTTTAATTATTCAATCCTAATTTTTCTGACTCTTCACTGAAATTCAAACCAAAATCGATCCAAATTGAAATCCAACAAAATTAAACTGACTTCCTCAATCGTGTCCAAACATAACCTGGGATCCCACACGAAGAGATTATTTAAACTCTTTTTCTCTCTAAACGTTAAACGTATTAATCTCTTTCTAAAAGGGGCGGAGTTTCGACAACAGCTAGCTCTCTCCTCGCCCCCTCTCCCCCGATCCCAAAGAGATTACGTAACAGAAAACCAGCTTCGAGATTATAGCAATAAAAAACACAATAATTGAATAAAATCTTTTATTGTGAAACAACTTGGCAACATATTTTTGACATTTCCGTCGACGCCCCCTGAAACCAGGTCAAAACGCTCCCGTAGCCAGAAGTAACGAGACGGTCCAGCGGTTAGGAACTGCTAACTGCTAACTGCTAACTCGCTGTCTTACAAACACCTGCATTTGGATTAACAATATTTATTTAATTCTGTTATCCCAAACTAAACACTTTAACATCTAATGTCAAAATCGGACTCGATATCGTCGTGAGACGATGATGTGAGTCTCCAGCATCACGGTTTCTTGACCCCGGGGGGGGGGGGGGGACGTCATTTGCATAATTTAAATCTTTATTTCTCATAGTTTCGAGTCGCTGACGTCCGTCATGGGGAACAGAAACTACATTTCTCGTGTTGTTTTCCACATTTTGAGCGCGAGGGTCTCGTTTCCGTGGTGATCGCTGGTATATTGCTGCGTGACCTCACTGAAAATGACACCAAGCACTGAGTTAAATGGCGTCTTTATAACTTTAATGGCAATGACATCATCTGGCTGACTCCTGAACTCCCCCCCCCTCCTGTCAAACCACACACACACACACACACACACACACACACACACACACACACACACACACACACAAAGAAAGAGAATGTCGTCCGAGCCCGACATTGCCTCATTGTGCGGACGGTGGAAAAAGTGATTTGTATCAGATGGATTTCCTCCATCGTTGGCTCGTTTCTGGGTTCTGGTGCTGGAACGTCCCAGCAGACTGAAGGTACCTGAAGTGCACACTGTTCCAGAGTTCATGCTGGACGACCTTCGACCCCCCCCCGTCGCTCAGAGACACCATTAGAAATGAAAGAAAAATGCATTTCCTGACTGAAGTCAGTTCCCAGAGTTCTGCGAACAATGAGCGCCGTGTTGTTTTTTGGAATTCAGCCGCCCCCCATCTTTTATTTATTCGTCTCTTTCATCAGCAGCCATCACTGATTGTGAGTCATTCATCATATTTGTGGAGAACGTGAGCGGTATGGAATGGGACCAGGACATCTTTCCGTCAGGTGATGGGATGGAACGAGTTCAGATTTTGGATCTTGGACGTCCGTTCAGGTTTAGACGCAGGCCCTCGTTGGGTTCTGGTTCTGTGGTTACCGGGTCGCGTTGCTACAAACACACACATTGAAAATGCCCCAACATCTTGTCAAAAATATCGTTTTCAGCTGTAAAAGCTGTTGCGACATTAAAAATATTTGGTTTTGTTGCCATGGAGATGGAGAAGACTGTCAAACTCTCTGTTAGTTCTGTTATCAGGGTTTCATGCTGGCGTTAGCCTCGCTAGCTGGAGATAACAAGTCCATCAAATGAGAAAGTTTCTCATATTCATGAGAAACTTTGTCCAATCTCTCAAAAAGTTTGCGATAATTTTAAAATTCCAGCTCGTTTCTTTGTTTAAGGAAGATTCTCATTTTGAAATTCCATCAATCTGAGATTTTTTTCTCATTTTCCTCATGCAAAGTCATGAGAATAAGTCATTTACTATGTTTGGACAATTTATCATTATGGTTAGAAAGTTTCTCTTTTTTTTTTTGACCTATCAAATTATTTATGTTTTTTAAAGTTTTTTTTACAGAACGTTCTCGTTTTGCATGGTTTATTTTGAGATGCTAAATATTTTATTATGCAAGAATGTTTGTTTTTTTACATTTAATTTCCTTTATTTTGAGAAAGGTTCTCATTATTTTGACTCTCAACACGTGTGTGGAGTATAAGATAAGTTCGCCGTCTCACGTGCTAACATGCTAACAGCAGCATCTTTTCCCGCCACCAGCCGTTCGCAATTGAATTCGTTCTTCACCGCTGCACATGTTCGATAAATAACTCATATTTCTGGAAGGAAGCCCGTTCTTAAATCCCTCCAGAACCAACGGCGACCCCCCCCCAAGATCGACCCGTTTGGTCCCGCCTGACAACGTGTCCGTCTGTCGTCAGGGTAACGGCCCAGAGGAGCCAGGAAGACGCCGAGGAGGTGGAGCGGGAGCGCCGGAGGAGGTCCAGAGACAAGGATAGAGGGCATGGGGGTCCGACGTGGCCGGAGCCCCCCCACCACGGCGACCCACCAGAGTGAGTCCACGGGTTCGCCGCAGCTAGCTGTAGTAGCCATGTTTTAGCAGCGTTAGCACGTGTTTAACGAAGTGTTTTATGAGGTTGTAAAGTGGAACTAAGTGATTATTAAAGCTCGATCGGCGCAACGATACCACCATGCTAACAGGAAGCTAACATCAACAGCTAGTTAGCGTAGCTTAACAAGCACTGATTAAGGTAATACTTGTAAAAGTACTACCTTATTTGGCAACTCATGTGGAGGTCGTGCTTCCGTTGCTTCTGTAAGGGATGAGCTTTAATTAGCCGCTACATGCTACCTGGACTAGAAACACACACACACACACACACACACACACCTCCTGGTGGGGACCTTTACGTTTGAACTCATTAACAGTTAATCGGGCTTTTTCAGACATCTGCTTTCACTTCCTCCGCTGGTTTTCCTGGAAACTCTGGGAGTCCGGGAATTAGTCTGCACCATCACACCTCGTAAGACCTTATTACAGGTGAAACTAAACGGGACACGCCCTCTCCTCTGCTTCGGGTCGTTACCCCGGGACGAGTTGAGGCCGGGGTGGATCTCCTGTGTCATCATCTCACGAGACGACGTGTTTGTTTGGGTGTCTTCATGCTGATGGTAGGGGAAAGACCATCTTCAGGTGGAGCTGCTGCTCCAGCAGTTTCCTGTCCGCATCCTCCCCGCCTGACTGAACAGCTGATCGTTAAACACCTGAGCTTCCTCTGATGATGATGTTCTCTCTGCTCCTCAGGCTGGAGGAGGACCTGACGGCCAGCTACGTCCTGGTCCTGGAGGAAGACGAGGGCTTCAGCGACTGGAGCCACCGGCTGGAGAACCGGAACGACGTCCAGGACGACTGCGGCGCCGGCGGCGTGCTGAAGTTCTCCACGCCGAGGTGGAACCAGGAGGAGGAAAAGGGCGAAGAGGAGGAGGAAGGGTGTGAAGAACGAAGCGGACGGTTCCTGGAGGGTTCCCCCGCACCTCACATTGGGGGGTCCTGCAGGGTGGAGGAGCAGGAGGAGCAGATGGAGTGGAGGTCAGCAGAAACTCAATGGAGCCCCGGAGGTGAGGAGGAGGAGGAAGAGCTGAGCTTCACACGGGAAGAGGAGGAAGTCCTGACCTTCAGGAGGGAGGAGGAAGAGGAGGAGAAGATCCCAAACAAGGTTCCTACATCTTCTATCATCAAGATCTGTGTTTTACTGAGGAAACAAGAAGAAGAAAGATGATCGGTCGGCTTTTAAACGAGACGAGTCCATTTTTAAACATCAATCAGCTCTTGTGGGGCGTCTCCATGGTAACGGCTTTCATCCTCTGAATGTTCCAGAGGTGGTCGGAGGGCAGGAGCAGCGAGGAGGTGAGCAGCGGCGGCGAGGAGTCGCTCACCTGCTACGGTCCCATGAGCCCCACGTTCAAGGTAGGTCATGTGACCGTCTGGCGCTGATGGGCGGGGCCTGGAGGAGGGACTGAGTGGTGAGGAGAGGAAGACGCCGCCAGAGATATCAGACTCTCACTTCCTGTTGGATGAGCCAATAAACACGCAGGACTAACCGCCTGTTGATAATCAAATCATACTTAATGATTTCATGACGTTCAGGACGGAGCCGTTCGGTGGTGGGGGGGGGGGGGTCCTCTTTGGCTGCCGAGAAACAGGAAACAGGTGTTAACCATCAAATCACAAGACAGTTTGGACCGGGTTTCAAGCCCCGCCCCCCTCTCCAATGTAACGACCTTCAAATTCTGTGGATTTTTGCGGCGACAGTTTGTTCACATGAGAATAATTCTCTTCTCTTTCATGCTCCCCTGATGCTGAACCAGAAACTCCTCATCCAGTTCTACCCGGTAAGTCCAGACCCGGTTCTTCAAGTCTGCGTGTCGCCGATCTCTTCATCATCGGTGTGTCTTTGCAGGATGAAGCCAACAGCAAAGTCTCCACAGATGGGAAATGCACGGTGAGTAGAGGGGGGAGGGGGGCGACCCAGGGTCAAAGGTCAGCAGTGGGAGGAACGCTGCAGCAGAGAACAGCCGACCCTTTTCTAATTCTATCGCGTAGGAAAGTAAAATAAAGTTACAAGGATAGTTTTTGATGACAGATTCATTCATTTTCCGTACCGCTTCCTCCACTTTTGCGGGTCACAGTGGTTGCTGGAGCCTATCCCATTAGATTTACAGGCGAAAGGCAGGGGACACTCTGGGCACGACGCCAGTGCACCGTGGTCATGACTGACTTTTGAAAAGCTATTTAAAAAATTGATGATAGGTTCAATCATTCGTCTTCTTTTTGGCTTCTCCCTTTTTCGTGAGTCACGGGGGTAGCTGGAGCCTTTTCCGATGGAATTTACGGGCAAGAGGCAGGGGACACTCTGAGCGCGGTGCCGGTGCAAAAAACTGACAACAGATTGATTCATTTATTCATCTTCTTATTCAGCTTCCTCCAGTTTCGCGGGTCACGGGGGTTGCTGGAGCCTATCCCACCAGACTTATGGGCTAGAAGCAGAGGACACTCCAGGCAGGACGACCACTGTGAAATCTGATATTTCAAAATTTAAAAAAAACTCTTTAAAGCTCGTTGAACGACAACCAGCTGATCAAACTAAGAACCACCCGTTCAACCGCGAACAATATCGCTGTAAATGAAGTTAGAGATTTGATTGGGTCGCGACTCAGAGGCGAGTCACGTTGCTGTTGGTCGCGTCTCAAATGGACTTCTAAGCGTCGCTCTTTCCACAGATCCTGGAGAGAGCCGAGTCGCTGAGGAGAAGGTGAGTCTTTGGTTCGTTCCACGGTTCAGGTCCGTTAAAGTCACGTTGAGCAGATCTTGATGGACGACTTGATTTCGTTCTTTCCTCTTGTAACCGATCCGGTCCGTGGTTCCGTTCTTCTGAAGCACCAACAACGTCAAGAAGACGCCACTTCCTGTTTCCAAGATTGACAAGAAGCTGCAGCAGTACACACACGCGCTGGAGGTGAAAACCCGTCATCCCTTGTCCGGTAGCCGGTGTGTTAGAGTTGGGGTCTCCTTCCTGAAAACCGCCCTCGGTCCCGTTTCTGTATTCTCACAGGTGTCGTCTAAAGAGGGTAGATCAGGTTGTCACCCCCTGCCGGACGTAATGGGTACCACCGAACCCGTGTCCTCCATGAAGACTCTGTTTGAGGCGGGGGACGCCTGGAGCCAGAGCCCCGTCTCAGGAACCCCATCTAAGGTTTGAAGGCTCAGCTCTAAGGTTTCCTGAAGCGTCTAGGAGGAAGTGGATCCTGTTGAGAAAAGTGTTTTTGTTTTTGCTGTCAGGAGGCAGATGGGTTAAAAGTGGGCGTTGCTGATCTCATCAACCAATGGGTGAAAGGCAGTGAAGATGGGAGCAGGTGCAGCTCACCTTGCAAACCTGCAGTAAGTCCCAGTTTTTACCGTGGAATTCAAGGATGGTGTCTGAAATTTGTACTTTATTTTTCGAAGAATTCAGGAAACATTTTCCTGCTAAACAGAAGTTGTGGTTCGGGGACTTTATGTTAAACTTTCTACCTGATTTTTCCCTTGTTTTCCTGAGATTCTTTTCCAGGTGCAAAGTGAACTTCCAATGAGCAAACGTTTTATTTCCTCTCTTAATTATTCATAAGCGTCAATTTTAGATGATGTCAGAGCAGGTGTTGGGATCCGGCCCATGCAGGTGGTTCTCATCCTCCCTGCAAACAGCAGAAACGACTTTAGATCAGGTTCCTGCTAGTCAATGGGGCAGTACCTCCCGTCTGCCACCAGAGGGCGACATAACCCTGTCCCTGACCTCACCTCGTTTTTACACAATCTACAATACGGGGCCTCTATTAATTTATGGACCATATGGGGACCAAAAGGATGTACATTATTATCTTTATAGACTTAAAATAATTAATCACCATTATAATAATTTATCATGTATTATGTGTTGTCAACTTTCCAGGTCTGTGAAACCCTTTTAGTTTGAGAAGTTCTTTTGGTTTAATTAACGTCACTGAAAATGTATTCATATGTGAAGCTTATATGTTTTAATCTCAAGTATTTTTGATTGAGTCTGATCAAGAGTGTTTTATCCACTCATTCCAGGATGTCTCCAGTGGGAAGAGATTCAGGTTTGTGGTGACGGGTCACGGAAAATATGTGAAGGTGTCCGAGGGCGGCGGCGGTGGCGGCGAGGCAGGTGAATCCCAGCCACCGTTTTATCATCTCTATATTTATATACCATAAAAACAAGAAACAAAATAGATTCACATGTGACTTTATGGAGTTCGGAGAATCACACAGTAAACGAGAACAGGTTCCAGTGTCAGTAGCAGTGCGGGAACTAAAGGGGTTTAGCCTTCATCTAAAGTCAAACCCACATACTGATGGGCGTCTTGGTGGAAACAGCAGTTTTTAAAACGTAGCATCAAGACAAAACAACAACAACAACAACAGCATGCTCAAATCAGCTGCTTTAATCCCCCCAAACATCGTTTCCACCCTCTTCTGCCCTTCCCCAGTTTACAGTCATTTCCTTCGATCCGTCTTTTACTTCCTCTGTTCTGACTTCCTCTTTACAAACTCAGACTTCCTGGGCAACTTGCCACAAAACAGGAAGTTCCCCTCGCACATACATACCAAAGAATCGAGGATGTATTTCCTCTGGTCGCCTTCGTACTTGTTAATATTCCTTAAACAGGGTTGGAGTTTCCACAGGACACCCGCAATATGATCAGACAGGACTTTTCTAATAGGTCGACAGGGTCAAACAAACTAAAATGCAATTATAATATGAAAAACAACAAACATGCTAGCAACTCTGTGACACTTTAGGCCTACCTTAGTACTTTTTACATAAATTGCACTCTAGCACCCCTACAGGTGCGTCCTGCTACAACACTTTTGTTTATTTACACTGGAAAAACCACGGCAGCTTAAGAAACTGGGAACATTCTCCTCTGACCGGACCTGATGGACACCGGGACAATAGTTGGGGGTTGTTAACCATATCATCATCGTCTTAGTTTAGCATGCTAATACGTGCTGATTAAAGTGAAACCGAGGCTGATGGGAATGTCATTCCTTGTGCAGGTATTTGGTCGTAAAACGAAATATATGATAAATTAAACTTTGACCGGAACACGAGTCAGAGGAAAACTAAAAGTCACTGGGATTCATCCTCTGAGGACCCTGAATGTTGGCACGAACTGGAGCGACAATCCATCCCACGCTGGTTGAAATTGTTCAGTTAAGACTAAAGTGGTGAATATAAAGTTAATTTAGCCACGTTAGCAGCAGCTGTTGCTGGTGTCGTGCTTCCTGCCTTGTTCTGAACCTCAGACATCCATAACGGACTGCAGCACCTAAAAGCGTTCTGATTGGACGTTCCCCTTTAATCCATCTCTGTTTCCCTTCTTTAAAAATACATCTGCCTGTTGATTCCAGGAATGTAGAAGCCCTACTTATCACAGAGGTTGAACGCTGCCTGCCAGCTGTGTACTCTAAATGCCTCTCATTATAAAAAAGTACAAAATACAAAGCACGACTTTAGTCGAAGTGTCGACAACACATGCATTTAAAACTAAAAAATTTAATTTGCACATTATGAATTCTGCTTATCTCTGTCCTTGGTTTTATTAAAATTACCAAAATACAACCATTTTATTATAATCAAAACAAGACTAAAGTTTTAAGATAAGCTAGACTCTGATGAAAATGTCCAAAATAAAAGTACTTATTTGGAAGAGGGAGATAATTTTCTTTTAGTATTCACGTATTTAAAACAGTGATGATAATAATGTTTTATCTTCTTGCATTTTATAAAACTTTTACTCCCACATTAGTTTTGAGATCCTTTCCTTTCCTTTACATCTTGACTTGGAGAAATTTTTAAGTCACGAGTCAGCGTCAAACACCACAACAAAATAAAAGTTTAGCATCAGTTCACGTTAAACATCTGCACATGTCGTGGGACCAAATCCTCTGGCTTTCCTGTTGAAGTCCTTTTGTTCGTCCTCCTGACTTTTACGTTTTATCAGCCCTTTTTCGAACACGGCTGATATTTTCGTCATTGGCTTCTCCGCCGCCTCTTTCAGCTTCCTGGCATCAAAACGGGGGCTGTACAACAGAATGGGAAGGCGATTGACAAAAGAAGGAACTTCTGCTTGATTGTCTTTGGAGGTCTTCTTGTCGTCTTTCTTTTTGTTTTTAATTTGCTGCATGATCCTCTCTTTGGTGGAAAACATCTGAAACAGGAGGGCATCCCACATCTTCAGTGCCTTGGGGCCGTCTTTCACCAGAGCGTCCTGATTGGCGCTCGAGTCCGCTGAGGTTTCATCACCACCACCTTGATTCGGGTTATTGAGGCTAGAACTGGAGTCCACCTGAGATTTGTCCTCTGGTTGTGGAAACTGAGGTTCCTCCTGCTCAACCACCATGTGCTTCTTGAGCCGAGTCCATCCACTGAGCTTACCCATCAGGCCTTTGGCCTTTGGGGCTGCTTTGGGCTCACCTGATGATGGGGGCGTCTCTGCTTTACCGACTTCCTTTTCAGTTGAAAATGCAGTTGATGTCAGTGACTTCGTGGAGGATTCGATTTTGGGGGCTTCCGTCGGTGCAACTGCGGTTTTGGTCCTGAGAGGCCCCTTCTCTTTGAGTCCAGGTTTTGGCTGAGATGATGGTGATGTTCCTCTGTTTGGGGATGGAGCTGAGACTGAGACTGAGGCCTGAGGCAGAGAGGCAGGAGTGGAGTCAATCACAGCAGGTTTATCTATGGATGGTTTCATGAGTCTATCTGCACGGGAACTATTCTCTACCAAAGTCTGAACTTTATCATTGTTTGAGCTGATCTGGAGTGAATCAAGGGGAGATACTGAGCTACTCTTTTCAACAATTGGGGGTTTAAGATTTGCAGGGGCAGAAGAAGGTCTTGAATGTACCTGCCTCAAAGGCTGTGCTCTTAAAATGGGTTTAACTGTGTCAGGAGAGTGAATGTCTACTGAGGATACCTTTGCTTCTGTACGTGTTTTAGTCTTTTGTGTCTCGACGCTTTTTGTCAAGATTGAGGTGTCCTCGGTTGAGGGTGGTTTTATTTCTCTATTTGGAATATTGTCTTGGGTTAATTTAGCAGAGGCTGGAACAGTGCTACTTGTAGTCGTGTTGTGTCGACGGCGTGGAACTGGTGGTTTTGTCTGATCTTTAATATTTAATGTCTTTAACATTGAAGTTTGGTTCAAAGGGACGGGAGATTGACAGGATAGGGGCAAGGTTGGTATGTAAATCCGAGAAGGTGCTGGTAAAGGGGACGCTCTCAATGTTGCTGTTGAGTGGCACAACAGGGCTTTAGCATCTTTGGTAGACTCAATAAAAGGCTGGATATTTGTAGGGTCAGTTTTTGAAGCAATTTCAGAGTGAATTTTAGTTTCAGATTGCCTGAACTGTTTTATCCCAATCTCGCTGAAGCTAATAGAGCTGACAGAGGTTTGAACATCATCATTAGATGTGATTTTACTTTGCTTCACAGTGGTTTGTTGTTCTACACTGATATTAGTTATGTTAGATATTTCATTTTTGGAACAAGATGAAGTTTGTGGCTCTGCTTTAGGTATTGCAGAATTTTTAGGTCTTCTAGGGGGTCTTGCTAGAGATTTAAGAGATTGCTCTTTCACAGTGGTGGTTTCATTGGTAATTAGTGGTGCAGACTGTTTATCCTCAGCAAGAGAATTGGCAATCGGTGCTTTAGAGCTTGTGTTAATTCTTGTTTGAGCAACAGAGCCAGAAAAAGATTTTGAAACAGTTGATGGCTTTGTTGAAGCTTGACCGTTGGGATGGTCTGACCTCAGCAGAGTGCTTTTTGGTGTAGTGTGCTTCATAACTGGACTAGTCAGCATAGTACTTTTGATATCCTGCACTATATTGAAAGTTTCTTTAATGCTCTCTGTTGGCTCTGGCCTTGAAATAACATTTGTATGAAGCTTATTGGAGCCTTTGGTGTCAGAATCAGGAATGTGAACATTGCTGCCCAAATCAGATGGCCGTAGTTGTGGAGTTTCAAGTCTGCTACCTGGTGCTACCACTGCAATGCCCTGTGCTGCAACTGCAATGTCTGGTGCTGCCACTGTAACACCCGGCGCTACAACTGCAACGCCTGGTGCTGCCACTGCAACACTCGGCGCTGCCACTGCAACACTCGGCGCTGCCACTGCAACACCTGGCGCTGTCATTGCAATGCCCGGCACTGCCACTACAACACTGGGTGCTGACACTGCAATGCCCGGCGCTGCCACTGCAATGCCCGGCACTGCCACTGCAACACCTGGCGCTGCCACTGCAATGCTTGGCACTGCCACTGCAACACTGGGTGCTGACACTGCAATGCCTGGCGCTGCCACTGCAACACCTGGAGCTGCCACTGCAATACCCGGCGCTGCCACTGCAACACTGGGTGCTGACACTGCAATGCCCGTCGCTGCCACTGCAACGCCTGGCGCTGCCACTGCAACACCTGGCGCTGCCACTGCAATACCCGGCGCTGCCATGTCAACACCTGGTGAGACCATTTCCGTTGAAGGCTTATTAAAAGTTTGCAATCCAAGAGAAGGTCCATTGGACAATCTGCTTCCACTGCTCTGCAAGTTTCCTTTGACAGGAATAAAAGCTGGTGTTATTTTATCTACACAATTTATTTGATTGTTTTCTGTTCTAGTAGGTACTATATACTCTGCTGTTGTTTTCTCAGTGACTAAAGTCACTCTGCCATTGGAGAGTGGTACAGGCAAAGCAGTTGAGTTGCTGAGTCTATTGGTATCATCGTTTTTATAGATCGGGAGTTTGTATCCTACGTTAACTTGGCTCAACTGTCTTGCGTCTTTTTCAGAGACTTTACTACTGGACTTGGCAACATACCTTCCTTCATGAACAGCTTTGTTTTGACCACTGAATCTTGCGCTACGCTGTTTCTTCAGAGGTACATTTTCAGTAGTTTCATTTAGAATTAAAGGCACTTCTGTTTGTGTATTAGAGGTTGTGTCTGAATGGAATTCAGATTTTAAGATGTTGGGTAATTTGTCTGCAGTGATGGACAACCCAGGTGCTTTGGTTTCTGTGGTAAAGTTTCCCAAGTTAGTATTATTAGCTTCTATTGCCAAATTGATTTTCATTTCTACTGTTTCCCCATTCTCGCCAGTTTTATTCTCTGTCCTGAGCTGTTGCTGGTTTTTTGTGTTTTGCATAGCTGCAGATAGTGCGGACATACCGGACAGTGCCGAATAAACAGATGCTGCGATGCCCTGATGAGGCAAAACAGATCCCATGGGGGCACTAATTGGGTCTTTGCAGACTGTATTGGAGAACTGGGACTCAGTTGTTATTTTGTTGAGGATGTGTTCTGCATTAGAAACCCTAGAAGGGTTAGCGGATAGCGTAAAATCACTGCTTGCGTTCTTATGATAAAACGCTTCCACCTGATTGCATGACAGAAGTTCAGGCGCGACTTTACGAGGCTTGACAGTTTCTGAAACCAGTTTGCTTTGCTGTTTCTCGAAGTCTAATGCACCATTCATGACGGAACTCCCTAATGATTTGGGTTCTAAATCTGCAACAACAACTGTCCTCTTTGTTTCTGCATTTAAATCTACTTTTTCTAATGATGACGAAGAAGTCGACAGACTGGTTGAATTCTGCGCTGCCTCTACAGAAAGTACTTCTACATCTTGCGTGTGCACCTCACCTGCTTTAGGTACTGGTATTGCAGCCTCAGAATATGAGGCTTTTGATGTGGATGCCTCTGTTGTGGATTGTTGCATTGTTTTCTGTGCCGAGCCAAGGGGAAGCTCAGGATTAATTGTGTCCATGCAAGAGATTTTAAATGATTGTATTCCACTAGGTTGAGCTTCAGATTGACTTTCCTCAGACACATCTTTGCTATGCGTGACCATCCTTTCGGGATGCCTTGGAATTGACAGAGATTGTAAGATCTGATCCTCCATCAAAGACGGAAGATCTCGGTGTCCGTTGAGTTGTTTTGTTGCATCGACAGCCTGCATTGACACCTGTGATCCATGTGCAGCTAAATCTGACTGTGCTTTGATTGAAGATGTGACATTCACCCTGGGGGTTGCAGTGCTGTGATGTGAGGCCACAGTCCTAATACCACCAAAGGCAACATACTCAGCTGGGGTAAGCCCATAATACGTTGATCGCGATTTAGGCTTTGAGGTCGCTAATGACATTTGAGAGCCCAGTAGTGATGTCAAGGACTTGCGTGCCTCAGCAACCGGGTACTGATGACAGGGTGACAAAGGGCTTGGACTTGGTGGTGCTCCGTTAGAAATGAGAAGAGTAGGGTTGAGATATGACGGCGTTGGTACGCTGGAGAAGAATGAAGGAACCTTTGACAAAGATGAAGCCTCGCTTCCAGACACTTGGTCTGTTTGTAATTTTGGGGTTGTTGGTTCTGTTAATGTCGGTTTAACAGTGGCTGAGATACTTGTAGTCATACTTGATGTCAGATTTTCTCTGGGGTAGCACTCGGTGTTTGTTGTAGTCCTTTTAGGATATTGAATCTCTAATTCTTTATAATTGCTGACTTGTTTCATGGGAGTAATTTGGTTAACATCAGGCAGCTCAAGATCTTCTGTGGCAGCTTGAGGTTTACCGCTTGTTTTACTGTCCGATTTGTATGTTGGAGCCTCGATAGAAAGAGAAGACTCCTGTAAATCTTGAGCAGAGTTGAAAGCAGGACTTGCAGCAAATAAAAGTGGGTTAGGTTTGGAAATTTCAAAATAGGGTGTTGATACTCGAGAAGGGGTGCAAGACGGAGTCTTAGGTCTTCCAGATTGGGTCCTGGTCACGGATGGCTTCTGGTCAGTCTTCACCACTGATACAACTGCTCCCTCTCTGGATTTGGCCGATACTGATGCTTCCTGGTAGGCTGGGCTTATTATTGTCAGGTCCTGGATGGAGGGGGGTTTGGAGATCTCATAAAACGTTGCTTTAGATTTGTAAATCCTGGTTTTTGCCGGATCGCGCTTGGTCTCTTTCACTGCATCAACAAGTGATATTTTGGAGGCAGTTATCTCAGGAGACATCTGGTTTTGGGCAAAGTTGCCGTTAACGATTGGTCTGGCGGTTAAGGATGACGCCTGACATTGAAGGTTGCTCTTTGAACTACTGCTTGTCTCATTCTGGATAGAAATAAAAGGTTGTGTCTGATTGTTTGAAATTGATAGCAGCAGTGGAACCGGAGGTAGATCTGAAACTTGAGAAGACGCCAGGCCTGGACCTGAACTGGGGGCAGCTGGGGATAGGGTCAGGCTGTGAGTCGATATTTTGGTGCTCGACTGTGACACAGTGACAGGAGGGACTGTTGTGACCGACCCATGGGAGTTGGATGTCAAGTTTAAATTGAAAGCAGGAGGAAGAGGTGGTGGAACCTGCTCAGGTGGCGATGGGGGTGGCGACGCCGAAGGTGGCACAATTGGAGTAACGTCGTCAAATAAGAAGGAGGAGCACTCGTACAGAGGAGCCACCTGCTCTTCAAAAGACCTGATCTGAGGACCTGGGTGGGGCCGATTCTGGGCGAGGCCGATTTGGCTGTAGGGGCTGCAGCGAGGTGGAGGGAATGCAGAGGCAGAATGATCATAGACGGAGCCAAACGGGAAACTGGACACCGACGAGCCTGCGTTGTAGAAGGAATCCGGTGTCCTTGGCGGGCTGGACTGATCGCTGTGCTCCAGGTCGGTGCTTGCTTCGTTGACAGGTGACAAGCAGGAGCGAAAGGGGATGGGTGTCTGAGACAGACCTCCTTTTTTCTTGCCTCGCTTCTTCTTCAGTTTCTGAAGCTTGGCGTTGTCCTTGCCGGGTTTTGGCAGTAGGGGCGGAGGATACTGCTGGGAAAGGTCAGCCTCCAGCCCGTTAGTGTAGCTTAACTCCATCAGCATGTCAGACGGTACACATCAGCTGAACATCTACCAAAACAGAACCAATGATCCATCAGAACAGTAGCAGTCCATCAATTCACATTTAACGGTAAAACAAATGCTTCTAACCTGATTTTCAAACAATTTTAGTCATGAAATTTTACAAAAAAACCCCAAACAAGTCCAACAGGGAGCTCATGCACATCTCCAGCTGCTCAAATGATCGTTGGGTTTGCATGTCAAGCACAAATGTTGACTATAGCTTCTGTTCTTTTTCAGCTGGACAGTTCTACGAAGATTTTTGAGACGCATGAAGAATTCTGGATTATACAAAGGAAAACTCTTGGATAGCGAACAAATCATAGCCAGTGTCGCTTCACCGTTCTTTGTACCCGAGATTTAGGTTGTAAATGTGTTGAAATCTTCTTTCATTGACAAATTTTCTCTCATATTGTGGTTTATTTTAACAAAAGGACAAATTGTAGTGAAGCAAACGGTGAGTTTATTTCTATTTATATTAGATAGTAATGTCAGGATGAGTCGATTTTGGTGGTAAAGCTTTCGATAAGATGAAATATCTTCAAGTCAACATATTTGTAATGTTTGTGTCCCAATAAATGCATCTGTCTTTCCTTCTTTTCGTCATTCACTGAGCGGATTAACTCGTCTTATCGCGTCTTCCTGCTCTCGTTTACTCAGCTGCGCTGGTTTAACCGCCGCTGATATTCCTGAGACACATCTGAGGCTCCACGAAACTATGTCCTCTCCTGACGACCAGCTAGTTAGGAGGTTTCAAAACTCATAATTGGATCCTGAACGAGCTGCGTGGCTGCGAGAATCGTCATTATCGAGAATAGAAAGGCACGCGGAGCCGCGGCTAACGGCGAGGCTGACAAACTAGCTATGGAAATAATCTTCAAGGAGACGGATTTATAAATGACCTCTGCAGGAAATAACAAGTGAACCCAAAGAAAGGTGGTGACTCATGCAGGAGGGGCACCAGGTCCATGCAGGGAAGAGAGGTCTTAGCATTTAAGCTAATATCCAAACGCAAACACGCAGTAAACGACAGACGGAGGTCGGAGGTCAAAAGCATAAACACATTCCTCCGCAGCCGGAATTGTATCAGTCAAAGATGTGTAAAGACGGGAAACGATAGAATCTCCAATGATTGACGTGAAATTAAATATGTTTTACGATGTTGTCTGGGGCAGGGAGTGGGGGGGTGTCTTGGGGCGGGAGGGGTGTTCCGTTTCTGTCTTCGAGCGACGCTAGAAAAGGTCCACGCTCTAATTTTAGCGTGAAGGAAATCAGAGCGGCGCACCTGCTGCCCGCCGTCCTGCTGGAACTCGATCTGAGACTCTCGACCTCTCAGACCCGCTTCAGCCGTGAGCTCAGCGTCACGATATAGAGCCACAGCTAGCTTAAATGTACATCACGTCACGCTAGCAACGGCTTGTCGTGAGGGAAACCGATTAAAAGTGAATGAAATGCTTCAGCCGCGATGGGTTTAAATACCCCGCGGATGCTTCAGGGCTGATGTTTAGCGTGAATCCCGTCCTCGGCGACGAGGATGCCAGCTGACACATGAGACGTCCGCCTTTTAAGGCTCTGAACGCCGAGGCTTCCATCGGAGCGGTTTAAAAGAGGAAAGTGTAAGATTAGCTTTTGCGTCTTCTACCTATCTGTCTTTGTAGAACACAATTAAACAAGATGGAATCACCGTTGCCTAGGCGACACTTACCTGAAGCGGAAACAGGTGTTGTTTTATCGTGTTTTTTTTAGGTGGACAAGCTGCGAAAAGAAAAAAAAAAAAAAAGCAAATAAGTCAAACGTAAGAAGGAAAGCGATCGAAAAGAAAAGTCAAAAAGACAAGAAAAGAGTCGAGTCAGCGTATGGGTGTGCAGGTTTTTTGCTGACTCATGCTTCCACACACATTAGCACCACGTCACAAGAGCTTTCTTGCACTAGTATGCATCATGCATTGAAGCCTGAAGCTTGTGCATGCGCTTCAGTCGTACGTCGGCCCCCAGTTTGACGGATTTGGACGCGACCCAACAACCACGCCACCGGCTTGTCAATCAACACACCCTGCGTTCTGGATTACGGTACCTTAGGCCCGCGTCAAACCGCTCGCTGCCTGTTAATCCCGGCTCAAGGTGCCACATGGCCGACTCCTCCTGGACTGAACTGAAGCCTTAGGGAGCGAGACGCGGCGCCCTCCGCCGTGCCCAAAATAACGCTGCTGCCTTCAGTATGTGTTGCACATTGGGGGGGGGGGGGTTTCCAGGCCACCTGAGATGACTGCAATGTTGACCCCCCCAACTCCCACCTCCAACCCCCCCCTATTCACCTCCACCTGAAAGATCAGCTCGACTAGACGGACGTATCTCCTCGGGTTTGATTAAACTTCAGGTTTAACAGATTCTGATTGGAGAAACCGGAAACCGTATTTTAAGATGCCGCTGAAAATAAAATAAAATCACCAAACAGAAAACCCAAACTTTTCTTTGACATTGACAAATTTATTTCGATTACACTTAACGGTTCAATTTAACTAAGAAAAGCTGTTTTTTCTTCAAATCAAACTGATCTTGTTCCTGGTCTATAAACTAGTCCCACAAGATTTGGGTAGAGAACTTGCAAACCCTTTAAAGAACTCACTAAATATTGGTCGCAAACTAACAAAAAGCTAATTTAAACTGATCAGGTGTCAAAGCCTGAATCACCCCCAGGGTGAAAAGGTTCTGCCCCCACTGACCCACCCCAGCTGGTTCTGCCTTTGGCATCGACGGTTGAAACCAGATGCTTCTGATAACTGGAGATTATGGAATTCTGAGCCCGTCCTCTTTTGTGGACCAGGGTGGGGAGGGGTCAAAAGATTTAGATATTGTCTCTCCCTGGGGGGGCAATTGTTAAAAGCTTTAGCCTTTATGCTAATAGCATTAACCTCTTTCTCTTCTAACCTCACATAATTCGACCGGCTCAACTCAGTTTTCAAGGTTTCCATTGGGGCACAAACTACCTGGTACCCCATGTGACTATTTTAGCACCATTGTGGTTCCAAGGGAGCCAATCAGCGAGCAAAGGTTTGCGTGAAACCGACAGGATGTCCTGCCAATGGCCGTCGAGACGTTTAGCAGTCGTAACTTTTTTATTGTGGCCCCCGTGAGGAGGTGCCGACGTCCCCGTCTTAAACAGCTGAGGGGACGATCGGGAGTCATGTAGCGTCGCGTCGCGTCCGGTTACCCCCGAGGGGCTCGTCAGGTGAAAACCAGTTGGGCGTTCAAACTGTATCTGGTTTCATGGTGATAAAAGATTCCCATCAAACTGTAAATGAAGGACAGAAACGAGGGAATAAAAGGTGAGGACGAGGAGGAAGAGGAGGCCACGAAGAACACAAAGGGCAAAAAACCTCCACGCAAACAGGAGGAAGGTAAAAACAAGATTCGATGGAATGAAAGGACAAAAAAAACAACAACACAAAACCGTCCTGACAGGAAGTGTGAAAGAAAACCAGAAAATTTCAGAATAAAACAGGAAATAACAAAATAAACGCAGTCATTTTCAAGTTTTAAAACTCTTCTCCTCAGGAGACTCGACTCGACTCGGCTGCCAGGCTCCAGAAATGTTCTCCTCCTGTTCCAGTTCTATTATTATTCCATTATTCTGTTCCTCTGTGCTGACTGAGTGTTTGCTGATTGACTGGTGATGAAGTGGCTGACACACACACACACACACACACACACACACACACACACTTCCCTCCATTGTCTGGATGCCAGGCTGATGTGTAACCCCCCCCTCTCAGCCTTCTATCACTGTAAATTTAGCAACAGAAGCTTCTCAGCTGCTCCTTTCCAAAACCTGAGCCCTCCTCTTCCATCCACAGTATTCCATCCATCTCCTTCTCCAGGGTCACGGCTGCCCCCTCCTCCACCCACCTTGTCCACACACAAACACACATTCTTCACACACACACCTCACTCTCATCCTATAGCCAATAAGGGCCTGATGAGCTCAAGTATCACTATAACACTAGGATTCTCTGGGAGGGAGCCTTCAGATCCTTGCAGACCTTCGTCGTCTTCATCGTAGGAGGAGCTCCTCTTCGTCTCTGGGGTGAGTCACATCCTTGAAAAATCTATCATCACACCGGGTTGGTCCTTGAACGCCTCGAGTCGATGCTGATTTGTTTTTAACGGATTTTTGTTGCGTTCGGGTGCAGGTGTTGAAAAGACTTGTCCTCCGGCAGCAGGAGGGACGTTTTTAGCGGACGTGGACGCGTGTCCGACGCGTGTGGTTGATGTTGGGTCTAGTTCACAGGCTGCTGGTCAGACCGGCTCGGGTTTCCTCAGAACAGACTTTAACAAGTTCATAGGAACAAATTCTTTTTGTTTTCCGGACATCATTTGATTTGATAATGTAAAAAACTGTTTGGATTTACAAGATTTACATTCTGTAATGTTCAAAGTTTTCACAACCTGCTGTCCAAACTGGGACGGAACCAGTTCTGGTACTGGGACAGGCTGGAAGTGAATTTTATAAATCTAACTTCCATTTAATTACCAATGAAAATCTGATTTTTTTTTGCGGACATTATGGCCTGCAGGCACACAGATTTTTAATTTGATGAATTTACTCTGATTGACTTTTACGTTAGAATTCTTCGGTGGAATATCGTCATCATTTTTCGACGTTACGTCACCGCCCGTGTTCGCTCGTTTATTTATTCGTAAGAATAAATATCTGGTGCGGAGCTCTTGTGTTTGTATTTATACATTTATACATAAAGTTTTTACAAATTTAAATTTCTCTCCTCTGAGACCAAACCCCAGAACACAACAATAAAAGTAAACATGACTTCAGTTTTCGATAAAAAATCTTGTTGAATTTGAAACTAAACAAAACCCAACCATCAGATTCAGCCCAAAAAACATGCCGTAACCATGGAAACACTAAACAAAAACAACAATAAAACCTGTTGCTAATGTCTTCAGGGGTCGTGATGGATAGACTCTCTTCCCTCTCTTTTTGTGGGGGATAATAATAAGTGGAAATAAAATCCGGGCTCTGGGCGGTCCTGGAGCTCCACCGCTGTGATTAATTGGATCTAGATCCAGATAATCCCTGGGGATTAAGATATATTCATGCATTGCATCATGGTCCGGGAACAGAGAGGGGCAGAGACACAACACCGCCACCCGGACCGGGAACATTGATATTCCATAATTGCTTGGGGAACATCAAAGTTCTGATCATGCAGCTAAAACTGAATAAACATTTCCAACCACACAATTATTGGTTGTTATTGACGACCAACCCCTGATTGGTTGTCATTTGGCGACCAACCCCTGATTGGTTGTCATTGGCGTCCGGCCCCCTTGATGAACAATAGCTGCAGGATTTGACTTTGCCGAAGCTCAGGAACTATTTTTGTCTTTGTGTTTTTTTTTAACAGTAGCGTCGGTGGGGGAATGTGTTCCATTCCGGTTGTCTTTGTTTTGTTTTTTTTACGTCGAACATGTGCGAGCGCATGTTCAGACACACGACCTCCGGAATTAGCATCATGCTAGCGTAACGCTCATATTTTTGATTTGGGATTTCAAATGAGGGGCCTCCATTTTTATTTTTTTTAATCTCATTGTAGAATGTTTTATGGTGCAGAAGTGACAAACTGACCTTCTGTAACTCCAGTATGTTGAACCTTAACCCTACCCTAACCTTAACCCCCACCCTCGGGGAAAGAGACTCTACAGTGCTGGATTTAATAAATCCTCTCACATTTTGATCTAAATCTGCTCTAGAGTGGATCGGGATGAGACATTCCTGGTCGGTCTCATACTTGAGACGTGAAGTGTCCGTTCACTAAATATACGGCGCTGAAGCGTCGGTATGCGCCGAGCGAACGCTGGACGCGCAGAGGTGAAGCTGCCATCAGCTGCGAGGCGATCAAAGAGCTCGCTTGTTGGCGCCGGATGCTGATTGGCTGTGCGAGCGCTGGAGGATCCTCCTGCAGGACCAAGCCGAGGGATTAAAGCAGCTATTTGGACGCCGTTCCTCAGCTGATGGGTAGAAATATGATCCAGGACTAATCCTCCAGGTCCTGGGCAGCTGTGCCCACCGCTAAGTGTGAAGGAGTTACACAAAGACTCTATAAATACAGAAACATATCAGATATGATGGGTAGGGTCTACACTAAGAAGAGCTCTGCGGCATCAACCATCAGTAACCCAGGAGTGACGTTCAGGGGGTGGAGCCTCCGGCGTGAACAACTGGCCCATCCCGAAAGAGCGGGAGAACATTTTTAGCTTCTTAAAACATACAAGACAAAATCAAATTAGCATGAGGTCATTAAACTTTGGGGCAGGTTCCTTCAGCAGGAGGTTTGTCCTGAGGGGGAAAGAATGAGATGCAGCCTCACCGATGTTGTATCCATCCGCCAAACACGTGGTAAAGAACGAGATGCAGTCTCAGCTGATGTTTTACCCATCCGCCAACAGGCGGGAAAGGACGAGATCCGGTCTCACTGATGTTGTATCCAACCACCAACAAGCGGTAAAGAACGAGATGCGGTCTCAGCGGATGTTGCAGCCATCTGCCAATGAGTGGCGGTGTCCTGAAGCACGACTCGTATCACTCATATCTCAATCAAAAGTACGGACAGAGCATTGACTTGTATCTCAAAAGACTCGTATCTCGAGGTTCTACTATGCCGGTTTCAAACGTGTAGAAAACCAGGGACGTTTAGCTTTACTGTCAAAAGACCAGCTTCTTATTTTTTTTACAAATGGCGGATGTTGAGGGTTTTTGCCGCTTCATTTTTTTATCGCTTTAGTGGGTCTTCTGTAGCTTTGGCGCTACAGATCCGGGTGTTGCCAGGGATTGGCTCCATGTCTGAACCAGGGGCTCCTGGCTTTACATTCACAGCGGGGTTGGGTTGGGTGGCTGTTAGCTGACTTAGAGGCCAAGTGTTTATTAGTCCATTATTGTCTATTTTAGGATTCTATCTGGATTCCTCATCGGAGCACGTTTTGTTTTCAGCCTCTTTGGCCTTCAGGTTATTTGGTCGTCTAGCATTCTTTACCTCTCTTTAAAATTTAATGTCGAATATTAAATATAGATTCACGTTTTAATAAGCATTCAAACCAGCTCTGCCATCAAAGAATTGAGTATTTATTCTTTTAATTATCAGAGGTGACGGTCAACCAGGGTGGAAGGCTACAACCTTTATGCTAGGCTAGGCTAAATGACTGCTGGGTATTCTTATGGTTCATACAGGCGTGGAATATTTTTACTTTTACTTTTTTTGTCACAAAAACAAATTCCAGACTCAATAAAAAACAAAAGTGAATAACTACTGGAAGACAACGGTGTTCTCGTCTCCGCTGGGATGACACTCATAAACTCTTCTTCTCGTCCTCAGGTCTGAAGTTCTGCTGCCATCATGTCCGACACTGAGGAACTGTGAGTGTCATTTCATCTCTTTATCAAATAAAACCAATGCTGATTATTGATTATAGAATATCTTTTCTTCTTTCAGTGACCAGTTGGAGGGTAAGTGACCACCAGCAGGTTCCTAAGCCTTCAACAGAAGAACAACATGAACTGAACTTATGACTTAAATATATCGTCTGAACTATTGGAGTATTTGAATGCAGTTATGGAATGACATCATTATTTTTTTTGTTTCCTCTTCATGTCCTGTTTTTCCCAAACCGAAGATGAGGAAGGTAAAGACAAATGAATCAATCTGACATTGGAGAAGTGTCCACATTGCACTAATTTGCTTGATTTGACTCTTAATTTGAAGTGTTTGATGCTGACCAATATACAAAACCTTTTCACAGATTTAATAGAGCGGGATTTTTTTTTGACACAAACTCGACTGAACTTGATTTAGCTTTTCTATTATTTATTTTATGTCACTTTTGAAGAGTCTCTTTCTTCATACGGAAAGCGTGAGATGTTCATCGACAGATTTCACGTAGTTCTTATCCAAACACTTCCAAATTAAGGGTGACATATTCTGGGTGAAACTTTAAATCACATGCTTGAGAAATAAGATGTAAGAGTTTCTAGACTCTCTGCATTTATTTTCTCGACATGTGACACTTGTTGACTCTGTCATCTGTTTCTGTCGGGGCAGCGCGACTGTCATTGACCTCATTCGCACAACGGCCATATTGGAACAGTGGAGGTGGAAGCAAGTTGCTAAGTCGCCCAATGTCAGGACATCTTTAACTTTATTGAAAAAAAAACTGGACACAACTTAGAAATATCACACAACACATGTAGGTAAAAGTTAGCATGCTATATAAGCTTACACCACACTACCTAAAGTTCCAGACGTGGTTTCACTAGCTTTTTAATTTAGTTATATAGTCAAGCTTTTTATTACTGGTCTTTCTGCACATTAGGTTACATTTAGTCATTGGTTTAAAGGACAGTTTTTCAAAATTCAACCATTTTTAATTACACATCCTGTTTCTGACCAAGCTAACAGCTCATAGCTTCTGAGACACGATCTTTATTTCCTTTATTTCTGCTCCAGGAATCATTAATCATTCTTTCTCAGGGGTAGTCGATGGATCAGGCTTAATAAAGTGTAAAGCAACAAAGAAAGAGACTTTCCCACAATCCCACTTCGACAGTTCAATATGGCTTCTGTGTGAAAGGTCAACTGACTTCCTCTCATCATCATGTGTTTCTCTCTTTCCAGCAGCTCTGTCCATCGCTCACCCATCCATCCACTCTGTTGCTAAAGTAATCTCTCACTTTCTTTTTCTAATGGCTCTGTCATGTCTGTGGTCTTCATTAACGGCCTTCTCCGACACCTTCCCTCTTCCTGGCGGTTCGGTGCATGCTGCGTACCCGTAGCCCAGGAGGAGGAGCTAGTAGAAGTAGAAGTAGCTCCTGAGGCGGAGGCTCAGGTAGAAGCAGAGCCAGAGGTAGAGCCCGAACCAGAACCTGAGCCAGAGCCAGAACCAGAGCCGCAGGAGGTGGTCCAGCGGGTGGTTCGTGACGAGGAAGGTACGTGCCCCTGGCGGTCCATCGCCCCTTCTCCCGCAGGACGTTCAGTGGACTGTTCGCTAGCATCAGCAGGCTGCAACTCCAATCCAGCCTGACAAGACAAGTCTCAAGTCTCAAAAACAAAGAGGCGTGGTTTCAGTTTTTGCTCGTAACTACCATTGAAAGTATATGTGATGACCGTTTTAGTGTTAGACGCGTTTAAATTGGAGACTATGACAAAAACACACGCTGCCTTTTTAATTCAGTCAACAAAAACTGTTTCTTACTTCAAAAGAGAAGCGATTTTCATATTTTCGTCTTAAAATGATTTTGAATCACAAAACAAACAGAGGAACTCGAGACTCCTGCAGTATTAACTCAAATAGACTTACAGAGAAATGAAGTTCACAAAGTGTTCAGATGACTTTTCTTAGGATGTCATGAACGGAACAAACACAAAATTAATGAAAATGAAGTCTTTTAATATATAGATTTAAAATTCAGCCAAGAGCAAAAACTCCAATCAGAATAAAGACGGTGTTGCAGTACTTTGTCCTGCCAGCGTGTGGCAATATATTCCCAATGTCTCCAGTGGTGTGTTTGCTGTTAAGTCTCAAGACTCAAGAGTCCATTGTCTTGTCAGGTTTGATATTTTGCAGTTCCCCTTACCTCTAACGTCGCTTTAGCCCGTTACCCTGGAATGACCTCCTCTTCATCACTGCCCACAACAGGAAGTTAAGAATATGTGTCAGTCAGGATTTGTAATTTAATGGTGTACCATTTTGAACCCAACACCTTTCCAGGTAACAGAGTATTTTGAAGTTCCTTCTGTGGACAATGGGTTTTCTGTTTTATTCCCTCAAAAGATTTAAGTTCAGTTTCTTAGTTCATCTTTGTGAAGAACTGAAACCAACTGAACCAAACAGGATGATCTAACTCTACCCAAGTTAGCTTAACATTACAGGGTCGATATAAGGATGTAAAGCAACGCTGACTTGAGACACAGGTGTATCCCAGGTCCAGTCGTACTCACCACTGGGATTTGTCTTGAAGGAAGCCAATAAGTCTTCATGGGACCTGAAACAGATCCATGACCTTCATCTCAATCTTTTATTCCAAAGAATACGTTCTATTGAACTCTTGACCGCTGGTTACGAGACAGTTACTCCTTAACAAACATTTTAAGCCATAGTGAGGATCCCAGAAAACCTTTTCTGGATGGCATGACAAGGCCTGTGTGTCGCACTTCAGTCTTGTTCAGCTAAAGAGCACTAAAGTGCATTTTGGTGTCTTTGGGATCTCCAAAGTGTCTCTACGAGCCCCTAGGACGCTTTCACATCTGAGCCGTTCGGTCCAAACTTTCAGACCTTTGCGTTTGAGCAGATCCAGAATTGCACGAATGAATCTTTCCTGGGGTCAAGGTAAGAGGGTTTCACCGTGCAGAAACGAGGCAACGTGGATGGATAATCTCAATTAGGCAACTGGAGGTTGCTGCAACATCAATAACTCCACCTGCCACACTTGAATTGACTATTTTGAAATTATGGGTACACTACTTACCTAATTGGTTGGAGTTTCCAACCTTTGTACTTGCGGTACAACTCTTGCTTAGGAAAATAATACCAAGATAATCAAGTCGAATGCTCTCAATAGCATTGAGAGCGAATTCATTTCACCAAAAAGTTCAATATCAGTTTGAATCTCAGAATCTCAGGTGTGAAAGCAGCCTAAAGAGGGACCGCAGCGAACTTTGTTCTTGGCTTTACAAACCATCCACAGTTATGACATCATATCACCATCAGTCACATGCTGTCACAAACGGCGTCCAGCTGTATTTATTTTATATGTGCTTCGAATACGAGCTGCCTATAAATGTTGAAAGGGGGAAGAGAAAATATACCGCCTTTACATGACACAATGATCCCGTCCCGGCCGCCGCCTCCGATCCATCTCCATGTTGTCTTTCGATCATTACCAGTTTTTGCATTTTGGCTGCAGCAGAAGCGACGGGATATTTCAGTCATGTAAAAGCGTTTCTCTGTCTCCCTTCAGTCCACGCTTTAAAGCCTCTACATTGTTGTGTTGTGATGCAAATCATTCGTTCTCTATCAAAGTTTGTTGAAGGTCTTTATGATCTTTACAAGGAGGTTCACAAATGGAGCCACTGCAGGAGAACCAGGCCGAACCGCCGGACGCTTGACCGTCTCAGGCAAATCGGTCGCATTAAGCAAGAGCAGAACATGGATGAGACAAATAGAACAATTAAAATATGTGTTTTATTATTTCATTTTAATCATATCGTTGATATGAAATATATGATTCATCAAATAATAGAAAACACTTAAATCTTAATTATCTCCATCATGGATGTCATGTTTTCACCTGTGTCTGGTGGTTGTTTCGTTAGTTGGTTGGATGATTTGTTGATTGGTTGGTTGGTTGATTGGTTGGTTTGTTGGGGAACTGTTTAACCAACACTCAGAGTACATCCTCCCTGGTGGAGGTGATAGATAGATAGATAGATAGGTAGATAGATAGATAGATAGACAGACAGATAGATAGATAGATAGATAGATAGATAGATAGATAGATAGATAGATAGATAGATAGATAGATAGATAGATAGATAGATAGATAGATTGATTGATTGATTGATTGATTGATTGATTGATTGATTGATTGATTGATATGTTATTGATCCCCAAAGGAAATTATACAATAATAAAAGAGTCATAACAATAAAAGCAGTAAAGTCAAGAAGTAAAATAATAATAATAATGATTGTTTCATCTAGCAAAATTGATACCAAAGACAGAGTCCTACTGGTTTATCAGTCACCATGGAGACCATTAGTCAGGAAGCAAACTGAGGAAAATCTGAGACACTTTCTGTAAAATGAAAAACTGGAGCCTCCTGCAGTGGCTGCATTGATTCTTTTTGTGAGAACTGGAACCCTTCATTCTGGTTAATGTGCTTCATGAGCTCTGCATCCTAGATGAGTCGCCAGCTGCCCGGTCAAACTAATGATCTCTGTTCTGCTCTTGCTTTGGACGCTTGCTGCATGCAGAGGCCTATGAAGAGGAAGGTATGTCCATTTGACTTCTTCTCTTTTCTTCTCATTGGACCTGTTAAATGTGTCCTTCTGGACTCGGTTCAAATTGTGCGTCTGTTTGTGTCGCTGATCGGCAAGGAGGAACAATGTGAAGAAAAAATGCTGAGTCTCCGTTCCAAGGCTCATCTTTGCTTTTTCTCTTTTTTGCATGAATATCCTGCCGATAGACGAGGGGGATCAAGATGGTAGTTTGTATTTCCTGCTGAATCGCTGTTGTTGCTTTGCTTGTGTTTTCCTCCCATGTTGTTTGTCTTTCTTTTTTTAGTGTGAGGGTCCCCTGGAAAGTAAAACGCTAATCGCAAACTGTTCCTCTTAAAATCCTACCTGTGTTTTTACCTTAATTAACAGTGATAAGTGTGCAATGAAGTCCAGAAACTTTTAATTTTAATGTTTTATGTGTTCTGATCCCAGTTAGTCCAAGTTCCCTTATTGGTTTGATTTACAAACTAATGCACAACAAATAACAAATAGAGACATCATGTTAGCCCTTTTTACACAGAGACCAATCAGTGGTTCCTGCCTATTGTACGTAATGTTGCGTGTTTTAAGAGAGAGGAACGACGAAATTTAGCAATGCCAGCAGGACTAGTTGGGTTAGCGTAGCCACCGTGAAAGCAACGCTCGACCGTTACCTTGACGTATCATCACAACCTTCTCCAACCGTTACCATGTTTGCTCTCCCTCTAGTGGACGCACCAATGTCGACATACGTGATTGTAGAAAAGGGACGATCTATTTAACGTAGGTAAATGGTATATAAATGAGCCTTTACGTGCAGGACAAGACGATTTAAACCCACACCCACTCCCGCCTTTAACGGGCTGTGTAAAAGGGGCTACTGTGCACCTAGCACCTAGCGGAGAGGCTAACAAACAGGAAGTGGCCCACTGATCATGGAAAGTGTTGCTACATTGGGACTCACTCAAGTGATTTGAAGACGTGAAACAACTTGCAGCCCTCAGAAGCAAACTTCTATCAACAAAAAGCCCCCCCCTCCCAAACACCCCACCCTCAACCCTGCCCCTCTGATTAACCAGTAGTTGTTAGCCGTCAGTCGTGTTTCTGTTTCTAACAGATCTCTCTCTTCTCTTCCTGCTGCTGCTTTCCTGTTGAACAACCAGAAGAGAAGCCGAAGTACAAGTGAGCGACTTTATTCAGTCGTACTTGACGTCTCGCCAACTTTCAGTTCGTCTAACGTGAACGTGACTTCCTTCCACAGACCAGCTGCGCCAAAGATACCTGATGGCGAGAAAGTGGACTTTGATGTAAGTTGAACTTTGATAGATTCTCGTAATTTCATCTCCTGGCACAGGGACACCTGGAAAGTCGGGAAAAATGACAGGAAGTCCCCAACATAAGCCAACCCCCAACAAAATGAGGCAATAGGAGAAAATCAAAAGGTTCCAGAGACTTGTTTTGAAACAAGCCAGGTCTAAACTGAATAAAAGTTCTTTTTTAAGTTACATTTGGGGGTTTTACCCATTAATGATGGACGTCAGTGTGGAATCCCACAGTTCTGTAGTCTACTTGTGTTTCAAGGTCTTGGGGAGGCCTATAGTATATATCCACTAGGTAGTCCTGTGGGCATCACTCAAATGAAATGGATGGATTGCTTCCTCCAGGCAAGGTCTTAAGCAAAGAAATCCAAGTAAACCTTTTGAGCTTGATTTGTTTGAATAACTTTAACCACAAAAAGAATGAATTCTGCTGCGCTCTTCATCTCCAACCTTTCTTGAAGCTGTGTTTAATCTGTCGGCGTGAGTTTGAAACCAGAAATCTTTTGTCTTCCTCTCACAGGACATCCAGAAGAAACGTCAAAACAAAGACCTGGTCGAGCTGCAGTCGCTGATCGACGCTCACTTCGAGTGCAGGAAGAAGGAGGAGGAGGAGCTCATTGGTCTCAAAGAGAGGATTGTGAGATTGTGCCTGATGGACTGAACACGTTACACGAGTGTTACTGCAGTTCCAGATACGTGGACATATCTGAAAGCGCCAACGCTACATGTCGGTTGCGTTTTCTTTGACTTGCAGGAAAAGCGTCGCGCTGAACGGGCCGAACAGCAGAGGATTCGTGCCGAAAAGGATAAAGAGAGGCAGGCCAGGAGAGAGGTAACCGGCCGTTGTCTTAGCAACCAGTTCCTCTGCTTCTGTTAGCGACAGGAGATCAGTTTCCAATCACTTTGTCCAGAACGGATGATCAGTTTAGGATCGTCAATGCTGACTCTGTACATTTGACTAGGTGTCCACATCGTGTCGTGATCGTTTCAAATTATCGTTGCAGGCTGAGCGTCAGAGAAAGGAGGACGCCGACGCCCACAGGAAGGCTGAGGATGAAGCCAAGAAGAAGATCGCGCTGACCAACATGGGATCGGGCTACAGCGGCATCCTGCAGAGGGTACGGTAGTTTCAGAGTCAATGTTTGAGAGCTGGCGAACGTGTTTCTCAACACCGACTTGTAACCGGGTTTGGATGTTTGCAGGCTGAGCAGAGACGGGGTAAGAAGCAGACCGAAAGAGAAAAGAAGAAGAAGATCATGGCTGAGAGATGCAAACCCCTGAACATCGACAACTTCAACGAGGACAATCTGAGGTAGGAAACGGGCTCCTCATGAAGTCACGAAGTAGAACAAATGACCGAACAGTGGACGCCAAGGTGGAGATTTTTGTCCATTGAATGTCCCTGTGTTGGTTTGTCAGGGAAAAGGCGAAGGAGCTGTGGGAGTGGCTGCACAACCTTGAGGCGGTGAAATACGACCACCGCGAGAAGCTGAAGAGGCAAACATATGAGGTCAGCGAGGAGATGATGCTGCAGCTTCTTAAGTGGAGATGCCGTACAAAAACCCACTGCTATGAAATGATCAATATGAGTATTATTTAATATGGAACCGTCAACGTCAACTTGACGTTTAACTCTCAGGGACTCCTTAAAATGGGTACACAACGTTTCCATGTGTCACAAACTTGACGTCAAAACAAAACTGTAACACATACTTTTTTCTTTCCAATGCATCAGATCTTTTCAACTACATCAGACATATCCATAGATATAAAGTGTGTTATAATTTTTTCATTATTATTTGTGTTTACATGGACTTCATCATTAGAACCTGTATTTTTTTTCCCAATGGGAAAAACACAAAATACGCAATATGTCCAAAAATGAGGTTCAACGTTAAATACTTCTGATAAAGATATTACAACCTTGACCATGCCAATAATTGATAATAATATTAATTTACATGCATCATTGGATTTTAGTACAAGGAAATTTTTAAAATTTACACACACAATGTTTACATGTGTCACAAACATGACGTCTCATAAAAGTGTAATAAAACTGTAATACATAAATATTTTTTTTATTTTGGTGCATTAGATCTTTTCAACTACTTCAGACCTATCCATACATGTAAAGTGTATTGTAATGTTTTCATTATTATTTATATTTATAAGGACTTTATCATTAGAACCCAGATTTTTTTCCCACTGGGAGAAACACAAAATATGCAATATTTTGAAAAATGAATTTCACGATATTTCAGCCTTGATCATGCCTTGATCAATAATTGGTAACAATATTAATTTTAAACAGAGGATGCAACCAGGTGAGACCTCTGTTTCTGTCTTGCAGGTGATCTCTCTTAGGAACCGCATCGATGAGCTGCAGAAGCAGTAAGTAAACAACAACAAAGTAAATAACACCCTTTAGAATACTGTGTAAATATGTGTGTACCTCATTTGGGTTGAAGAGAAATACCTGCTGAGCTCTTATCCTGAACTTATCCTACTCCGGAGCAGGTTAGGTGTTCAGCATAGGTTACATAGGTTACAACGTAGCCTGATAGAAAGTCAGCCACCTTTATGGTACCGAAAAGCCTGGGTTAAGCCTGAAGTTATCTCGTTAAAACGTAATCCAGCTTTATGGTACAGGCCTCTGGTCAATGCAGACTAAAAATGACATCTAAAGATACCCATGAATACCTCAAGAACAGCGATGATAGTGAAAGTCATTTTATGTTCTCCAAAAATCAAACTTAATGCCTTTAGATGAATTCATTCATGTCATTTTGTTTATAAAATAAAAATGTTTGTAGTGGTTTTCAGGTTTGCGTTATTATCGCCACTAGGGGGCGACAAGTTAGCCTTAATCGGTTTAAATCCATCCGGTTTTTGTTTGTCGGTGATGTCGGAGGCTACAGTAAATAAGTAAATGTCTATAATAATGAATATGAATCTGTTATTGAGGCACTTTGAGGAGATCTGACTCCGTTTTTGCTTTTTGCGTTTTGCAGCAGCAAGAAAGGAGCCGCCACGCGCCGCCGCAGGAAGTGAGCGGCTCGGAGCAACGGCCGGCGCCGGGCTGGAGGCACGTCGCCTCGGCCACGGCGGCGCTCAGGACCCCGATGAGTCCCGCAGATCGTCTCACCGCCCGGAGGGATTCAGCTCCAATAAAGAGATTTTTAACTGACAGTGTTTGTTAAAAAAAAAAAAAAAAGGAATTCAGAGAATAAAATGACAGAATTATTTAAAAAAAATCTTGTCTGTTTGTTTTCAGCCGATCGATCTAATTGATTTACACTCATTGGCCGCTTTATTAGACACACCTGTCCAACTGCTCCTTAATGCAAATGTCTGATCGGCCAGTCACATGGCAGCAACTTCAAAAACGTTGGTGGATTAAAATTCAGAAAATTGAACATCAATACTATAATTATTCTTTTTAGATATTATGAATATTTTTATTATAGTATTTATTATATCATTTAGAGCCTGTTTCATTTTCCGTTTATAAGTTCAGAAGTGAACATATGTTGAGACTCTGAGTGAGACGTTGTGGTTTTCTCTCACGTCGTTTTGTTTGCATGTTTTTTGTTGGATTTTTTTCGATTTGGTTTAAAAAGTGAATTCATGAAGTGATGAATGAAACGTGAGCCAGGAAACATTCTCATGCACATCAGGGTCAAATTTAAGGCAGTCGGCTTATAAAAATTGTTTTATTAAATGGTATTCACTCTTAAATAATATGTAGAAACATTTGACCCAATCCCAGTATCGTGTGTGTGTGTGTGTGTGTGTGTGTGTGTGTGTGTGTTTGCATCCCACAAGTAAACAGCTCTTATTTACAGACGTACAAAATGGTCCTCAGTTCGGTAGAATTCAGAGAATCCGACGTTGTTTCTGCTTCAGCAGGTTTCAGTTTGTCTCCTGGTGGAATAAAAACCCCCTCGACCCCGTCAGGAACGGAGCGACTCGTCGGCGCCGCCGGGCCCAGACGGACTGGACCCTGCAGTGCTGCTCTGAGGGGATCCGGGGCCCCGGGGGACCACGCTGTCTCCTGGGGGCGCCACGGCTGTGCTGATCCGCTCTACAATGCTGGACAAGCAGTCCAGGCTGGAAACGAGCGACCGGTGGTGGACGGAATCTGTCGGGGAGACAGGAAGTAGATTTAACAGGTCAAACCCAAAGACACTGACAGGTGGATGCGCCGGTACCTCATGAGGTACCGGTCACTATTGTTTTATTTTGTTGAATTGATCCAAAAGTGGGTGAAAATATTGTTTAAAGTCCAACCAGTCTGTGGCGCAAAAACGGTTGCGATCACTGTTTTAGACGATACAACCGGAAATGACTTCGACTAGAAGTTGCCAATAAGTTCTAGTCGACTATAAGAAGTTGTCGACTAGAAGTTAAACTAAAATAAAGACGCCTTTAGCACGAGGAACTGACCGTCTCTTGGTCGGCTGCTGAAGAATCCGTTGCCGTCTTCTCCGGTGGAACAGCTGCAATCCGCCTGGAACCGGATCAAGACATTAAAGCCAGACGTCAATCAATCGGGCGTGTTGAAGCATGCCGCTATGTAATTATAAATAATTAACTGCGTAATTGCGTAAAACTTTCAAGCAACACAGATGTAAAGTAAAATAAATCGATGTGATTATTTTCTAATTCTGCCGTTTAGACATTGAAGATCTCTCTCCTGTTACGTAACGTCAGACATCAAAGCCCTGAAATCCTCTGTTAAATTCAACTTTATCCCACATTTCGATTGACGACCCGTAGCTAAAAATACGAATCCCAAACGCATTCCGGGCGGCGCCTGAACCCTTCAGCTGTCGCGGGACTCACCGCGCCGTCGGAGCAGTGGGAGTGGGGGCTGGAGGCGTCCGAGTCGCCGCTGCCGCCGTAGCGCCCCAGCTGTGGGTAGAAGCCGTCCTCCTGGCCCGACCTCAGCAGCGCCTGCAGGGACTCGATGTAACTGATGGCGTTTCGGAGGATTTCCACTTTGGGCAGTCGCTGGCTGGGATTGGACGCCGTGCAGCGCTTCAGCGTCTCGAAGGCGTCGTTGACTTTACTCAGCCGCCGCCTTTCCCGCATGGTCGCCGCCTTCCTCCTGTCGGCGTGGGTTGTCTTCCTCTTGCATGCTTTGCAGGCCCAGAGCAGGCAGCGTCCCCCTTGGTGGGGCCCTCCCGGGGCCCTGACGTGCTCAGGCTCCGCCTCCTCCTCCTCTTCCTCCTCCTCCTCCTCCTCCGCCGCCGCCGCCACCGGGACGTGGCGATGGAGATGAAGGAGGTCGTCCGGTTTGAGCACCAGACGGGCGTCCAGGTCGTCAAAGAAGTTCATGTCGCTGGTGCCGAAGCAGGGGTCATCGTAGAGGTCGTCGGACGAGGAGAGCGGGAAGGCGAGGTCGGACAGATCCATCGGCGGTGGAGACGCAGGTGACCAGGAGGAAGGAGGTCAAATCTGATCGGTGAGAAAAATGTACAACCAAAAAAAAAAAAAAACATATAAAAAAAGGAAGAAAAGTTTCCTGTCGGAATCAGCTGACCAGCGGAAACCGCGGTAACGGTCTGGATTGTTCTTAAAGGGCCAGTCGGTGTAACTTCAGCTCCCCTGGCGCGCGTCGTCTTTATAAAGGAGAGCGTGTGGAGGCGGGACTGGGCTTTAAATGACCAATGGTATGAGGGGTGTGGTGTGTGTAGAGGGGGTATTTGGGGGGTGGGGATGAGGGTGGGGGGGTCACCGAGGTGAAACTGCATTCAAATGGAGGCAATAAAAAGCTGCAGAGTTCAGCAGGGGTAGAAAACCAGCTCAGGAACTCCATGAGAAAATTATTTATTATAAAAACCGTGTGAAACTACACGAACATTAAACACTGGAGGCAGATGGTTCTGATGTTTTCACGTATTTTCATGTATTTTCACGTATTTTCATGCTTTAATTTTTCTTCTAACGTCGGAAAATGTTTCTCCTCATCGTCTTTGTGTCGGAGCTGGATCGACGTTCGCTTCCTAAACGCTAAATATTAACTTTTAACATTTAGGACACTAAATGTATTTGTCCAATTTAATGAACAAATAATTAAAATTTACCATTTATTTAATGGTATTGATTGATTAACAGTTACTGTCTAACTGGATCAATAGTTAACTTTCTAATCTCACTGTTGGTGCAAATTAATCTAAATAAAAGTACAGTACATACATAAACTTTAAATATCGTTCACATGTTTTTCATTCATTTTATTCACTTAAAATGCAAAAATTCTTCTTTTTTGAGTAGAGTTTTCATGTTTGACAAGAAATAAATATATAAATATGAAAAGTCTTATGAAGGAAATGTTCTTGTAAAGTTAAAGTTCTCATAATTAAATGTTCTGGTTCCAGGTCAGACGTTTTGTCGCTGCTCAGAGCTTCAGTCTGAGGTCCTGCTGAGGAGGTCAGGATGTCACACAGTTGGCTAATGTGTGTGTGTGTGTGTGTGTGTGTGTGTGTGTGTGTGTGTGTGTGTGTGTGTGTGTGTGTGTGTGTCTGGGAGAGAGGCTCAAAGCAGGTTTAAGTATTCCTGAGCAGGTTTCAATTATTTTTAAGTTTGTCTTAAATCCATAGAAATAAAATAAAATTGGAAAATAATTTGTTTTATTTTGAAATATGATAATATGATAATATAATAATAATGATAATAATGATAATAATGATAATAATGATAATAATGATAATAATGATAATAATGATAATAATATATTATTATATTGTAATATTTTTTATTATTATTATTATTATTATTATTATTATTATTATTATTATTATTATTATTACATAATAATAATAATATAATGAAATCTGATAATAAAACCAGTAAAAGCGAACATTAATGTTAACATTAACATTAGAATGTGCTAAATTCTGATTGGTACATTATTCCAAGCTGATGTTTTTGTGTTTGTTTACTAGTTGTTATGTCAGCGTGCGCTGTTTGTTTGTGTTTGTTTGTGTGTGTTTGTGTGTGTTTGTGTGTGTTTGTCCTTAGAAGTGAGATTTTTCTCAGCCTCAGAGATGAAGTCCCGTCGTGGGACGGATCCGACTCCTCGGCATCATGGGAAAGCAGCGCGATAAATTTAGCAGCTCGTGAAATCTAAGACAAGTGGCCTTTTAACTGAGGGTGTATCATCGGGGAAGACACCCTACGCACACACACACACACACACACCGATACACACACACACCAGCTTACAGTAGCGCCGATCCGGACCGCCTCCAGCCAATCAGAGCCCCGGAGAAAGGTCGCGGAGCAGCCAATCACAGCACAGCAGGCTCAGATTTCACGCTTTTCCGTGAGTCAGCAGGATTTAATTTGCAGCAGATTGTGAAAATTATTGAAAAAGAGAAATTTGATTTACTGTTGATTTCACCCAATCAGAGGAGAGCTTTCATAACGGTAAGATTTTATTGGCTCACGTCAGAAAGTCACTTCCTGTTTATAAACAGGAAGTGACTTTTCAGCTCGGAAGTTTCGACACAAAGCAGTATGTCCAGCAATCAGACATACGGGGCCACATAAAGCCGGACTGGGGGGGGGGGGGCGAATTCTAGACCTGGATGTAGACTCCAGATGGATGGACCCCCCCCCTAAAAAAAAAAACCACGTACACCCTCCCGTTTATGTCCCCAGTTAATGGTCCAATCAAAGCGAACGTCGTCTGGTTTGTGAGTTTGATTCCCAGCAGGAGGCAGGAGGAGGGGTGTGGGGGCAGGAGGAGGGGGGCTGGGGCAGGAGGAGGGAGGCGGAGTCTAACAGGTGTACAACTCGTCTGCCGTTGGCTGAACCTGATTTACTACTTCCTGTTGTCGACCTGCTTTAACGCCATGACGGCCGCGACCGACTGGTCTAGTAGGATCTAAGTAGCCTCACACACACACACTCACACACACACACTCACACACACACTCACACACACACACTCACACACTGATGGGTAACCATGCTGTTCCATTCTTCTTTCCCTTTATTTGATTTTAAAGTTATTTTAAAGTTATTTTTCTTCTTTCTGACTATTTTTCCTGAATTTTTTAGAATTTTTGTGGAGAAAAAACAAAAATTCTGGATAAAAACGTGGAACTTTTTATTTCATTGGAACCATTTCTCCACATTTTGTTGTTAATTTTTCTTTACGTTTGAAAACTTTTAACAGCTTTTTAAAAAAAATTCCAGAATGGATGAAGACCAGGTCAGGTCCAGCATCGTCTTCCTCTCAGGGGTCAAAGGTCAAACCAACTCAACCTGCTCTCTCTATCTGCTCCTGCTGTGACCAAGTCGTCGGGTCACTTCCTGTCCTTGTGACACGTGTCCGGCTCTCCATCACCGTGACGACCGGGTCTGGACCGGTCATCAGCTGCCTCCTCCTCCATGTAAATCAGAGTGACGCCCCCCCCAGTTCAAAGACGCAGCGACAAAAGGGGAAGTGATACAAGTCGTCATCAGAAGGTTTTTATTCTCCTTCTGGGATCGATTTACAGATCAATATTAATGATCAATAGTTAAAGTTCACTCCAGGAATTTAATACAAATCATTCATGGAAGTAAAAGAAGCATCATTACTGTCCCCATGAATTATTGATCATTATTGGATCATAATTGATTGATTGCCACATTATTGATCCAGATGGTTTAGAGTCATCTCATTTATTTACTTTATGATCTGTAAACCAATGAAACGATTTAAATAAATTTGGTTCTTTACATGAATTCAATTAGAGATGCAAAAAAACGCTACAGCAGCTGGTGTGTGTGTGTGTGTGTGTGTGTGTGTGTGTGTGTGTGTGTGTGTGTGTGTGTGTGTGTGTGTGTGCGTGCGTGCGTGCGTGCGTGTGTGTGTGTGTGTGTGTATTCCTACAGCTGTTTTCAGCTCGTCAACTTGACAGCCCCTCCCTGGTGATCTCGCCGTGAGTGAGCCGTAACCCATAATGCATTTCTGTCTGGCAGGGATTCTCCTGGCCGGATCAGGATTTGAAAGTTTATCAAACCATCTTCAAGCGTTTTTATTTCAAAGTTCAATCTGTTATTATTAATCTATTAATTTATTACCATTTGTTCTTTTCTGTGTTTAAAGTTTCATCATATATCATATTTTTTATAGAGCTGTAGGTAGTTTATACTAGAGAGTATAGAAAATATATTAAAGGCCTTTAAGTGCAGTAGATGCTGTTATAACAGGATTAAAGGTCCTTCAAAACCCCCCAAAATAAAATAAAACATAAAAAACAGCTGAGACCCCAAAAATGACTGACCCGAACCCTAAACCAACCCCAAGCCTAACCCACCCTAACCTAAAACACTGACCCTAACCCTAATTCTAACCCCAATTTTAACCCCAAATCTATCCCAAACATTAACCCCAACCCCAAGCCAACCCTTACACGTAACCCGAGTCCTCGCTCTAACGTGAAACCCAACCCAACACCAAATACAAACCCAAACCGAAACCCAAGTTGTTGTGGGTTAGGGTCAGGGTTAGACTTGGGGTTATGGGTTAAGGTAAGGGTCACTGTTAAGGTTATTGGAAGGGTAAAGGTTAGGCTGATGGTGCATTAGTGTTAAGGGTTAGGATTAGTCTCAGGGGTTAGCATTGGGGTTAGGGTTAAGCATTAAGGTAAAGGCCAGGGTTATTCTAGGGTTGGGTTAGGGCAGCGCTTCTCAAATAGTGGGGCACGCCCCCGTAGGGGGAATGGCGGGATGCCAGGGGGGGCACGTGTGACCCCAGGGAACATGCTTTTTTTTGCCGTACTAGAATAAAGTGTAATTGCACATCCACTACAGTAGTTGGCAGTGGTGCTCTCATTGTCAGGTGTGGGCAGGCAGTATATTAGCTCTACGGCGTAGGGTAAAGCGATAAGAAGTGCAGTAAATGAACCTTGAAGAGACAACGTGGAATTTTTTTTTAACAGGGATGAAAAGAAAGGCGGAGAGAGACAAAGATAATGAGACAAACACAAGTCACACAAAATCTCAAATAAATAATAATAAATAAATGATGCGTCACTTAAAAACATCACACCCCAATCACGCTGATAAGCTGCTGGAGTTTTTTCAGCAAAATCATGCCAAATATTACCAACAGTCATCCCGCTTTGTGAATGCTACTTCAGTAAACCAGCGAGCTCTATTAGCATCATATAAGGTGGCGTACCAAACTGCTCAGTGACCCCCCCCCATCCTATTTCCCCATGTTTTCCTCATTCCCTTGACTTTTTTTTTCACTCCCTCCCAATATGAATGGATTTTAATTAATTTAGCTCTTGTTTTTTTTAAAAAAGTTTTATATATATATATATATATATATATATATCCATCAGTGGTTGGATGGATCCCCAATGGTCCCCAATAAAAACAGGTGAGAGTAGCTAAGGATTTGAACCCACATCCTCTGGGTTACGAGACCTGATCTTAGCCACTGAGCTACCCCTCCCTTGGTGGTTCTGGGTTTAGGGAGGAGAAAGGTTGGAGAAGGGTAGGGGTAAAGGTAGGTGGTGGAGGTGAAAAGGTATGCTGGGAATGGGATTTGAGCCCTACTCCTGCGAGTGTGACGGTTGCTTTCAAAACTCTGAGCTACAGCTTCTCTCTGGTGTCTGTGGAGGAATACAAAGATGAGGTAGATGGTGGTTAAAAACATGATTAAAAGAAACATCAGGTTGGGTATTGAACCCTTGACCTTCTGGATCTTACTTCTAAACCATCAAGGAGATAAACAGGAATGGAAAATGGAAAGATATAACTCAGGGGTAAGGGAATAAGGGGGAAAAAAGAAAGATTTGGGGATTAAAGGGTTGGTGTTGGGGTTAGGGTTTTGGAGTTAGTTTCAGGGTAAAGGTAAAGGTTAGGGTTAGGGTTAAGGTCAGAGTCAGGGTCAGGGTCTGGGTAAGGGTTGGAAATCGAGTAAGTATTTGGGGTTCAGGTTAGGGGCAGCATTGGGGTTAGGCTTGGGGTCAGGGTCAGGCTTTGGTTTCAGGGATCTTAAAACCAGTTCTGTCAGACTGGGTGTCTCCTGGGCCGAATCCAGACTCACTGAGGTCCTGCGTTTGGATTTGCAAATTTTTCTGGCATCATTGAGTCGAGTATTCTCGCCCACGGAACCGAAGCATTTCTCTTTTCTTACACTTCTAATGTCACACTCGAGCTCTGGTGTGATCGCGTTTGGAACGTGTTGGAGAAGAGAATTTCATCGGAGTCTAAATCCAACCATGAAACAGACAGACGACTGTTGTTGTTGTGTTTGCGTTGTTTTTCCATTCGTACTGACAATCCCACCAGGAATGAATCCCTTATGAACCGCAAAAAAAGTATTTAAACACCTCATGGCGACACCAGCGAACACGCTTGTCGTCCTCACGTTACTCCACCTGATCAGCGTGCGTTACCAAATTTCAAGAATCTCCAAAATCTCATAAACTCAACCTCTTCCAAGCTGCTGATCATTGGTTGGTTCCTCTCCTGCAGAGTCACCTTTGCAGGTGTTTCCATCAACCTGGGCATCTTCTGAGCGGAATATCTGGATGTTCTCCTCACGGAACCACGTTCGCCCCTGATTAGAACCGGTTCTAGTCTGTTCAGGTGAACGACTGGAAGAAAACGTGACTCTTTTAAAGGCTTTCAAATGGATGACGATGATGATGGCTCACCTGCAAATGGTTGTAATTCAGTATTCCTACCAGAAGGTGGCAGAAACACACCTGCAGAACAGGATTAACAATAGAAAGGAGTCGACACAAGAATCTCATAAAAAGAAGTCATACAAAAATATAATAACCCCAGTGTTTTATTAATATAATTATTTTAGGAGTGTTTTATTATTATTTCTATATAATTTTTTTTTTGCTTCTTATCCTGTCCTGATAGATAAATTTAGTTTCAGCCCATCTTTAAGAAGCCTTTTGACACCTTTTGATCTCATTGATTGAACCTCTTATGGATGGGTCAGGTCTCTAACAGAGGGGTACGTAGATACGTGAGACCGCCCCCTATAGGTAGCTCAGACAATGCAGTAGATGTCACGTCCATAAACACCCGATTCCAGCTTCTCGGGGTCTCCTGGGTTGTTTCTCAACCCTCCGGTCCGGCTGGGAAAATATGTATTTATGATCACATCTTGGAGTATCCCAGGAGGAGCAGGGATGTTGCTGATGAGCTTGTCACCATGGTGACCAGACCTGGGTAAGTAGAAGGAAGGAATTGGAGAGATGTTTCATTGGTCGGCTAGTCAGACAAGAAGAACATTTGTCCTCTTCTTTCACTTCCTGTTTTCACTGAGCTCTTCTTCTTCAGTCATCTGGAGAGAACATTACGTATTTACGTTATGATGTTCTCTAAGCAGACCCTTATCACGTAAAGAAAAGCTTGTGCGCGTCAATGTGTGTGTGTGTGTCGGAGTGTGTGTGCTGGTGTTTTGTATGCACACAGGTGTGTCCTCCTGCAGCGGTGGATAAACTGAATACAAATTTTTATTAATTAAGGGCTAATTTCCCGCTCCATTGACTCCAGTTCCCACGTAGCCTCGCTCCTTTCCTCAGAGGACCTATGAACACACAGCGCCGACACGCTAATACTGGTTAGAGTGTTTTAGCGGTGAGTCAGTGGAGGCGGAGGCTGGTTCTGAAGTTTGAACGTGGATAAATGGATAAAACGTTTTATGTTTCGTCGTATGAATCAGTCGTGAAACTTGTTGGGTCAGGTTCAGCTGAGGAACTTTGTTTGATGAAGGTGAAGACCCTGATGAAGGTCAGTTCTTAACCCGAACCCCAACAACCAGTGGAGGGCAGCATCTACTCCGTTTCATCCAGAGAAGAAGAAGAAGAAGAACCACCAGGTGTTGCTGTTGTGGTCATCGCTAACGTTCTGCTGGTTTCAAAGACACTAAATATGTCAAACCATTTTAGCATGCGGTGTAGCATGATGCTAAGGAAGTTCATTAGAAACCAGAAGCTTACCGTGTGTTCAGACTGGCGTTAGCTAAAATGCTAAATTGTGACAAAAAAAAAAAACGCCCCAATTTTGAATGATCTCGTTAATTAAGATTTCGTGAAGTTTTGATTGAGGTCGAGCTGCAAAGGAAGCTTTAGATGTGTTAGCATTAAGCTACCGACCATGATAGCATGAGAAGTACAGCAAGCTGGAGAAACTCTTAGCATTAGCTTAAAACCAAGCTGCAGATGTATTAGCCTTAGCTGCAGAACAAGCTACAAACATGCTAGCATTAGCTGAAAATCAAGCTGAGATGTGCCAGTGGATGGAGACGTGCTTTTACGTGTGTGGTCAAATATTGTTGTACTAGTTGATTTAGCGGTAATCTTTAACCAGGACTCGCTATAAATTGTCGGAATGTACATCTAGAGAGAGGACATACCTGTGGATGATGACGACGATGACTAGCCGTCGTGATGATGAAGACGAACATCCGATGACTTGAACAGAGCAGGTTTGAGTCTATCATGACACACATTTCCTCTGGGGACGCGGTGATGTGAGCGCCGCCGAGCAGCCTGCGTTGTAAATCTGCCGTCTGCCATCTTCTGTATTTCCTCTTGATAGCATCAGCATGATGCTTCATGAAAGCCTTGAGCTTATCAACGTGTTTATCCAGCCTCCTGGAGTTAAACGCAGCTTTAAAGTGGCTCAGATTGATCCTAAATAAAGGTTCTTATCAGGCGGAACACACCGCGCTGCTGAAATAATAAAAAAATACTTGATATTATAGCTGTCAGGGTTATCTACGAACACGATGCTCTGGCAGCGTGGATAAAGAAGCCGAAACCACACAAATCATGTTCACACTGAGAGGCGGTAGCAGCGATTCGCCCTCTGATGTCACCAGTCACACCCACTGGGCTAGCATCGAGCTAACAGTGATTCAATCTGGTGAGATTGTCTTATATGAAACTGTTTTTGAAGGCAAAAACAAATCAACAAGTTGGAGTGAAGAAGCGGCGTCATCTGCATAACGGCGCTAAACGGCGTAGCTCCACCCCTGGTGGCAGGAAATGGAAAGTAGAGACTCTATCCTTCAGGGCGCCATCGACCAGCAGGACTGTCTCCAAATTTCTGTCAACGCTAAAACAACCGGTAATTACGTCCGTGGCACCGGAAAACCGATCCTTGCCCGCTAAGCACGAGTCGATTAAGTGCATCAGCGCCGAAACAGGGAGTAAAGGCCGGAGGTAGAGCGGAGGACGGTTGCATCCCAGAGTGATAGAGCAGAGAGCATTCGCGATTTTATTTAGCCGTTAATGGCCGAGGTGAGAGCTCGATGGAACGGAATAATGAGGCAGATCGATGTCCATTGATGCGCCGCACGGACCGCCATGCTTCCCATTACACCGGTGCCTCTGGGCGGACTAATCTGCTCCCTAAGTAAAGGGGTGGCTGGGAAGGTAAGGGAGCGGCAGAGTAGGGAAGGACTATTGATCCGTGCCATAAATGATAAAAAAAAGCATTGATTGTTTTAAATATTCAGAGGTGAGTTTGGGAGTGGTTTTATTCTTGATGACGTATTTATGAAGCAGCAAACAGTCAGACGGAGCTTCTTGCGGTTGTTTGGGGTCGAGACTCAGCGGCGGCAGAACCTTATTTGCTCTGCTTCAAATGAAACGTGGTTTCCCAGAGTCTTACCTGGGGGGCAAAGGGGGCCCACCTGAAGGAAGTAGGAGACTGTCATGTGGGCAGGCTCCGGCGCTAATTAAACCTCGAAACTCGCTGCGGTTCTGTCGATGCCGCCAGCATCAACAAACAGGCATGAAACAGTCAGCGTGCACCGCGGACTTGTTCACGCCGGCAAAAACATCGCTCAGGTTGTCACCGCTGATCGCAAGTCCTCTCCCACTTATCAGAGACGTGTGAGAAATGTTTCATGAGTTAAATCCCTGAAGCCCATCCAGTCGAAGCTCAACGCGTAACCATGGAAACAAAAACATACACACAACAGAAGTTAAGTGTTAAGTGTAGAAAGGTCGGAAAGTTTGTTAGAAATGAGATCTGTATGCTAAACCTGATAGACAGATCACCACTGTCTCTAATCTGGCCATCACCACTGTCTCTAACCATCATCACTGTCTCTAATCCGTCCACCATGGCTGTCCCTCACCACTGTTTCTATAATCAGTCCATCACCACTATCTCTAATCTGGCCATCACCACTGTCTCTAATCTGTCCATCACCACTGTCTCTAATCTGTCCATCACCACTGTCTCTAATCTGTCCATCACCACTGCCTCTAATCTGTCCATCACCACTGTCTCTAATCTGTCCATCACCACTGCCTCTAATCTGGCCATCACCACTGTCTCTAATCTGTCCATCACCACTGTCTCTAATCCATCAATCACCACTGTCTCTAATCTGTCCATCACCACTGTCTCTAATCTGTCCATCACCACTGCCTCTAATCTGTCCATCACCACTGTCTCTAATCCGTCCATCACCACTGCCTCTAATCAGTCCATCACCACTGTCTCTAATCCATCAATCATCACTGCCTCTAATCAGTCCATCACCACTGTCTCTAATCCATCAATCATCACTGCCTCTAATCTGTCCATCATCACTGTCTCTAATCTGTCCATCACCACTGTCTTTAATCCGTCCATCATGGCTGTTCTCTCCCCAGCGGTTCTACACCTCATAATGCATCTATGACTACCCAAAGAGACCGCCCACCAGCCTCAGCTCTACCCCCCCCCCCCACTAACGTTTTCCCTTGCGGAATTAGTGCCTGCGGTCTTAATGCGTAGCATCAACAAGGAATTAACGGGCGTCGGACTTCTGATTGGCTCCACCGTAATTCCCCGGCAAACAGTGGTATCAGAATGCCGACGACCAGCCTCTGATTAGCACTGACACAACCGTAATTGGATTTACTGTAGAGTTAATTGAATCGGGTTAATGAACGCCGTCATTTGTTTGCCGTTTCTGCGCGGAATTCAGGTCTCGCGCTAAAGTTAGCAACGCAGATTGACGAGTGGCGCGTAGCAAAGCGACTAGACGCCACTCATTATGGGTTTGGTCACCTGGTGGACCCCCTGCAGCATGGTCGTGGAGGTAAAGTAGCCACTTCCTGTCCAGCTCCTCATTCCTGACATGAGAAACTAGGAAACTCGGCTGACGATGAAGAATTTAACGTTCTCAGGTCTAATTGTTCTCGTTAGCGTCCTTGGGGCCTTTAATGGCTCTTTAATGCTGCTCTGTAATTCCTTCACATTCGTCTCAAACGTTTGCAACAAAAACACCAAACAAGGCGCGTTCTGGGATGTCGGGCGTGCCGCTGATGATCCTGCAGTGCAGCGTGGGTAATTAGGCAGCCGTCGCACTGCTCATGTAAAGCAGAGGAGCCGATTAGCAGCTGGATGCTTCCTCGACGCAGCGCACTGAATCTTCTCACACCTGAAGATCACACGCCGAGCCGTTGATGTCAACATGAGCGATGGCTGACGACGCCCCCGTTTCCAGAAACGCTAATGCTAATTACAGCTAATGCTTGAAACACGGGACGAAAGCAGAACTCATCCATTATGACAGGAAACGGGAATATAGTCCATGAAACAGTAATGCCTACTATCATTATCTATCTATCTATCTACCTACCTACCTACCTACCTACCTACCTACCTACCTACCTACCTACCTATCTATCTTTTCTATGCAAGGGTATTACCTCCACCAGGAAGGTTATATTCTGAGTGTTCGTTCAACAGTTCCCCATCCAATCAACCAACCAACCAACCAACCAACCAACCAACCAACCAACCAACCAACCAACCAACCAACCAACCAGCAGACACAGGTGGAAACAGCGTCCATGATGGAGCTTACTAAGATTTAAGTATATTCTATTATTTGAATGATTTTTTGACGTCATAGGGTTCTACCTATCTATCTATGAGTTTAAACTCTACATCCTGGGTCTTTGGCAGCTGCAGAGACTATCGCCCCCTGCTGGTGAAGAGTTATTACCGCTGCCTCGTTCCTGATCGATACCTGTTGGGTTCTCATGTTCCTCTTTGGTGACATGATACTCGGGGTTTGTTGCTTTCAGATTAGATCAGGGTTACAACGGCGGAGCCAAATGTCAGCCTTTCACAGAACCGATGAGTCACAGGTTGAACGAACAGCGATGACATTTCACCACCGTGGGGGCTTGATGGACGGAGGAGAAGGAGGAGTGGGGGGTATAGATGAAGGGTGCAGACTGTTGCCATGTTTTATTCCTACATAAAACGGCACACCGGTGTATCATCAGGTGAACGTCACGACTCAGCGAAACACAAGACCTGACACGGGTCTAGATCACAGATCATGTGACCCAATGAAACCCCATCCCTAGAATCTGGATCTCAGGACCTGGTTCCAGATGTGTGATTGGTTAACTTTGACGGACGTTGTGGTGTTTGTCATTGTGATGACATCACATCACCGTTTGCATGTGTCACATGACCTTTTACTACGCAGGTATGACGTCTTCCTATTGGTCTAGCAGACCTTTCTCTGCGAACCGCCAGTCCGTCATGGGATCTCAATCTGCGAGCATTGAGGCATGACGTGTAACATGCCAGCGCTGGCATGTAGACCCATGTTGAACATGTGTGAAGCCATGTAAACAACAACAACAACAACAACAACCACAGATCACGGCAATGATTTGCTGATTTGCCGCTGGCAGGGGGGGAGGAGCTCCTGCTGGCGTTCCACTGCGAACAGCTAACCTTTAAAAAAGCCATAAAGCAGCAGCAGGAGCACGGAAGAGGAGGAGGAGGAGGAGGAGGAGGAGCCTTCATCCTGAACAGAGATGTTAAAACACCCGATCTGGAATGTTTGAAGAATATATTCAGTTTGGTCTGATAATAAATAAATCAGAGATAGCATCAAAGTCAAATTGGTTTTGTCTAATTAAAACGGGCCGTGTGGTCCTGGCGCCGTTAAATCATGCCTCCGATCTCCGGTTAGCGCTTAGCTCAAAGGGTTGTGTGACAGTTTGACAGCAGATAAGAACGAAATGTAGATGGTGTGAACGTTTGACGGGGCGATCGCCGGAATCTGTCATCAAATCAGAAGTCTTCATTTTTAGGTCAAATAGTCAGAATGTAACGTAAAGACGTTTTAGCTTAAAATATAAAACAAAATAAAATACGACCAGCGGAAAAACTGTTTTTATTTTATTTAATTATAAAGGTGAATCCAGTTTGTATCAACTTTATTAGCAACATTCTTGTGACGTCACACCAACGTTTGTTTCCTGTTGGTTCTGCTAGCTTGGGAGTTTCAGTTTAGTGGTAACGTATTTTGTGTTAGCGGCCCGGGGCGGCCCCTTTAAGGTAGTCATGTGACCGAGGCAAGCATCTCCACAATCGTCAAGAGTGACTCATAGACAGATGTGGAGGAGAGAATCCAAAACAAAACTGACCGACTGACCCACGAACCGGTACTAGTCCATGACCTGGGGGTTGGGGACCGCTATGTTAGAAGACACAGCTAGCTATTGCTATTGGTTAGCATTTCATCAGCTAGCGTTCTAGCTTTGCCACCCTATGTCTGTCCGTTTGGACCTCTGAATCGGCGCCGATGGGTTTCGTTCTACAGGTCTGAGTCGCTGAACCGCCATTCGCCGTTCCTGCGGCACCTCCTCTCTCTCTGGAGGAGCGTCTCTGGGGACTGGCTTGTTTCTCCTGGAGGCGCCATCTCTGATGTGATTGATGGTTCTGCTGATGGCTAGCTGTCGGTTTCCTTCAGCGGCTGTCGCTGGCGGTGAATACCAAACGGATTCGTGACCCCAAACATCTCCCCGGCTACCAAAGGCACGCCGAAGACTGTGTGGAGTTTGTGTTCCAGCAACACTTCCTCTCAGCAAAGTTAGCATCCTGCTGCTTTTATTCTCCCCAGAAAGACCCGTCTGAGTGAATAACAGCTCTTAAGCTATCAGACCCTCGGGACCGCCATCAGTTTTAATAGCAGCGCTCTTCTTTTCCCCGTTTCCTTCCTCTCCAGACGCTCCAGTACCGAATATTCTCGCTATGTGATTGACTTTATTTCAAAGATCCAATACAGTCTTGATAATCAAATGTCCCTGCAGCTCCTGGGAAAAGGTACCCTTGAGGTTCTTCTTCAAAAGCACAACTTTTTGTTTAAGTCGCTGGAGAAAAGAAAAGAAAACTCTCCAGCGTCAGATGTTTTGAGATCGACCTTGGAAAGTCAACACGCCGATAATCATCTGAAGTCTGAAGAAACCTCTGCAATGTCAGCGCCGAGGGGTGGGGTGGGGGGGGGTTCTGTTTCTGTTTCTGCTGGCTGCCTGAAACAACAGCCGTCGTCCAACAAGTAGAACCTGGAGATACCAGTTTAATCCGTTCCGCCACTGAACTCGTAAGTCAAGCAAATATACTGCATTTGAAATGACTAAAATCATTTTAATCCGTTCCTGCCTGTAAAAAAGCCCCCAAGTCCCCAAATTATTTTAAAAAACGTATTTTTATATAAACCAATTGACACGCAGACTTTAACTGTGTATAATTAATTATATATAAGTTACGTAAACAGAGATAAAGAATGAAAAGAAACACCAACGAGAACGAGATCTGGTCTCACTGATGTTGTATCCATCCGCCAACACGTGGTAAAGAACGAGATGCGGTCTCACTGATGTTGTATCCATCCGCCAACATGTCGTAAAGAACGAGATGCGGTCTCACTGATACTGTATCCATCCGCCAACTGTGGTAAAGAACGAGATCTGGTCCCACTGATGTTGTATCCATCCGCAAAAATGTGGTAAAGAACGAGTTGCGGTCCCACTGATGTTGTACCCATCCGCCAACACGTGGTAAAGAACGAGATGCGGTCTCACTAATGTTGTATCCATCTGCCAACATGTGGTGAAGATCGGTATCCGGTTCCACTGATGTTGTACCCATGCGCCAACACGTGGTAAAGAACGAGATGCGGTCTCACTGATGTTATATCCATCCGCCAACATGTCGTAAAGAACGAGATGCAGTCTCACTGATGCTGTATCCATCCACCAACTGTGGTAAAGAACGAGATCTGGTCCCACTGATGTTGTATCCATCCGCCAACATGCCGTAAAGAACGAGTTTCAGTCTCACTGATGCTGTATCCATCCGCCAAAATGTGGTAAAGAACGAGTTGCGTCCCACTGATGTTGTATCCATCCACCAAAACATTGTAAAGAACGAGTTGCAGTCTCACTGATGCTGTATCAATCCGCCAACACGTTGTAAAGAACAAGATGCGGTCTCACTGATGCTGTATCCATCCGCCAACATGCCGTAAAGAACGAGTTTCAGTCTCACTTATGCTGTATCCATCCGCCAAAATGTGGTAAAGAGCGAGTTGCGGTCCCACTGATGTCGTATCCATCCACCACAACATTGTAAAGAACGAGTTGCAGTATCACTGATGCTGTATCAATCCGCCAACACGTTGTAAAGAACGAGTTGCAGTCTCACTGATGCTGTATCAATCCGCCAACACGTTGTAAAGAACGAGATGCGGTCTCACTGATGCTGTATCCATCCACCAACTAACAGCGGTGTCCTGAAGCGCGACCTGTATCTCAGATTTTCGCTTCGTATGTCAAACTAAAACACGGACAAAGCGGTGCCTCGAGGTACTACTTTATGTTCCACACCGGCCCGTGTGTGTTGGTATCCTATCACTTTAAAGGCTGCCGTTCCTCAATCTGGGTCTTAATCTGGCTCTTTATCTGGTTCTGGACCATATGGACTCCCTCTCTTCTCCTGGAGAGGCTTGAGCTGGGGATCGATGCGATCTCATCGGGTTAAGCGATACGTGTCGGTGCCGAGCACAAACAAAGAGTGATTTCATTTGCCGTTGCGGCGTGACGGCTGCTACATACAGAACAGGGCCGCTCTGCTCTGGCTGCATTAGATTAAGCGCTGCCGTGCGAGCCCATTCTAACTCCATTTACCTCCGGCGTGGGGTATTAGCTGGGGCCTGTGGGGAGCTCGCATTGATCGCTGATGTGAGGGGCGGCGACCGGTCATATCGCTCAGCGAGCACCAAGACGTTCACACCCATCTTTATATGGAAAGAAATTGAACAGATGCGCGTATCCTCCCGACCCGGTTAGATCTCCATTATCCGAGCATAACAGCCACTTATTTTCCCGTTGAGACAGCGGCGCGACGAGCGCCGTCCCAACGCTCCCGCCGAGTCGGAGCGCCGTTTAAAACATCTGGTCGGCTGCCAGAGCCGCGTTCCCACGGCGGCGCTCCGTCTCCTGGTCGGGGTTCTATTGGTTCATCGCGGGTCGGGTCATTAAGACGAGATTCGCCGTCGAACTGGAGCGCCGGCAGCTGTTCTGATGCGCGAGCGGCGGCCATATTGGCACCAATGGAACGCCGCGTTAGCATGAGAATGAGGCTCGTTGAGGATTTATTTTCTCTTGAGGATGAAGACGATGATGAGGGTGAAGATCAGTGTTCAGCTCAGCCTCTGGTTGGCTGATCTACCCAGGTCGCTCGATTCAACCAATGATCATCCAGGAATAGATGAGTCGTGGTTTGTGATTGGACGAGACAGAACCACGTCTGGCGGACGCCGCTCGCGGCCCCATCATGGGGCGTGTCCCAGACGACCTCCTCACCCGCTTCACCCGCCGGGTGGAGGAGACATTTGACATTAACATCCAAGGGCGGAGCCACGTGGTTACCGTGGGAGACCAGGCCGGCGGAGCGACCTCGCAGATGCGACCTTTCTACTCCTCCGCTGGATGCGCGGCCGTCGTCGCCGCGGCGATGAAAGGATGATGTAACAGCTTCCCAGAAATCCATTTGCGGACCAAAAATCAAACGGACCCCTGAGAAGGTCTGAATAAAAGATAAGTGCTTTCCGCGGCGGCGGACAAAAACCCCACTCTGCGACAGCATCCACGGGTCGTCCTTTAACAGCACGCCATCAGAAAGGTCGCCGGGCGCTCGTTCCGCCGCCGCTGGTCCAACATTCTGAAACAGTGTGATGATAACAACTCCGAGGGGCGGGACGGTTTTCATCACGATACGGCGTGAAGCAGACCTTCCTCCTGATGGCGGCGAAATGCCAACGACCCGCCGTTCCCGAAACAGGAAGTGATGCGGCGAGTGAGGACACGACGTTCAGATGGAGGATGTGTTTTGCTTAAATATACGGCTCCTGCAGATGGATTGTTTGATGGCGTCCAGGTGGACGTCCGTCGATGGCGAAGCATCAGTTGAAATATGTGGAGAATCGGTTCCACCAGCAGGGAGGAAACGGAACCCTTTCAAAATAAAACTTTACCAGATGTCAAAACTGGATGATTGGTGGAGCTAATCCACAGAAGAAGAAGGCGTGGACTCGTCTTGCATCATCAGAAGGTGTTCTCACCTGCAGCAGGTGAGCTTTCCAGCCATCCAACTTCTGGTCATGTGACCCCTTGAAGGCCACTTCCTCCTCCACTTCCTCCTTTCTGGAACCATAAATGCACTCCTGTTGTCAGGAAGTTTTCTCTCAGTGTGTTTTTAGTGACGCAGCAGGAAGCGGAGCGTCGTATTAACATCGTATTAGCATCGCATTAGCATCATATTAGCATCGTGTTAGCGTCTCCGCCCGCCGCGCGCTAATGGGAGGAGACGGCTGGAGACACGCTGTCAGCTGCAGATGTTTCCTCAAAACTCCTCCCTTCAAACAGACGTGTGGCTTCGCTCCATTACAGACCAGTGTGTGTGTGTGTGTGTGTGTGTGTGTGTGTGTGTGTGTGTGTGTGTTTGTGTGTGTGTGTGTGTGTGTGTGTGTTTGTGTGTTAACCCACTTCAAAGACTGATTGTTTATTGTTAGAGGCAATTTCCATAATTTAAAGGATGATGATGATGATGATGATGATGATGATGATGATGATGATGATGATGATGATGATGATGATGATGATGAAGGGCAGCGCTAAACGATTGATGTGGAGGGTGAAGGTCAACGCCATCCATCTTGTTTTCGTCAGCTCTCGATCCAAACTGACCGTTTAACCACGTCCTGAGGCTCCTCCCCTTGCCCCGCCCACTCTACCCCCTCCAGACGAGAGGAGGCCAAGCCCCGCCCCCCCCCACCATCGACCCGTGCCCCAACACAACCACAATGGCGACGCAATTCCAATACATACGTACATTAAACAGATAGTTCTGGTTTTCTCGGAGGCGGGACCAATCACAGAAGGGTAGGCCACACCCCTCCACCAGGGGCCACACCCTTTCACGAGGGGCCACGCCCCCTTTGTTCTTCTAGAGTTGATAACACCTCAAGTCCTAATCTCCACCTCCTCATCCTCACCTCCTCATCCTCGTCCAGATGGCGCGGGGCGCTAGCCGCTAGCGCACACACTCCTGATGGATTGCACCACAACACACACTCCAAACGCAACCGCTGCAGGTGTGTGTTAGCATCCCGCCGTGTTTCTAGAGGCTAATCGCCAAAGGGAACGCTGATGCAACTTTGTGTGTGTGTGTGTGTGTGTGTGTGTGTGTGTGTGTGTGTGTGTGTGTGTGTGTGTGTCATCATTGGCGGTGGGGTTTGCAGAGGTGTTTGCCGGTTCTGCCTGTTTGTTTGATTATTGAGTGACAGGAAGCTCAGGAGAGACGCGCCGCGCCGCTGCAGCCGCCGCCTCCGGGCTTCAAGGTCGACGGGATTAGCATTTAAAACCCGCCGCCGCGCGGATCTGAGGCGAGAGACGCCGGAGCGACACAAACCTGGCAGCCTCAGAATTGGATCTTCCTCTACTTTCAGCTCCTCCTCATCTTTTATTTTTGAAAGTTTAGCTTCCTCATTACAGCACATCACGAGAGCACACGGGGTTAACGCTCCGCGCTGCGCCGGATTTGATCTACGCTCTTTAAACAAAAGATTCAGGGTGTTTTTACGAGTAACATGTAAATATGTAAAGCACATGGTGCGTTCAGGTGCGCCCCGCCTGTAGCGCCGTTAGCCTCCAGTGATGTCGCGCTACATTTAGCATTTATATTTTAGCTGATGATGAAGATGAAGATGAAGATGAGGATGAAGATCAGGATGAAGAAGAGGGTGAGGATGAAGATGATGATAGAGATGAAGATTAGAATGTAGATGAGGATGAAGACGAGGATGAGGGTGAAGATGAGGATGATGATAAGGATAATGATGACCATTAAGGTGAGGATGAAGATGAGAATGAGGGTGAACATGAGGATGAGGATCAGGATGAAGATGAGGGTGACGATGAAGATGAGGATAAAGATGAGAAACAAGATGAGGATGAGATGAGAATAAGGATGAAGATGAGGATGAAGATGAGAATGAGGATAAAGATGAGTATTAAGATGAGGATGAAGATGAGAATGAGGATGAACATGAGGATGAGCATCAGGATGAAGATGAGGGTGATGATGAAGATGAGGATAAAGATGAGAAACAAGATGAGGATGAGATGAGAAAAAGGATGAAGATGAGGATGAAGATGAGAATGAGGATGAACATGAGGATGAGCATCAGGATGAAGATGAGGGTGACGATGAAGATGAGGATAAAGATGAGAAACAAGATGAGGATGAGATGAGAAAAAGGATGAAGATGAGGATGAAGATGAGAATGAGGATGAGAATGAGGATGAAGATGAGGACGAGGAGTGTTCTGCTCAGCCTTTGGTTGGCTCTGCTTTAATCCGGTAGCGTTTCTGTCATCTGACATCAAATAGAAGAATTTAATTTAAGAAGAAACAGTTTGTCTTATGGGGGGGGTGAACGTTTGTCCCCACAAACCTCTGGATGCGCCGTTTTTAAATGAAGCTGTCATCGCAGATGAAAAACGTCAACAGGTCGTCGTAATTTTGTTCAGGAAGCTCAGGAGAGTTTCGTACGTTCGCGTCAGGAAAATCAGCTTCCTCTGTTCGGAATCGGGTTCAATCAAAACTCACCAGGGATTCGGTAACAATACGAGCGGCTAATTAAAGGCGCGCCCGCGGGCTCAGCGCTATCGATTCTGGAACGCCACGCTGCTGCTGCTCAAATGCTGTATTACAACTTAATGACTACAGCTGGGAGGTGTGCAGCGCTAGCGCTAACAAACAAAAAAATGAACGTTTGATTTAGATTATGTCGTCTCCAAGTGAAAAGAAGAGTCCAGGGAACGCCTAGACAGAGATGTAGCTAACGTTAGCACGTCTCACCTGAGGGAATACCTACACAGAAATCTAGCTAATGTTAGCATGCATCACCTCAGGGAATACACGGACAAAGATGTAGCTAACGTTAGCATGTCTCACCTGACGGAACACCTGGACAAAGATGTAGCTAACATTAGTACGCCTCGCCCAAGAGAATACCTGGACAAAGGTGTAGCTAACGTTAGCATGTCCCACCTGAGGGCATACGTGGACAACTATGTAGCTAACATTAGCACACCCCACTTGAAGAAACACCTGGAGAAACACTGTAGCTTGAAGTTAACGTTAGCACACCTCATTTGAGGAAAAAAACCCTGTTAAAACACTGTAGCTAACATTAGCACGCCTCACCTGAGGAAACACCTTCTTAACCACTGTAGCTTATGTTAGCACGCCTCACTTCAGGAAACACCTGGAAAATGATGTAGCTAACATTAGCGCACCCCACTTGAAGAAACACCAGGTGAAACACTGTAGCTTGTAGCTAACGTTAGCATACCTTACCTGACGGAACACCTGGTCAGGATGTAGCTAACGCTAGCACGCCTCACCTGAGGGAATACCTAGACAAAAATGTAGCTAATGTTAGCATGCATCACCTCAGGGAATACCAGGAAAAAGATGTAGCTAACTTTAGCATGTTTCACCTGAGGTAATACCTGGACAGAGATGTAGCTAGTGTTAGCACGCCTCACCTGAGGGAATACCTGGAGAAAGATGTTGCTAATGTTAGCATGCATCACCTGAGGGAATACCTGGACAAATATGTAGCTAATGTTAGCATGCATCACCTGAGAAAACACCTAATCAAAGATGTAGCTACGCTAGCACACCCCATTTGAGAAAAAAACCGTTAAAACATCCTAGCTAACATTAGCACGCCTTACCTGAGGAAACACCTTGTTAGACACTGTAGCTAATGTTAGCATGCATCACCTGAGGAAACACCAGCCATGTTAATGATGAAGAGTGAACCATGTGTAAGAACCATAAATACCCATCCTGCATAGCAGCTGCAGCTAGCATTAGAACACCTTAATGCTAACCCCGTGATCGTTCCTTGACAGCTTCATGATATTAGCAACAGACAAACTAGTTAGACGAGTTGCTGATTAAAAAAGAAACAGCTATTTTTACCTGGACAAAATCTAATTTGACGTGATTTTCTTTACCAACATGGAGTGAAGTTTTATTTCATTATTTCCCAGCTGGTCTGGCTCTTCCCGGGCGAGCGGCCGTCACACATCCTGACGCTCGCCGTCTGATCTCCGCAGCCCGACAGCGACAGGAAGCTAAGCGCTAATGGCCTCAGAGGTGATGGGCATTAACGGTATGATTAATTACAGTAATGGAGGGTAATGCATGAGACGCATGTTGGTGCCAACGCACACACACACACACACACCTGTGTGTATGTGTGTGTGTGTGTGTGTGTGTGTGTGTGTGTGTGTGTGTGTGTGTGTGCACCGCAGTCATAAAACCGACAGGGTCTGATGAAATAATGTGAAAACGCTGCCGTCAGAACACAAAGCCAGAGAAATGTGTTTGGGTTGAGACAGAAATAAAAGACTTGTGTGAAAACAGTGGAAACTATTTCTACTAGAAATAAATTACGTCCACAACTTTATTTACTTTATCGTTAAAGGAGACAAAAGTTTCAACACGCTGATGCAACGGGAGGTAAGTTTAATCCGACTGACGGGCTTTAATGCTAACAATTAGCGCGACGACGAGACCTGCAGGTATTCTTCTGTTCCTGGGTCGTCACGGCAACGTCGTTACCGGTACCGTATGGAGCGCCTTAAACCAGCTGGGTTCGCCGTAACGCTAAACTTCTTTCAAGTTGTTTAGTCTTCAATATGTGTGTGTGTGTGTGTGTGTGTGTGTGTGTGTGTGTGTGTGTGTGTGTGTGTGTGTGTGTGTGTGTGTGTGTGTGTGTGTGTTAATATTAATTAAACATATTAATATGAACTAGAGTTGTTACTAACTCCGCGAAGTCCGCCAGTAACGAATGGCGGCTAGCTCAATGCTAACATAATATGGAAAATCCCATTGATAGGGCTAGTGCGTTAGCATCGGCAGCACGATATTTCTGTCCGGTGAGATGGGGGGGGCGTGAGTGGGGGTGGGAGCTTGTGTTTGTCTCCACGTCTGACAGGAAGTCGCTCTGCAGTGACAGGAAGTGCTTCAGCAGCCACTTCCTCCTCCTCCTGGTGGACTGAAGCTGACCTCCTCGTCTGATGAGGTTCCTGACATCAGACCTTCACTGGTCCTCCTCATCTGATGAGGAGCCAGGAGGTTAATGGAGCCACGTTCTCCTCCACTGGCCCCCGGCTCTCCTCGGGGGCCGAATCCAAATTGATCTTCCGCCGTTTTGTGGAGATTAAATTTGCCAGTAACGGCTTCCGTTCCGTGAAGACAGATAAAGCTCCATCTGCTCCTGCTTGGAGCTCCTGCAGGCTCCTTCTCCTCCTGAACTCTTCTTTCTCCCCGTGGAAGGAGGAAAGGTTTCACTGTTAACACGCGTCGACACGCTCAGAGGAAAGTCTACAGGTTTAACACGCCTGTTGAAGTCCTCACGCCGCTGGGATCAGAGGAGGCTTTGGGTTTGATGTTCCTCCACAGGAGGGGAGGAACCAAACGTCCTTTGAATTCTGGACACGCCTAAAAAAAAAAAAAAAACCCAGGTTAGCGGCTAACTTCTCCTTCCTGTCCGAGATGCACTGAAACGTAGCCTGGATGCTAACGAAATCAGAGCGCCAACCAGATCAATCTGATCCAGATTAAACTAACTTGGATTAAGTTGTTCTCGATTATACGTCACTTTTTGTACGTCACGGGAAAAAATTTTTAAAAAGTCCAGGACAGAACTGAGTGGTTATCTACAGTTTAGTCTGGAGTTAATTCAGATTACGTCGCGTTTCGGTTTGTTTCGACTGAAATGTTGAGAGGAAAATATTAAAATATCAGCTGTTATTTGAACTAGATTAAAATATTAATCTACTTCAAAGGTGTTTTTTTTTGATGCAGGAATCAAACATGAACAGATTTAGTCTGAATCTGGATAAAAACAGGATCAATGTTCTGCTCCTCTCCGCCCCAAACCACACCCTCTACGTCTGAACCCCACAACCTGGGTTCATCTCAGTCCTCTAGAATTAAAAACTGTTCAGGATTGGTCGCTCGTGCTGTTAGGCCCGCCCACAAGCGACGGCTGGAACAGAATTCCGTAAGTGAATAAAAATCTAAGTGTTTTTCCTTCATCCCGTTAAAGAGGATCCATTTCCTGAGGCTGAAACGGAGAGGAATTACGACCCGATGCTGTTCGTCTTCGTCCATACGACCTCCCTCCTCTTCCTCCCTCCTCTTCCTCCTTCCTCTTCCTCCGATTCCGACTCAAACAGGAAATGGCGATAACCTGACGCGGGACGCTTGTGACCGGAAGGCAGGTGCCTTAATTTCCAGTAACGTCTGGTTGTTACGGAGCAGATCTTCTCAGAGTGGAGGAGCTAATGGCCTCTGGTGCTGCGTTGCTCTGAGCTGCCGATTAGAGCTCTAATGTGATTTACAGAGAGAGAGCTCAAAGAGGAAGAAGGAGCCGCCGCCGGAGAGCCGGTGGAAGGAAACCACCGAGGAATACACCTTATCTGTAGAGAATGATCCGCGATGTGTTGACTTGTGCGTGTGTGTGTGTGTAGATACATACACACTACATAGAGACTACATACACATTACATAGAGACTACATAGAGGCTACATACACACTACATAGAAACTACATAGAGACCACATAGATGCTACATATACACTACATAGACACTACATAGAGCACATATGTCAAAGTCGAGGCCCACGGGCGAGATCTGGCCCGTGACGCATTATTTATGGCCCGCCGGATGATTTTTAATTACCATTAGAACCGACCCGCAAGCCGCATCCGCCCGCTGGTGTTTTGCACACACTATCACTACATTCCCCACAATGCAACGGTAGAGGAAGTCACTGCAGCGCAACAAGTGGACTTTGGTTTCATTGTTAATCATTGTTAATTCCAACTCAGAGCGGAGGTTGAATTTAGCTACTCCCCTCCTCAAAAATGGAGAGCAGGGGGTTTCAAGCAAGGTGGGGGTCAGAGTTCAAAGGTAAACCTGCGTGTTTTCTGATGAGTTTGCATGTTCCATCCTCGACACAATGCCCCAGCTGCGCATCCAGTCTGCTTGGACACTCTGTGTTTCGTAGCACAGAACCTGCGTGAACAATTGTTCTCTCTGATGGAGCTGAATAAAACATCACACAGGAGCGTCTGACTGATTAACACCTTCACTCCATCTTGAGGGCGTCCTCTGCTCAAAGCCCGACCCCGACCATTGATCAACTTACAAAAGATGAGACACCATCAAACATCAGGCTCAGTCTCAGACAAGTGAGCGTCACACAGCAGTAACGTATTTCTAGTTTTAAAGTCAGTTCAATTTTTCATTTGTTTCTACAACATGTGTTGTCTCCTTGAAGGAAGTATTGATCGGTAGGATCGTAGAGCAGCACAATATTTTTAAGAAAAAAATTTTTTTTTGCACAATGACGCATTATTGTGCAAGCACAACATTGTTATTGTTCATGCAATAATTTGTACACAATAATGTATTTTGAGTTTATAATGCATGTAATTTCATTTATGCATTTATCTTGATATAAAGGAACATATTTTGTTTTTGAAGGACATTTACTTTTTCGCTTTTTTGTAGAAAAGGTTTCCCCTTGAAGTTACTGATAGAGCCATAAGAAAATACTGCATTATTTATTTAATCATTAAATAACATACACTGAGATAGATCTTGGTTCAATAGACTGTGTTCATTTCAGTGCAGTGGTACCTCTACTTACGAAATTAATTGGTTCCGGAAAAAATTACTTAAAGTAGAAAATTACCTAAGTAGAGACGCGTTTTCCATGCAAATGTCCTAATCCGTTCCAAGCCCCCTAAAATTCTGACATAAATGTTTTATAAAGCATAAAAATGCATCAAAACATGTAACAAATACATGTTACGATTAGATTATTACACAATAAATGAGAGTTGTGCATAACGTAAAAAACAAAGAATAGAATAAAGAATAATAACGATGGTCATTTACCTTTTAACTGCTGTCCTCATTGTTTTTTGCCCTCTTTGGTTCATGCCCTCTTGCCCCACCATGAACAACAGAGTGAATTCCAGTCCTCCTTCTGAACTTCTCCAACCACCCACACGATGCCTTAAACTCCTTAAACTTCCTTTTGTTTTAATAACGTGGTGATTGTAGATGCATTACGGCCATATTCTTTGGAGAGATCAACCAAACACAATACGTAACAGGTAATAGCCAATGGCAGAGCAGCTATGAGAATGTTGCGTTCAGGAACCTGTGGGAGATTCGAGTATCAGCCGATACTGTGTTTTTACATTATGTATGTCAAAAAAATTTTCGTAAGTAGAGGTAATATTTTCATGCTGAGAAATTTCGTAAGTAGAGGTACCACTGTATGTTTTAATAAAAACTGAACCATTTCAGCAAATTTGTTTTTTTAGCCCATCATGTATTTGACTTTGACACCACTGACATAGAGGCTACATACACACTACTTAGAGACTACTGTATATAGAGACTACATACACACTACATAGAGACTACATAGAAATTACATAGACTACATACACACTACATAGAGACTACATAGCAACTACATAGACTACATACACACTAGATAGACTACAGAGACTATATAGATGCTACATACACACTTCATAGACACTCCATAGAGATTACATATAGACTACATAAAGGCTACAATCACACTACATAGAGACTACATAAATACTGCATACACACCTCCTCTCTCCTGTGATTCTCTGTTCTCACATCTTTGTTGATCTCGGCTGCGTTCTCCAGCATCAACTCCTCTGGCTGTTCCCGCTACTCTGGCTGTTCCGTCTGCTCTGGCTGTTCCTTCGGATTGTCTGAAACATCTCCTTTTAGGGGGGGGAACAGCTGGTGGAGATCATGATGATGAAAGCTGCCCCACATCCTTCATCTGGCTCCTCCCCTTCCTCCTCCTCCTCCATCCACAATGTAATTGTGCATCAAACCAACAGTTTCTGAACGATCCTTAACCCAAACCACAAACAGATCGTTTTTCTGTCGGTGATGTCATCACGATGACATCACCACTGTGTGTGTGTGTGTGTGTCTTCCTGAGCGACACTTAGCCGCGTTAGCTTCTGAGCCTTCTGATCCAGGTGCTGAATTACGGCTCAGAAACTCACACCTCCGCTGTAAATCTTTGAATTTTAAACTCCTTACCTCATTAATTAACGCAAATATCGACTCCACTTAATGGCTTTTAAACTCAGTGTTTGATTTAAAGGAGTTAAAAAACATCTCTTTTAATTGCTGCCTCCAAAAGGTCACTTTTAATTAACGCCGTGACTCCATAATGTGATTATCAAAGAGTTTCACTCGGCGCATTAAACATGCAGGAATAACAGCAGCGTATGCTTTACGCACGATGCTTTTCATCAGTAGGAGACAAATCAGAGTTACTGCAGGAGAAAAATGTGAAGCAGCTCCAACAGCTTTCTGCAGAGGATTGATGGGAGTGAAGGTCAGTCGCTCCCCAACATCTTTGGTTCTTCTGCAGCAACGGCGACCCTGAACGCGCTTAACATCAGCGAATGTAAAGAGAAAAGCTTTGTGCGACAGAAATTCTCACCTTGACACGGATCAAAAGCTGCGTGTCGAGAAAAATAACATCAAACGTCAAACTTTTGAAGGCAAAAAACATCTCAGGATGATGGATTTTCCACTTGGTTTGAAGCTCTTCCCTCGCTGGGGGCGGAGCTTAAGGAGCCCAAAATGATAAATTTATCTCTAGATACGTTCAGTTAGTTTGATTTCTTGAATTAATTCCATTGTTTAGGAGGAAGAGGAGGAGGATGAAGGGCTTTGTCTGCTCATCGTGTTTCAGGAGCTCACAAATCTTTCTACAAACAGTTGTTGCTCTGGAGAAACTTTATTATTTCCTATATCTGTTTCCATAGTTACGAGAGAATTCCTTCTGCAATAGTGATTTATTTTGAGACGGTTTCCGAGGCAGAAGTAGAAAAAGTGATGAACCCGACTTTATGAACTCGTCTCTGTGGGAATTCTAAGACTTTTATTTTGTTTGCTTCCTTAAAAAGATGGAACTTTTTTTTCTTACGACAAACAGAGACGACTTTGGTTGATTCATGAATCGAACGCACCCATTTGTTTCCTGCGATGGAGACTTCAGGCGCTCTCGCTGACCGGTCGTGTTGCATCCCGGACTCGATTCGGGCTGCATCCCAAACGGCATCTCTGCCCGGATTGCCCCGAATCAGCAAAGTCCCCCCCCCCCCCCCCGGAGGTGAACCGCACCCCCTGGAGCAGAAGAAGATGGATGAGCAACTCCGCCCACTGGTCCAACGGAGGCAAAGGCAGGAAGACGACGCAGCAACGCCACGCAGTACTCCAACTGCCAAGGTCCCAAGATGACGGGTTGGCTTGTTATCAAAACTAAGACGCAGCAGTTTCCCGTCCTCTGCTCCCGTCACCTTCCTCCTCCTCCTCTTCCTCAGAGGCTGCTGATTCAGCTTTGGTTCTTTGCTTGATGACATTTCATCTCTCAATGTTTTGGGTGAGGAGGATAGTAGCTGCATCCAAATTCAGGCGCCGATTTGGACAGAGTGCATCTGAAATTGGTACAGGATGCATTCCAGGTGGATTTTCCAGTAGATCCACCAGGAAGCAGCACCTCGATGGTCTGGTGTGGTCTCTAAAGCTTTGACGGGTGTCTTGGTAGACACTACTAGATCCTGTCAAGCCCTGAACACTTATTCAATCCTGGCTGGACCTTAAACTCTACAGGATTCTTGCTGGTGTTGTTTCTGAGACATGAACGACCCTCAGGGTCCTTCAGTCTTGTTGGAGTCTTCATCGCTTCTCTAGACCTGTAACAGAGTCTGGTTTGTCTGTTCAACATGGAGAGTTGACTGGAAGAGCGAAGTGTGGCGCCTTGAGAGTGTCGAGCAATTCCGATTTAAGAACTTGGTGGAACTTTACAAGGAGTGGACTGAGGTCGGAGGCGGAGCATCAAGAGCCCTCCCTATAAAGACTAGTCCAGGAAATGGACTGCAAGTGTTGTGTTCCTGGTGTTAAGCCACTCCTGAACCAGAGGCAATGTCAGAAGCGTCTCACTTGGGATCAGGAGAAGACTGGACCATTCATCAGCGGTCCAAAGTCCCCTTTCAGGTGAAGGTGCGTTGTGTGCATTTCCTTTGGAAATCCAAGTCATAGAATCTGAAGGATGAGAGGATGGATCCAGGAACCCCAGCTGCTTGAAGTCCCAAGTGAAGCGTCCACAACCTGTGATTATTTGGGGATCCATGACGCCAACAGGTATAGATCCCCTCCAAGGATGGCAGCACCATCCTGGTGATGTACTGTGCAGACTCCAGGATATCCTGTAGAAGCTGCAGGGTATCCTGGAGTCCATGTTGTTCCTCCAAAGCCAACGGACGAAGAAGAACCATCATCTGGCTTAAAAATAGCCCGACTATATTTTGAGTCCATAAATGAAGATACGTCTCAAAAATGCGATTTTTTCATATTTTAGATCTCCTATTTTGACTGATCTTGTGAAATATTCTGACAGTTTGAGGTAGCAGACTCTGATTTTCATGAGCTGTAAGACGTAATTATTTAAATTAAAACAGACGTCTTGAAATATTTCGATCCGCAAATCAGAAATAAAAGATGTAGGAAAGGTTGTGTTGTATGAAAGTCTAACTTTTTGAATCAAATTAAGGGGAAAAAATGAAATGTTCCATTATATCCTGTCTGTGAGATGGACCTGAAGCAGTGGTGTTAGAGCTCAGCTCCTGCTGACAGAGCTCCATTACGGATTGGTTTAGAATCTGAAGGTGATTGACATGAGCCTGACTGGCTTTACCCTCCTTCCCATCGTCTTCCTCCGACGATGAAGCACAGGCTTCACCTACACGCTTTTTTTAAAATCACGTTAGACATGCTTTCGGGAACCAGATCAGGTGTAAAAGATGGATATTTTTACTGATGTAAGAGACGACTGATCCGACGGCGGAGCCTCAGAACCCACCCAGGTTTAAATCTGCTCACTTTATACCAACAATGGGACTCAGAGCGCCAATTATAGGATGTTCTCGGTGAATCAGGAAGGGTAATTACGGAATCTGTGCTCCCTGTGGGAGGAGAATTAAGAGAGTTGGTGGGGAAACGACACCGTTATTTATGCCGTCTTTTATTTTGACGGGGTCTCAGCTGTCACAACTTGAAAACAAGCTTCAATTTGTATGACAAGTCATAAAAACAGCCTCAACGCAGGATTTCAAATCAGCGCCAATCTGGAATATGTCAGTCAGGTTGGGTGACACCGGCCCCGCCCACGGGACGATTTACCTGACAACTAAATAAACACCTTCAGTCGCCATGGCAGCCAAACTGCGGGAGGTTTATTCCTACAATCAAGAACGACGCAACTGCAAACGACACAAGCCGACATAAACCTAGTTTTGTTTTGTCGGGGGGTAAAAAGCAGCTTCCTGATGTAGGCGGAGTCTGGCGTGATGAAGATCCTGCAGCAGCAGGTAGAAGATAGAAAAACCCTGGAGATGGAAAACCTCAACACCTTTAATGGTTTTCTGTTGCCTGAAGGAGTCATTAAACATCTGACCGCAAGATTTATGTGGACACACCGAGTCAGTTCAGTAGCGGCCAAAGAAGAATGAATCATTCAGGAGCAGATGATCCACGATATAAACGTCCATAAAGGCTTGATATCGCCGTGTCGCGTTGCTGTCTGCATCCTGTTGATCGCAGAAGCTTTCAGCCAATAAAAAGCCCACCATCAACATGTTGTCTCTGGTGTGTATGCAGGTTAATAGGGCCGTGTGTGTGTGTGTGTGTGTGTGTGTATGTCGTGTGTGTCGCACAATGAGTTTTGGATGAGTCCCATTTGTAGCGCATCATTAACCCCCTTTGGCTCTGGGCTCGTCCTCCGACAGGCCAATCTATAAATACAGTCGGCTGGGCGTCGCCGCCCGACCGACTAAAAACTGAAACCGACAAAGACGTGAAGAAAGGAGGAAGAGGAGGAAGATGAAACCAGAAGTTAGCAATTAGCAGTTAGCGCTAAATAAGAAACGGCGGCGTTGGCTTTCAGGGTTAGAAAGCAAACTGTTAGGAATCACATCCAGCTCTTGCAGACCAATCCCAGCGCCACCAACCTGGAGGTCCGACCCACCTCCAGGTTGGAGGCGGGGCCTGTACGGGACCGTCCCACCTCCAGTTTGGAGGCGGGGCCTGTACAGGTCTGTCCCACCTCCAATTTGGAGGCGGAGCCTGTAAGGGCTGAGACAGACCTGTACAGGTTGAGGCAGAATCTTCCCGCCAAAAAAGTTAGCAAACAAACCGCTTAGCTTTCAGGCTAGTCTATATTAGCCAGCAAGTTTTGAGCTAAGTCGTGTGTTTTCACTTTAAATCATATTTCAGAACAGCTGCGATGAAATTTGTTTTTAATGGAGTTTAATTAGAGCTGGGATGAAGACGCCGCCGCCGCCGCCGCCGCCGCCGCCGCCGCCACTAGCGGGAGGAAAGGGCAGAAACGTTTCTGGGTTTCTGCTGACTGCAAGCTGTTATCATCAGAACCAGGAAATCACAAGATAAACCTAAGGACACACACACACACACACACACACGTATACACACACACACACACGTATACACACACACACATAGAATCCCTTTTTCCTGCGCGTGTCAGCAGGTGACGGCGAGTAGATGAGGTCACGGTGGGCTCATCAAGCTGATGAGGTAAGCAGTTTTACACACACACACACACACACACACACACACACACACACACACACACACACACACACACACACACACATATGTCCATACAGCTTCCAGCAACATTTCCACCACGTCTCCAAACACCTCAGCTTTTCTATCCGACGCGTGCCTCGCCGTTTAGGCCACACCCCCTCCTCCCCGCTGCACCAGCAGGTCATGTGACTTCACGCCATTCATCACATATCCTCTCCTCCAGCTTTTGAATAGAACTTTTTCTGACATCTGATTCATCCTCAAAATCTATTTAAAAAGTCCTCAAAAAGGCGGCGGCGGCGGTCGCACGACGGCGCCATTCTTCCGCCGCCCTCCCTTTAGGGTCTATTTCCTCACGATGGGACGCGTTCTCTGTGATGGGGGAAGAAAACTGACAAAATAATTCAATCACAGCGCCGGAGAAGCTTTGTGGCCGGATTGACGCGCGACACGACGCCGGATCTTTTGATTAAAAATGGAGAGGTGTCACTCGGCGAGGAAGACGAAGAAACGAGACGCGCGTCAAACACAATAGGAGAAGAAGAAGAAGAAGAAGAAAGCCACGCAGGACGCCGGCGGAAGCAGATTAACGGATGAATCCGCTCCCGTGAACTGTGTCGCTCAGCGTCGCCGCGACAATGAAACGCCAATGGAATCCATTCCCAGGCCTGACAGTGATTGTCGTCTCTTCATTATTACGCAGATGCGTTTCATTATTAATACTTTCTGCCGCTCTCCAACCACGTAATTGATTTCCCTTTTCGGGCTGCTCGTAAGGCGTCCGATGAAAAAAATCAAACGTACCTTCACCAAAACTTTTACTTTTTTTTTTGCTTTTAAAGACTTTTCATTGTCGGATTTTCTTCCACTTCCTGGTAACGATCTCGTTGGATATCGGGCGATCGCTGGCGGGGTCAACGTTCGACTATTTTAAGAAGTGGTTTAATTACAGCTGCTTTAAAGGATTCGTACGAAACCGATTATCAGAGAGGGATTGATCACAACCAGAGGACAATGATGATTAAAAGTAGATTAATGAGTCTAAGACACGTGCTGATGTTCCAGAAGAAGTAATTATTGATGTGAATCGTAGGTAAAGTCAGAGATCTCTGGACTCCGTCTACAAATAGAACCCAGAGTAGAAGTCAAACGTTTCCCCCACTTAAGAAAACTGAAATCATTTTAATTTGTTCCAGTCTTCGAGATGCGGTCTCACTGATGTCGTATCCATCCGCCAACACGAGGTAAAGAACGAGATACGGTCTCACTGATGTCGTATCCATCCGCCAACACGAGGTAAAGAACGAGATGCGGTCTCACTGATGTCGTATCCATCCGCCAACACGAGGTAAAGAACGAGATGCGGCCTCACTGATGTCGTATCCATCCACCAACACGAGGTAAAGAACGAGATGCGGTCTCAGCTGAAGCACAACTTATCTCAGATTTTCCCTCGTATGTCGAACGAAAATATGGACAGCTCGTATCTCGGGGCACTACTTTAGTTCGCGGAAGGAAGTTCTTTCTGGATTTTCTCCCTGGTGACTAAAATTTTAATATTCAAAAAGTTCCTTAAATCACTTTTACTTGGGATTTACTTGGGTGGGATTTTCCGATGTTATCTCGGAACGAGCGGCTAACGTTAGCTATCGCTTCAGCCACGGCGCTCGTTCTTCAAATGGACCCAGACTTCCCTGTCTGACTTCTTCACTGTTTTATTTTTTGCGTTTCAGCACGAAGCTCTTTCTTCCTCACGCTAACCGTGTGAGCACAGAGAATAGAGACCCCACACCACCCCTGGGGAAATCGCCACGTATCGGATGTGCTGACAACACGCCGCCGCTGAGATTAACTGTGATGCGCTGCGCAGAACATCCCTCCCCTGCACTTCTCTGCACGCCATTAATCTGAGATGACAGGCAGAAAACGGGCGGAGAGGAGGCGAGTGAAGAGGAAGAGGCGGTTATTGAGCCTTTAGACATGGGGGGGTCGGGGTTGGGGGGGAGGGTTGACGTCATCCTCCAATCGTACGCTCTTATTTTTGAAGAACAAGACGGATTGCGACCACTTCCTGTCACTTCTATTTAACAAGACGCCACTGAAGGCGGGACAACTTTTCTATGAGGGTTCAAAAGAACATCCCAAATATGGCGTTTGGGATATGAACCCGCCCACAGGGCGTGGCCAGGATCATGTTGCTGTCGTAGTGATGATCTTAGAGTCACGCATTATGACCTTTTGACCTCCGATCTGAGGACACATCAACACGCATGAGCTCTAACCAACCAATGGCAGCATCATTCACTCTGGACACGCCCACTCACACGCAGGTGGGCGTGTCACCGACGCGTTGGCGCTCAGTCGTCACGGCGATGTCGGGCATCGCTCTGACCTCAAGAGTCGAATCCATCCATCAAACTTGTTCAATCCACACACACACACACACACACACACACACACACACACACACAACACACACACACACACACGTGTTCAGAGACGCCGCTGTCAGCAGTTTATTCGTCCGCTGACGGATGAATAGAAACGGCGGCGTGAATATAAATGACTTCATCAATTTAAAACTCCACGCTTTGAGCGCTGGACGACCCACCCCCCTGGAAACACGTGTGTGTACCTACACACACACACACACACACACACACACACACACACACACACACACTATAACATACTCTATCTGTCCTCACACCTGGAATCTGACCGGAACAATTGTTTTTGCACGGTGTCGGGAAAAGATCGGTCACGTCCGGAATGAGTTGGGAAAAACACGACATTTGATCCGAGCTCTGCAGCAGAGGAGGAGGAGGAAGACGAGGAAGACGAGGAAGAACTGCTGCCAAGGTGAGATTTTATTATCTGACAATGAACAAACTAAAAAAAAAAAAAAAAACCCCGACTTGTTCTTGTTCTCTTCTTGATTTTATCTTCAATTCAGACCAAGGAAATAAAAAGAAACGAGTGATTTGCAATGGAGGTGTAGAAGGCTTTTAGGCCACGCCCCTTCCAGTGGTTTTTAAAAGAAAGTTTTTTTTTTAAATTAATTTTTAAATTTAACTTAAAATCCTGGATTTAAAAATCTAGTCTGAATTTGTTGCTAGGTAAACATTAAATCGACCCGTTAATCAGTAACTGATAAGCAATGAAGACCACGCCTCCAAGTGCTTCTACCCAATCAGGGAAAAGCATCCTCTGTATAACCCCACCCCCCACCTAGTCCACCATTTTTAATGCTCCGCCATCGACGATCAGAAAGCTAACGTGCTAACGGGAAGAAATTCAATAGCCAGTGTGTGTGTGTGTGTGTGTGTGTGTGTGTGTGTGCGTGAAGGTTAAGTCAGGCATATTCCACTGTTCACGCTGCCTTCTTTTCTTCGTTGGTGACTGAACTCTGCAGGAGTTCATTTCTAGTCATTTGCATTTAAACGGGGGCTCCAAGGCCGCGAGGGACCCGATCCAGAATAAAACGGTTTGAACCGGCGGTTTTCATTAGACCAATTACACACATGGAGGATTCACTCGGGCTTAAACCACCCAACCTGAGGAATATTTTAACTTTTAATAAGTCGGGATGTGATGTAAGCCCTCAGGGGGTGGCAATTTAAGACCCAAAATAACACAAATTTAAACTCTTGATAAATAAAATTCAAAAGAGTAATTTTTAAAAAGGGCAAAATTTATTTAAAGCACTTACATAGAAAAATATGATTGATTTGAGTCAACAATAATAAATAGAATGCCTGACTATCCCCAGGCCCTGTCGTCACAACAGTACAATCAATATCCAGTTTCACGATACAGCAAAGGCACTAGCATGAACCACGATCAACGACGAGTCAATGGAGGTGTGGGGGCGGGGTCCGTCGGGAACCAATCCGGTTCCAGCCATAGCTCTGTGGACATCCAAACCAGATGCAATCCAAATTTTGGCCAAATTAAAACCGGATCACAACAAAGATGGGAAGCAAAGGGCAAAAAATACCCAAACGTGAAAAATTCAAAAGTGAACATGAAATTTAGATATTGTGTGTCTGAGTTACAACAACTTCCTGTTTCCTGGTAGATGAGTCGCCATCTGCGGCCTTTACTTTTTAAAATACTAATAAAAATATCAATGAAATGCTTCTGGAACTCCTTTTGAAGATCCAGTTCCCAGATCTGAACCAACCTGATTGGCGGGAATTAGCCTGTTAGCATAACAATCAAATCAAACCTCCTTTGGTAGATTTAGGGTATGACTGCGTATTTATATAAATTTCTTGAATTTTAAGTTATTATCTTTCCCGTTTCCATCAGTTCCTCTGTCGCTCCGCAGGTTTCACATGACGAGAAAGAGGAACAGGAAGTGACCTGGCGTTGATACCTCAAACCAGAAAACCAATCAGAAAAGGACCCTGGGACAGTCAGACGCAAAGAGAAGAACAAAACTAAACTACCAACAATGAATGTGACCGCAGTCGTACAGTAGATGGCACAATATCCAGTGATTCAGACATGAAAATAGAAATACAGACAAGCTGCTAGCCTTCAGCGCTAGCCTTCAGCACTAGCTGGCAACAGGTTGGTCCCGATCACTGGTCCCGCCTTGATAAAGCCAATAAGGTAATAACAGCCAATAACGTAAAAACAGCTGATACTGTCATAAATTTGCCCCTTCTTGAAATGTAATAGACCAGTAATGCTAACCCTAAACCCAACCCTAATGCTAACCCATGACCCTGACCCAAACCCTAATGCTAACCCCTAACCCTTAACCCTGACCCAAACCCTAATGCTAACTCTAATCCTAATACCAACCCCTAACCCTAATGCTAACCCGTAACCCTAACCCAAACCCTAATGCTAACTCCTAACCCTAACCCCTAACCCAAATGCTAACCCCTAACCCTAATGTTAACCCCTAACGCTAAACTCTAAAGCTAACCCCTAGCCCCAAACCCTTACCCCAACCCTAATGCTAAGCCCTAATGCTAACTCCTACCCTAACCCCAATCCTCATTCCAACCCTAACTCATGATCCCTAATCCTAACCCCTAATTATCACAAATTTATAAATGTCTGTTATTACGTGATTGGCTTCTTCACGCCTCTTTACAGAAACCTTTTCCTCTCAAAGGGACAAATGATGAGAAATAAATGACGTAAACAACATGGTGCGAACATGCGACAATCAGAGCGTAGAAAACGAGTCGTATGATGATCATACACCCACGTATACCGACAAAGAACATCCCTGAAGTGAACTGGGACGTGATCGCGTTTGAAGAGGTCAGAAAATATAGAAAGGAAAATAAAATAAAATAAACTAATTATTCAGTCATTAAAACATTGCAAATCTTTCTTCATTGGTTCTGATTCACACTGAAAAAGAAGAAAATATTAAATATCTTCGTAAATACTATGGAAAGTGATAAGGCTTGAAGCTTTCTCCAGTTCGACTGGCCTTACAAATCTAGTTCGAACAAGTCCAGGCGTCCCCGTGGACGGACTGCTTTGGAACAAGTCCTCTGGAAAAAGCCCTGATTGTCAGAGCAAGTTGTAAGAATATGAATTCCTGTTCTTAAAGCTAGTCCCATCAGTCGACCCCCTCGGCAAATCCTCTGTCCCATCTCCGGACCGTGTGCCCCTTGAGGCAGATCAACTGGAGAACGACCGCAAAGGTGCCCCGAGTCCACAAGGGTTGTAAAGCTTTACCGTTCTGTCGCTTCATGGCTGACGGGCTCGTGACCCCCTGTGGTTCTGTCCGTTAGATGTTCCTCTGTGCTGTGAGGTACTTGAGGGCAGCCGAGCCATACTTCCTGGACAGGTCCTGGTGGAACTCGTCCTTCAAGGTGTTTAGACAGTTGCGGTAACTGGAACTGGAGCGGAACTTGGAGATGTCGAAGCTGGGTGCGTGGGGCATGTGGATCATGAAAGCATTGGGGAGGACCATCAGGTCGTACTCCTGGAAAGACATGGAAAAACAACTGGTACAGACAAGCGAGACCAAAAGAAGCCAACAGGAACCTCCAAAAAGAGGCGTGGTCAGTGGAAGGTCCAGCAGCATCTTAAGACAAACCTGTGCATCCAGCTCCATGATGTGGGACACCTTGTTCCAGCCGAAGCCCACGAAGCGTTGGTCGTACTCGGGGCAATCTCGTCTCACCACAACGTACGGCTCAAAGTCCGCCTCCCACTCAACCTTATAAGGTGTGGTGGCTGTTCGCCATTTGGCATAGTCGGTAGGAGCGTGACCTTTAGGCCACACATGATACCTGGAGAGGAAGAGGGGCGTTGTCACTTCCCAATCCATGTCAACACTTTGCGGACACAAAGAGTTGCCTGTTGGGGTACCTGAAGGTGTAGAGAGTTCCCATGTCCAGCATGGAGAGCAGCTCAGCTTTGGATTTGGGGAAGGACAGACGGTAACGAAGAGTCTCAAAGGCAGGAACCACCAGGGCCTTCTTGGTATGAGCCATTTCTAGCTGCACCACCGCCTTCCTGGGGGAGGAAACATGACAACGTACTCTGAGCAGCCCTCCCTTGTGGTAACAAGTAGAACTGAACACCTAAAAATCATATCACACAACTCAAAAATCACATTACATTAAGTCTTAGTTTTTTAATAACAGGATTGTGAGTATTTTAGATGGATGATATCAATACTGGTAAACCTCGGCTTATGTTAATCTGTTCGATGTAAGTTGAAAAATGATGTAAATTGAATTAACTCGTCTCGAGGCTAAGCTGTTGGTAACCATTCCCAGTTCTGTGCTGATATTTATAAATGCATTTTCAGTTGTAATTGTTTAGTATGAGTCTATTTTAAGCTGGCAAACAATTAAATATTGTTTTTTAATATAGTACAAAAAAAACATCTTCGGTTTGTCCTCAGCTGCTTCTTCCTCATTGTGGGTCACGGGGGTTGCTACAGGCTAATATATTACATGTTTCTATTCTGATTTATTGTACAATAACATGATATTATGTGCTTTTAATGATTTACTAGTGATTTTAAGATTCCGATATTCATGATGGACAAACATTGAGTAAAGTTGAGTAAAATAACGTAAACTTGCCTTTTACTTTTCCGTGTATTTTTTGGAAAACTGACGTATGATCAAGAACAATGTAACTCAAAACTGACTTTGTTCTCTCGCGGGTCGGCCTCACCTTAGGTAATCATAGAGACCATACATCGGCAGGAAGTCCACGTCGGTCAGGAAGACGTACGGGGTGTTGGTGTTCTTCAGGGCCACGTTCCTCACCAGGTTGACGGGGTAGAACTGCCCCTCCCTGTAGACGATGTGGTAGCCGATGTTCTTGCGGCTCCTGAGGACCTCGGAGGCCTGAGCGTAGCGCAAAAACTGCTGAGCTTCCGCATCGGACATGTAAAGCGCCAGGCTGATGGGACCCTCCCAGTGCTTACAGATGGCTTCCAGCATCTGCAGCCTGCAGGCGGACGCGGTCATACGTCCAGTTATATGCATGTTTAACGAATAAATAGTTCGGATTGATGAGGACGTGCGTTACCTGTCCATGGACAGCTGGGCCACCAGCGTGATGTCGGTGTCGTCTTCGCTGGCCGTGTACTCGTACTGCAGGAAGTACAGGTGAACTCTGTGAACCGTGATTCGCTCTCGCCTGAAGTCGTAGCACTGGTCGTCCTCGTCCAGTTCCTCCAGAGCTTCCTGCAGCTGAGGAGACAAGACGCGTCCTTTTAAAACCCAATCTGAGTTCTGTAGGGTAAGAAAACCCAAAGGTTCCTCCTCCTCAGTCCAGGTTTCAGCTCTATAAGAAGGTCAATTGGCTTTGTGACCCGTGGGAGACTCTTTTTGAGGTCTTCTGTCAGGTAGGTGTTTTTCTTTGTATGGTTGCGTTTAAAATGATCCATTTATCAATTGTTCACCTCTAGAAGTTCTTGGCTTCAGCCCCCATGGAACCAGAACTTGCTGAAGATCCTATCTGGCTCACCTTGACGCTCTCTGGACTGGCCGGACTCGGGCAGCCAAACAGTTCCCGCCTCAGCAGGTTCCCGTCATACTCCAGGAAGGTCAGGTAGAGGTTCCTGAAGAACTCCACGTGTTTGTTCTTCACACGGAGCTTCTTGGGGGAGTTCCAGTGGATGACCTGAGAACACAGCAGGAGGTGATTGTAGAACATCCTCTCCTTTGAACAGCATGTCTCTGGTTATTGATCGATCGATCGGTGGGCGTACCTTCAGGTCGGACACCTCGGTGTAGCACTGCTCGGAGCGAGTGTGGTCCGACAGCTGGACGTTCCAGAAGCAGGGCAGCTGGTGCACCAGGACCGGGTTCTGCTTTATGAAGGCGTTGAAGATGTCCTGCACAGGGTGGACAGACAGAAGACAGCATGAGCATCACCGGAAGCAGCAGCTCCTGAAGGCATCACCACGGCGACAGCTAGACGAGCCAGATCTGATGCTGGTTTCCTGGCAACCAGACTTTAGCTTCTATTCTGACATGTTTTTGAACAATGGAGGCCCCCCCGGCTCTCAAAGGATCTACAACTCTGGCAAAAAAAAGCCTTGAAAACACTAGAAGACTGACGGATGCCCACAAATAAATTCTGACATGCTAGGTCGCTATTCTGAGGTGCAACTCATAATTAAGAAGTGCTACGTCGCTATTTTGAGATGCTAGGTCACTTTTCTGAGATGCTAGGTTGCTATTCTGAGATGTTAAGCTGCTAGTTCAGGTTGGTGACCCCTGACAGGTGTACTGAATGTCTGGACTGATGCATTCTAGCAGACAGGAAACATTCCTTACCTGATCAGCCAGAGATGTACTGAGCATGCTCATTAGCTCCCGCTCTGCCGTTAGCCGCCACATCTGCTCCCAACCAATCCGCCGCAGGCGCTCCAGGTAGAGAAGGATGACGCCTGCAGGAGAGAACAAGACATACATGAAAATGTCTCGGCGCCATTACGCGTCACGCCTCTTTGAAACTCCGCCAACGTTACCTGTGTTGAAGCCCCGCCCCAGGGCGGGCCAGGGTTTGTGGTTCTTCCACAGGTTCCCCAGGTACCAGTCGCTCTGGTTCTCCACCAGACCGATCACCTGCTTGTCTGCAGGCGGTCAGGCAAAAGAAATGACCTCAAAAACGAGTTCATAGGTCAGCAAAGGAAAGATCTAGAACCGCGTCTCACCTGTGAACTTCCTGAAGATGCCCCAGAGCTCGGCGATGTCGGTGGCGAAGGTGATGTCGGTATCCAGGACGATGACCTTTGACAGGTCTGAGGGCAGAGCTTTGGTTAGGGTCAGCTTCATCAAGCCGTAAATACCTGAGTAATGCTTGTTGGGGATCCACGACACCTCGGACTGAAAGCACAGGAGAACAGGTGTCAGTAGCATGAAGCTAAGTGTAGTGTACATACACACACACACACACACACACACACACACACACAAACACTCTCAGAACTCATTCATCAGCGTTAGCACTTAAAGTTAACTTTGCAGAGAAGTTCAAGCACCAGCTGACGTCTAATCTGGTGTGTGTGTGTGTGTGTGTGTGTGTGTGTGTGTGTGTGTGTGTGTGTGTGTGTGTGTGCGCGTGTGTGCGTGTGTGTGTGTGTCTGTGTGTGTTTTCTGAAGACGCAGCACTTTTTTGGTTCCATTTGCAGGATTTCTGCATCAAACAGTTTTATTCTCTTAAACAACCAGAAACGACTTTTAAATGATCCAACATCCTGATCATCTTCATCATCATCATCATCATCTTCATCATCATCATCATCATCATCATCATCATAACTGAGACAAATCCAAAAGGCGACTCCTGGACAGCTGCTTAACCAGAAGAGCCAATATCTGATCTACTGATCAATTATTATTGGTTATTAACGGCTAGTCTGTGTGTGCGTGTGTGTGTGTGCTTGTGTGTGTGTGTGTGTGTGTGTGTGTGTGTGTGTGTGTGTGTGTGTGTGTGTGTGTGTGTGTGTGTGTGTGTGTGTGTGTGTGTGTGTGTGTGTGTGTGTGCGTGTGTGTTTTCTTGCTCACCTTCAGCTCGTCTGCGTCGTAGAAGCTGACCTGGACCGACGGAACCATCCAGGAGCGGAACAGAGAACCGAGGATCCGACTGGCCACCGTGTCGGTTATGAAGTGGAAGTGGAGTGGGTTCCTCCTGAGGACCAAGACGATCAATATCCCTGACATTATTGATTATCCGCTCACAATCAAAACCGTCTTCAAGCGATTTCAAGTTCAGAACCATCAGAATCTGCATTTATTTCCACACAGGACAGAAAATCTTCCCAAACTGAAGAATTCTGATGCTATAATTAGAATTTAATTCATCAATTCGTTTGATTTTGACATATTGATTGATGATCAGAGTAATCAAGACAGCTCAGACCTTTTTTTCGCTTGTTGATAAAAAGGAAACGACTGGAGGCTTGAATTTGAATCATCTGCCAAACGTTTTACTTTTCAGGATATCGTGATTGATCGGTGATAAACAGCTGCTTGTTATTGTCAATAAAGTTCTACAAAAAAAAAAAAACATTGATGAAACCTGACAGCAACAGTTTTTTAATCTAAGACAAAAATAAACCCGAGCAGGACGTCAAATAGTTTTATTTTTAAAATCCATTGACAGTTTGAAGGATTGTCAAAAATCAGGTGTATTTTAAGACACGCCCCCTCCACCCCGCCGTAAACCAGGAAGTAGTTTACTGGAGGTCAAATATGGGAAAAAATAACATCTTTACGTCTTTAAAAATAACAAACAGGACGAAACCGAGCGTTTGCTGTGATTCGATTGGTTCCACGCTGAGTGGGCGTGTCCAGACTCACCTGTGGAACAGGACCGACTTGACCAGCGTGACCACGTCTCTGCTGGCGCTGTGACCGGCACAAACACAGGCGACGTGGATCAGCTGTGGAGGGAAAGGTGATCCGTCAAAAACCAGGTTCAAGGTTCTCTTGGGACCTGCCCACAATATGTTAGCTTTAGCAACGAGCTAATAGTCGGGTGGGGTCAGGTGGGGACGGGGGTGGAGACTCCAAAGAGGTTGAAGAAGGAAAGGGATGGAAATGTCACGACTTCCTCGACTATTTAAATCGTCGACAACTAATTCAATAGTCGTCTCGTTGTTGCTACGTTTGTCGCTAAAAACAAATTAAGGAATGAAAAAAGAATTGAAAAAATAAACCTGAAGTATTTATTTTTGTGTCTTTCCATGCTACACAGATAAAAAAACCGTTTGTTGCTATCATCTTAACTGTCGTTATTTTTCGTAAGCATAAACGTAGCATACTGCCTACGATGCAACTATTTAAAAGTAATCAGTGATTCGTCGACAGTGACGTGCGGTAAGGGGAGGCAGGTGAGGCACGGCCTCGCCTTCCATCATGAAAGAATAAAATGGAAAATGGAATAAATAAATAAAATGCTAATATTTATCCAGTGATGTGTATTATAAACTTATTTTCCGTTTATCGTCACCAATTTTAGGTTGTTTTTACTCATTTTACTTCATGTTTTTGTAAATCTGATCACGTGATCATGACGACGTCGGTGCCTCACCGCACGTCGCCGTTGGTCGACTATCAAAATAATGGTTTGTGTCAGCCCGAGTAAACAGTGGGAGGAGCTAGCGAACTCATGTTTCCATGTTAGCGTGTTAGCCAGCCGCTAGCTGTTCCCTGACCTCACACTTCTGGACGGTTGGCGATCGCGGACACTCCGTGTGGTTGTTCTTCTCCTCTGCCGTGTTGTCGCCGTCTTCCGGGCCCGTGTCCGCCGAGGCTCCCCACTGCTGGTTGCCATAGTTACCGTCTGCCGGCTGGCCAGCGGTGCCGTGCGATTGGCTGAGCTGCAACCGGATCTGGCGGTTCTCTTCCTCCACCTCTCGAACGCGCGACTCCAGGACGGCTCGTTCAAGGACTCGCGCCGCCGGCGTGTCGGCCAAACAGGGCGCCAGGAGGAGGGAGCGGCCGTCTGCGGACCAGCAAAGGTCAAAGGTTACCTGGCCGGCTCCTCCTCCTTCAGCAGAAGGCTAGTGACTTAGCATCCAAGGCTAATGAACGCTAGATGAAATAATAGCATTTCTATGAACATTGTTGAGCTGATATACGTAGAACAGACTCTGTTCTAAGCCCCTCCCCTCTGGGTGGGCGTGCCCCTGAACCAGTACTCACTCTCCAGGTTTCCAGCCAGCAGGTAGAACCAGGTGAGCAGGACAACGGCCGTTAGGGACGCCACCAGCAGCTTCAGGCGCCCACGGCACAGCAGGTGCATGATGGGACTGCGGCACTGAGGGTTGAGGGTCAGGGGACGGGGGGCGAGGGTTCAGGTGGGGCTCAGTCCCTCGCCGGGTCCCTGCAGCATCCTTGAACCTGAAGGTGAACAGAAAACTCAAATGAAAAGACTCGTGAAACCAGGAAGACACCCAGACCGACCCGGACTTGGTTTGCGTGACCCCCTGCTGAGTCGCTATTCCAGGGGGGACTGGATCAGGAACCGCTCCTGGGGAGCGGCTAGACCTTGTTGGAGGTATGTCATTGGTTCACGTCTCAGGTTCCACCAGAAGATAAGAGTTTAGAAATACTTCATGACCTCGGAGAAGAACAGAGGAATCAGGAAGTAGTCGGAGACAAAACAGTAGAGCTTCAGCAAACACATTCCAGAAAAACTGGAGGAAAACAAGCTCTCCTTCCTGTCTTTAAGGTGGAAATGCAAGACTCTACTTCCTGTCTCTATGGTGGAAACAGACTCTCTACTTCCTGTCTCTAATGTGGAAATGCAAGACTCTACTTCCTGTCTCTAAGGGGGAAATGCAAGACTCTACTTCCTGTCTCTATGGTGGAAACAGACTCTCTACTTCCTGTCTCTAATATGGAAATGCAAGACTCTACTTCCTGTCTCTAAGGGGGAAATGCAAGACTCTACTTCCTGTCTCTATGGTGGAAGCACCAGATTCTCTACTTCCTGTCTCTAAGGTGGAAATGCAAGACTCTACTTCCTGTCTCTAAGGTGGAAGCGGACTCTCTACTTCCTGTCTCTAATGTGGAAATGCAAGACTCTACTTCCTGTCTCTATGGTGGAAGCGGACTCTCTACTTCCTGTCTCTAATGTGGAAATGCAAGACTCTACTTCCTGTCTCTAAGGTGGAAGCGGACTCTCTACTTCCTGTCTCTAATGTGGAAATGCAAGACTCTACTTCCTGTCTCTAATGTGGAAATGCAAGACGCAACTTCCTGTCTCTGAGGTGGAAACAGACTCTCCACTTCCTGTCTCTAAGAAGGAAATGCCAGACTCTCTACTTCCTGTCTCTGAGATATAAATGCGAGACTCTCTACTTCCTGTTGGTCGCGGGCAGCAGGAGTAGCGTTAGCGCTGGTCTGTTAGCGCTGGTCTGTTGGCGCTGGTTTGTTAGCGCTGGTCTGTTAGCGCTGGTCTGTTAGCGCTGGTCTGTTAGCGCTGGTCTGTTAGCGCTGGTCTGTTAGCGCTGGTCTGTTAGCGCTGGTCTGTTAGCGTCAATCTACTTGCGCTGATCTTTTGGAACAGCGTTATGTTGGCAAACAGGAAGTAGTCGGTCAATATGGGACCTTTTTGCCACCCACAGGGGGGTCGGGACGTGAACCCAAACACTCTGCTGATGGGATGATTCGTTTGGCATGATGTGCGTCGTCAAGGGCAACCAAAGATGCTGGCATGGAGGGAGGAGAGAGAGGGGGCATCAAAACGACAAAAAAACAGAGGAAAGGTAAAGAAGAATAGAACGCCGAGGTGAAGAGAAATAAGAAAGGGATGTGGAGGAGGAGATAAAAGCGGAGCGTCTGTAAATGGACACAGGATGAATTATGGGATGCGGAGGCGTATTGGTTTTTCCACACCAGGATATAAAAGTGAGGGACAGCGCCACTAAAGACGACTTTATCGGGCGGCTTGTGATGATTCTGCAGGAGCTGCACAAAACACGTCCACCTCTGGAGCCGTAAAACAACCCCCCCCATACACACACACACACACACGCCCCCTCCTCACATGGATGATAACAGCTATAGCAGGGGGGGGGGCGACGGCGAGGGGGTGGCTAATTCAACCCCACCTGAGCGCGGCGCTAGCTGCGGATGTGCTAACGTTAGCTGCAGTGTTGGACCCGTATGATAATGTAATTAAGAGCTGAAGGTCCGGCGGACCCCCCCTCCCACCCCCGTCCCACCCCCCCTTAAAGATCGGGCAGCAGCGAGCTAATCAGAGCAGATTGAAGCGATAATCAGCAACGGAGGAGGACTTGAGGAGGCGGAGCTATCGGCTCCGATCTCTGGTGACCTCCACGACCTCTACGAGTTCCTGATTTTTTATTGGTGGACTGGGAGCAAAAAGGGGCGTGTCCCGTGGTGCGTGATGTCACAATCACATTCACCTTTCTGGAATAAATACGCTCCGGACCCGCCGCTCGTGTCTGCCCTGGGGCTAACCCTGAACGGTGACCCTTGACCTGCCGTCCAGTGTCACCTGCGGCGTTGGCGTCACAGCGCCTCCTACAGGACGTCAAGGC